>NC_042616.1:299397555-299701725 GCF_901001135.1 Rhinatrema bivittatum
TCTTCTCACCAGAAGAAGAGGATCGGAAGGCATGTGCCAAAACACTAGAGATGTGTATTCGTTTTAAACGAATTAGACAATTTCAACCAAATTTTCTAATTTGTCATGGTTCGGGAGCACCCAAAAAAATGATATATTTTTTTCCAAAATTTCAGAAAAATTAGTATTTCATGTTAGTGCGCACTAACATAAAATTCGGGAACCATGAAAAAAACCAAAACCCTGAACCGGGGAAAAAACGAAATTACCCACGGAGGACCCGAACCAAACCGAAAAACAAAACAAAGAAAAAAAAAACAAAACAAAACACATATCTACAAAACACCACTTCCTATAAACTTTCAACAACAGATTTATTTGATACAACAACAACAGGGAATTAGTTCAAAACAATGATCAATAAGGTATGTAACCGGGTAGTTATAAGTAGATTTGGAGGATCACTGACAAACAAATATAAAATAAACCAATTGTACTTTAGTTTGAACATGCCTACTCCCTTTGAAATTTTAAATCACTAACAACTGAACAAGATTACGATGGAGACAGTAGCCCAGAAATGAGAGAGTGACTATCCAGTCTTTTGCACTGAGCTTCATGTGTATGATTATCTACCAGTTGGTGAGAGATTGTATGCGTGCACTCGGTGCAAAGAGTTCCTGGCTCTCAGAGAATGAGTCTGTCATCTGGAGGCCAGAGTGGCTGGGGTTTGGATTGGTGGGAGGGGAAGGGAGGGAGGTGCAGACTGTGTTGTGGCTGTGGGGAGGGCTCAGCCCGGAGGGGGCTGGAGCAGGGCCGGGGATTAGGTGACTTAAACTGCAAGGGGATTAGGTGACCTAAACTGCACTCCTTCCAATCTCCATGAGCAAACTCCAGAAGCCCCAAACTCATTCTAAGCACCAACCTTTAAGAGCCAAGAACTCACTGTCCCCTAGAATTTCTCCCTCACAATTTTACTTGAAAGGGACATTAAATACATACTATGGCCCTATGTGACAGCAGAAATCACTCTTACCAAAAATAGAGGTTAAGAATAAGATACTGAAATTGAATTTAAGGTAAAAGGCAGTTTCCTAGTAGCATGCGACCTGATTTAGGGCCTGGGCTATATGTCAATCAAGGGGTCCATCACTTATATTTTCACTTAATTAACTATAAAAAAAACAAAAAAACTTGTTAATGAGTTTGAATAGTTATGAGCAGTCTTTTTGGACTGATAATTTTACATTCTAGATGTATCCAACTAGGATTTGTATACATTTTGAGGTCAATTTTGAAAGGGATCTAGTTGGATGAATATCAAGTTAGTCAGCTAGGTTCCCTGGGGTGAAAACTGCACCCCCCAGAACAGCTAAAACACAATCATATATAAACAACATGCATTCTTTTAAGGGCATTAAAAAGAGGTATTCCTGGGGACATCTGTAGGTTGGAGGAATAAATGGGAGAGCAATAATCAAGGAGCCTATAGCCAGTAGTAAAAGAACATTTTACCTATTGGACCTTGAACTCTGTAATCTGCTAGATTAAACATATTCCGCTTTCCTTTCCTTTTCCTAGTAACTTCATTAATTAACCCACCACAAAGGTCAGACTAACCAGCTTGTAGTCACCAATCTCTTCCCTACACCCACATGTATGAAATAAGAAAACATTGATCCATTTCCAGTCCTAGAAATATTGTAATTCCAATCTCTAAAGAAGGATTCCACAGAACTGTTGGTGGAGCTGTCATAAGGTCTATATGCTGCTTTAATATTCTTGGATGGATCCTGTCTGGTGCCATAGCCTTGTGGACTTTAGTTTTGCTAGTTCCATGCAAACTCTCCCCTATCTAAATAAAGTCATATCTACCTCTGAACTATATGGAGCCCTACTATCTATCTATGGACCTTGAACTAAAGCATTTATTCAATATCATTTTGTCACCCTCACACATTCCTTTTTCACCTATCAATCTCACAATCCTACCTCTGTAATTCCTCCTTCTCGTAATGTATCTAAACAAAGTTTTGTAATCCCACCATATTGCCTGAACATTTTTTTTCCCCTCTGTTTGTATTTTTGCTGACCTGTCAACCTTCTCTGCTTCTGTTGCGAGCGCAGCCTTAGGCCGATGTTGAGAGCATGGAAGCGCAGTGGCTAGCTCATGGGAGAGTGTGAGCCCCTAAACCATGGCATGACTCAGGGAGGAGCCCCAAGGCACACCGTGGGAGGTGAGGACATGCAAGCATGGGCAGAGCAAGAACAAGCAGGACTGGAACCAAGGCATGGAACTTCAGAGCAGGAACAAGGCAGAATCAGCCCTCCGCTGGACCTACACACATCAGTGTGACCCAGCAACACAATGCTGGTCACGAGAGTAACCCTCCGGCCACTCGGTAGCCTTTTTGGACCCGCCACTTGGAAACAATGAGTGCGTGAGGCCAGTCGGAGGCTGAGGCAGGAACAAGGAACAAGAACTCAGGAACTAGGAAGACTCGGACAAAGACTCAGGTTACTCGGAAGACTCGAACAAAAACTTGGATAATCAGGAGACTCAGACGAAGACTTGGTTACTCAGGAGACTTGGACAAGGAATCAGGTTACTCAGAAGACTCGGACAAGGATACAGATTATTCAGAAGGTCTCAGGCAAGGATTCAGGATTCAGACGAAAGTGCTGAGTGAGAACTGCATCGCAGGCGCCCTACACAGCCGCCCATGGCTGGTCGCGGCCCATGCTGAACACGAAGCAGACTCCAGGCGAGGAAGTGGAACTTGAGACTAGAACATGACGAAGATTCAGTAGAGGCCTTCCAAAGGGCGCCCCCTACACAGCTGCCTGTGGCTGGTTGTGGACCACGCTGAAGCAGAGCAGGTTCTGGCAGAGTCTTAGGCATAGACGGAAGCAGACACAAGGGAGTCCAAAGACTGGGACAGGATTCAAGACTCAGGATTCAAGACTCATGATTCTCAGAAGCAAGGCATTAAAAACAGAAGTCTCTTGGAGGCTTGTGCTGCAGATGAGAAGGCCTTGTACCACGAAGCGTGGCACGCCAGGAAAGTTGGACGCAAGGAATCTGGGAACTGGTTGCAGAAGCGAAGGCTTGGAATATGGAACAGTTTTTACCTTACAGGCAGATCACAATCGGGCCGATTCAGTAAAGTCCGCGTGAGACCGGGCGAACGCCCGCTCTCCCGGCGCGCACATAGGCCTCTCGCCTGTGCGCGTGATACAGTATTTAAATTAGGTCCGGTGGTAGAAATGGGCAAAAGGAGGCGCTAGGGACACTAGCGCATCCCTAGCGCCTCCTTTTTGATAGGAGCAGCGGCTGTCAGCGGGTTTGACAGCCGACGCTCAATTTTGCCGGCGTCGGTTCTCGAGCCCGCTGACAGCTACGGGCTCGGAAACCGGACGCCGGCAAAATTGAGCATCCGGTTTTCGACCCGACAGCCGCCGGCCGACTTCAAATTTTTTTTCTTTTTTTTTTTTTACATTTTTAACCCTTCGGGACCTCCAACTTAATATCACCATGATATTAAGTCGGAGGGTGCACTTTCCCGGTGCCCGAAGAAATTAGCGCCTACCTTTGGGTAGACGGTAATTTCTGAAAGTAAAATGTGTGGCTTTGCTGCACATTTTACTTACTGAATCGTGCGGGAATACCTAATAGGGCAATCAACATGCATTTGCATGTTGAGGGTGCTATTATGTTCGGTGGGTTGGACGCGCATTTTCCGCCCCTTACTGAATAAGGGGTAAGGGAAAACGCGCGTCCAATGACAGGTTAACAGTGCGCGCCGTCGGAGCGCACTGTACTGTATCGGCCTGAATATTAGATGGTGATTTCCAGCAAAGTCTCTACTCTTTCAACTGCATCTCAGTCTGCCACCTTTTTGATCTTTTCACTGGTACCCCAAGGACCTTTAATCTCTTAACTCACTCTCCCTCTGTCCACACCCCTTTGCATCTTCTTACTCATTCTTGCCCCATCCCCTCATTCACTTACTTTCCCTCCCCCTTCTATACCCCTCATTCACTATCTTTCATGCCCCCTCCTGCAATCCCTTCACTCATCCTCCCATTTGTTTGACACTAGGAGGAGGACAGTGGCAGTAAGATGCCTCAGGCCATGTCTGCTCTGTCTGCTGCCTGGGGCTGCTGTTATGCTTTGAACTGTGTAGGATGTCATAACACTCACACATGACATTCAGGGCCTAGAGGCAGATGGGGTTGGACGCTGCTTGGGGCACCAGTCTGCCGCTGTCCTCCTAAGAAGCCAAGATTGTGCCAGGTGGGGGAGAGAGATACAATAGCCACCACCACTGCTGATGCTGCTCTGCTTTCCTTTTTTTTTTCTCCAGCTTCTCCCTTCACTCTCTTCTAAGCTGTCTCTTCCAAACTCTTTCCGTCAAGCCCACAGGCTGCATTTCTTTTTATTTCTCCTGGCTGGGGAATCCACAGCACCTGCAGAGTGTGCGGAGAGGAGTTCCAGCCCCATGCTCTTCCCAGAACTATATTCCATGGATTATTTTAGCATATTGGGAGGACCCTGCCAAGCAATATATGAACAAGTCCACCCAGGAGCTGATTTCTGCTTCTTTGCTGCTGTCTGGCCTTGCTCACAGCATTAGAAGCACTTAACCCTGTAGAATAGAAAGTGTGCGCTGCAGGGTGCCTCCACCCTGTCATAAGAGGAATATCCTCTGTTATTATGCATTTGAAATATACAGACTTTTATTCTTGGACTACAATATTCCCAGGCAGCTATGAGTCACAATTAACAGACTTCTGAATCATTTGTGATCCAGTGTTAAATTCCTTGACAAATTAGATAACGCACCTTTTCTGAAAAATAGATTATATCAAATCACCCCATCCATATATAAGAATTCCTTTCAGAAATTTTGTAGGGAAAATATTTGACACATTTTCTGTGCTATAATTCATTGCATGCTCATTAATCAAGGTGCTTAAGTATTTCTTTAGCAGTCCTTCACATCTAATATGAACCATCTATTTTGAGAGTCAACAAACAGGCCAACAAGTTTAAAATGTATGCTTTTATAATAAAATTGCTACACTTTTTAAATTCGAAGGTACTGCAGAGGAAATTAGTTTTGCTGATCTTGTAGGGAGCAGCTGAAAAAAAGGTAGCATCAATTTTTTTAAGAGTGCAATATTCGCTTATGTTTGTGATTGTGCTGGTTAATCCATTCACATTTAGGAACAGTAAATTCAACTCCATTATGTTCTTCATCTCAAGGCTCTATTAATTGAACTTCTGTCTTTTCATATCACTGAAGAGACCATTAGGTGGCAGCAGAGTACAACACCGCACAGGTTCCTCATCTAATCCAAAACAGGAAAGTTTTTTATCCAAAACTCAGTAACTGGGGGGAAAAAAAATTAGGGGACAATTTTCAATAGCCCGACTAGGTGCAAAGTCCATGAGTAGTTTTGCACTCACAGACTTGGAAGTTGATTCTCAAAGAAAGCTTTGTGTACTCTGCACTCGGGGAATATTTTCAGATTCACAGGATCCATCACAAAACATACTGGGGCTAAGTCACATGCACACAGTCACAATCCACTCTCTTCAAGCTCTGTTCAGTAGATTTTTCATTGGAAAGCAGGGTGGGGGAGTTATCCTCCAGGGCCTAATCATCAAGTACAGTGCCAATCATTAAGTGCAGATAAAGAACCAGTGGGACACTTGCTTGGTGCTTTAACAAGAAGCCTTTACTGAAGCACGTGTGCTATAAAATAGATCTGACATAGAGTACACCATTTATTTGGCAAATCTACAATCCGGAAATACTTGAAGCAGTAAAGGTTTGGTTCCTCCATTTCTGTTAATGGGTTTCCTGTATTCCTTCTGAAATGTAGGGACTCCACCAGCCATGCCAACTGAAATTTATCAGGACTCTGTACAATGGTTACTCCCGCCACTTTAGAGTGCCTTGAAATGGTATCTGAGTAGTGCTGAGGTTCTGGTTGGTTGCTTCTCTTTAGTTTCTTTGCTCTGCTCCGCTCCTTCTTGTGCCGGTTAGGCTTGACTCTCTGGTGTAACTCTGATGGGTACAGGCTGTGCGTGCCCTTCTTCTCACCGCTCCTGCTTCTGCTGGATACAAGATGAATATCCTCACCTTCTCCAAGAATTCTGCCTGCTTGGCACTGACTCTCTGGTGCTGAGAGAACCGGATGGGGAATTAACCAAGTCCCAACCAAAAAAGGAGGAAGGAAGGATGGAACATGTTCCTTTCAACTGAAGCTCAATAAAGAGTCTTCTCTCACCTCAAAAGGCTAAGGGGCAGATTTTAAAAGCCCTACGCGCATAAATCCAGCTGGGGGGGTTACGCTCGCGGGGGGGTTACGCGCACCAAGCCTAGTTTGCATATGTCTGGGGCTTGAAAAAAGGGGCGAGGCGTGGGCGGTCCGGGGCGGGGCAGGGGCATGGCTAGAAGCCTTCGTGGGGCCACTAGGCCGGGGGATCGCACGCTGGCACTCGGTCGGCGCACGCAACCTGCACCTGCCCGGAGTCAGGCGCAACTTGTAAAACAAAGGTGAGGGGGTTTAGGTAGGGCTCAGAGCGGCCTCAGAGGGAACAGGGAAAGCCATCAGGGCTCCCCTAGAGCTCAGCGTGTGCAAGGTGAACAAGTGTGCACCCCCTTGTGCGCGCCGACCCCGGATTTTATAACGTGCGCAGCAGCGTGCGCACGTTATAAAATCGGGCGTACATTTGTGCACGTCGGGTTGTGCGTACCTCTTACAATCCGGCCCTAAATCAATTTGAAACTCCACAAATCTCTATTCCAATGAATTTGACCTAAGGTTCCTCCAGGGTAAAGGGAATTGAAAAGAAACATTCCTCTCCCTTAGACTTTCAATGAAAAAAATCCACAACTCCTCCAAAGATATCTGTCTTATATAGACAACAGGAAACAAGTATTGCTGTAGCCTCACACAGGGGTGCTGGGGTATAGATGGCATGTTCCTCCAGCGGCGGATTCACGATGTCAGACCGGCCCGGGTATTCGCCGCCCAGGCCGGCCCAGGACACGTCACGTGGTCTGCCGAGCGCGGCTCTGTCACGGCTGCGCACGGCAGACCACGTGACTGGAGCAATCGGCCCACCGGGGGATGCCCGATCCCCCGATAGGCCAATCTGCCCCTGTGTCCCTCTCTGCTGCCCTAATCCATGGTCCTTTCACAAGGCCACACGTTTGTAAGGATTCCAATGGGGCCCTACATACGTGCATAGTTTTTCTTATCAAACTTTCTTACACACATACCCAGTTACAAAAATATCTCTGGACTTTGCATCTCCTCTTACTGCAGACAGAGGAAGGGGGTGGGGGGGGGAGTGCAGGCACAGGTTTGAAAATGCTATTCTGCATGTATCCTGTAATCACCTGGGGGCTAAATTGGCCCCCAGAATGATTCTTTTTAATGTGGGTAAAAATATGCATGTTTCAAACCTTGCACATACTTTTTAATTATTTTGAGAAGGGCAATTTTCAGAGGCCAATTCTCTGTACAACTTCTGAACAATGAAACAGGGGATCTTCCACTGATATACTCCGCTAACATGAAACTTGGAGAACTATCCAGATGTAGAGGACTCTTAGATACAGTCTCAAGGCAAGCCCACCAACTTCTATTTATTTATATGTGCTTAATATCCGAGTATCCAAAACCGAAGCTCTATTTATCTATTTATTTATTTATTGATTGATTGATTGATTGATTGATTGAAAATAGCTTCTAGCCCACAACTTAAGACATGGTTGTTTAGACAAGCCTTTCCCGAACCCAACTGACTCTCCTAACTTTCCCAACAGAGAGAATGCAACAACCTTTAGGATGCCTGTCAGCACTAAGGGGTAGATTTTTAAACAGCGCGATTTGGCCTACTTTTGCTTGCGCATCAGACTCAAGCAAAAGTACGCTGGATTTTAGTAGATACGCGCGGAGCCGCGCGTATCTGCTAAAAACCTGGATCGGCGCACGCAAGGCTATTGATTTTGTATAGCCGGCGCGCGCCGAGCCGCGCAGCCTACCCCCGTTCCCTCCAAGGCCGCTCCGAAATCGGAGCGGCCTCGGAGGGAATCCTCTAACGCCCTCCCCTCACCATCCCCTCCCTTCCTCTACCTAACCCACCCGCCCGGCCCTGTCTACACCCCCCCCTTACCTTTCTCCGGGGATTTACGCCTCCCGGAGGGAGAAGTAAATCCCCGCGCGCCAGCGGGCCTGCTGCGTGCCGGGACGCGACCTGGGGGCGGGTACGGAGGGCGCGGCCACGCCCCCGGACCGCCCCGGGCCGTAGCCACGCCCCCATACCCGCCCCCAAAACGCTGCCGACACGCCCCCGAAACTCCACGACGACCGGGCCCGCCCCCGACACGCCCCCGACATGCCCCCCTCCGAAAACCCCGGGACTTACGCGAGTCCCGGGGTCTGCACGCGCCGGTAGGCCTCTTTGAATGTAGGCATACCGGCGTGCAGGGCCCTGCTCGCCTAAATCCGCCCGGTTTTGGGCGGATTTAGGAGAGCAGGGCTCTGAAAATCCGCCCCTATGTAAATAATTATGCCTCTCATTGTTATTGTTAAATTATTCCTGCTTCTCTTCTTCTTCCCCCAGTTCTAGCTTCCCCTGTTTTATTGTAACTTTTTTTCTCTTTTGCTTCTCGCCACTTGTTAATTGTTCAAAGTTATCTCACCCCCGGTTATCTGTAAACCAGCATGATGTGATTGTATCATGAATGCCGGTATAAAAAAGCTCTAAATAAAATAAATAAACAACTTCCTACCATATGTTCAGTGTGCGTTACAAAATTAACATCTATAAAATATTAAAAATAACACAACATTCACATTCAAATATATATTACTGAAAATATTTGAATATGAATGTTGTGTTATTTTTAATATTTTATAGATGTTAATTTTATAACCCGCACTGAACATGGATTAAGCTAGCATAAGAATGGAGTCTGGTGCATTTTATCAAATTCCGGACCAAACAGAAATTTTCTTTTCTGGAATATCCAGCCAGCCAAACTATGCACATGGATGAGAAGGTGTTTCAAGATAAGTACCGAATCAGTCAGAATCACAGGCTTCCATAACAGTGAATACTACCACTACTTCTGGCCAGACAAGACAACCTGATGTCTTTTCTCTCTCTCAGCCCTAAGGAAGAAATTTCTGATGGGCGCTCCAGATAGGGATATGAAAAATACGTTTCTGCCAAGTCCAGGGAGGTGAGAAAGTCCCCTTTTCTTTCTACCAACACGATGGACCTGTGGGTTTCCATTTGAAAGTGGGGTATGTGGAGACATTTATCCGGGACAAGCCAGAAAGACCCATCTTTCTTTGGGACCTGGCCTTTTTCTAGTGATGGCACCAGCATAATAGCTTGTAATTTTCTTGTAATCAAACCAGAGCAGGACTTACTCTTTTATCCTTTGAGAAGCAAGGGGAAATCATGAAGGCTTGTGGGACTGATAGGATGAGTTCCAAAGAGTATTCTCTTTGCACAATCTCCAGAACCCACTGATCTGTGGTGATTTGGTCCCATTCCTGATGAAAATGTTGGAGGCAGCCACCCGCTTGGGTTAAAAAAGGAGGGGGGGGGGGCAGGATCTTTGAGGATCATTGAAGGAGGTGGCTACCAAGCTGCCTCTGAGGGAGCATTGCCTTTGGTTTTCTTACCCCTGGAAAGGGGTGGGTCTCAGACTTGGAAGCCTGCGGGGTAATCTTTTGATTAGTCTAAATCTACGAAAGTTCCTAGTTCAGTATTGCTTCTGGCCTCATGCCCCCCTCATGAGCTTTATCATCCAGAAGTTTCTGAGCCTTGAGCTCCTCCAAGTCTTTGACCAATTTATTCAGTTCCTCTTAAAAGAGAAACCCCCCTTTAAAAGGGAGCTTTCGAGGCGGAATCTTCCAACTGGTTTCAAAGCCAGAGGAGCCTCCTTACCGCCACCCTTGCAGCTACCATTCTAGCATATATCCTGACTAGGTGGTACAAGACATCAGCTAAGAATAACTCGCTCAACTCTAAGCCAGCTATTTCTGCGTTCTCTGGGAACCTGTTGAATCCAGTGATCTACTACCAGTGAAACATACCCTCTGCATATAGGGGTCTGAATGGCCATGGCATTAATTATAAATGCATGTTTTAAGATAGCCTCAATTTTCCTATCTTGAGGGTACCTAAAGTCCATCCCTCCTATCACCAGGATAGTCATTTTACAAGATACTTCTGATTCTAGGGCCTCTACCCTGGAAATTCTCAAGACTTTATTCTTATCCCCCAATGGCAAAATATATAGTCTGTTTAGGGTTCTCCCAGCCTTGAGGCCTCCCTGTGGAGTGTTCCACTCTGTTAAAACCATACTTTTAAGATCCTCATGGAGGATAAAGGCCTTGGGGAGATTAAGGATCCCTATAAGAATAGGATTTCCCTCAAAAGGATTGTCTATCTTAGAACCTGAAAAGAGAGGCCAGAATCTCTGAGATGAGGGCTGAAAGCTCTTCCTAAATAACATCACTACTGAGGAATCTTCCTCCCCAGAAGAATATTCTCCTTCCTCTTGTGAATTCCCCAGGCTGCTATGGTTATAGTCACCCCTCCCCTCTCAACAGGAATCTTCTCTTGACTCTGGAGTAGTCGAAAAGACCAAGGAGCCTGACATCTTTGGGCTAGCTCTTGGTCTGTTTAAGATTAGCTCCTTGAGGTCCCAAGGGTGTCTAAGGAAAACAACCATGGGGATGGGTGGAGGGACACCCTCAACTCCGGGTTCTGCATTGCACAAGGCCTTAGCCCTTATATCCCTGGGACATGAGTCCGAGGGAAGGAGGGGCTTTAGGGCTAAGTTCATCTTGGAGCTGAACCTGCACTAATTCCCCTGTATCTGAGGTGTGTTGTGGACCGAGGTAGTGGACCCATCTCTGGTGGTATACGTGTACCCCTGGGCGATGACGCAGCTGAAGAGGAGCTCCAGCAAACGCCGAGGCAGGTGAGAGGCGTCTGAGTGCAGGCTGGTGATGATAGACCTTGACCACTGCCACACCTGTATGCAGTAGAGAGACCTAGACAATGCAATGTTTGGTTTCATGAGTGGTCCTCCGACTACTCCTAGCCCTTTCGGACCTGCTGCATGGAGCAGCAACTGCGACAGGGCGAATGGTGGTCAAAGGATGAAGACATCAGACAAAGATGAATGGAAAGAACAACACTCAGGATACGTGAGGGCTTCACAGATGAGGTTGCTTGGAGGATTAAAAGGATGACTCCAGATACGTGAGGACTTCACGAACAGTCACAAGGTCATCCATCCTGAACAGGTACTGCCATGTCATGCACCCTACACAACCGATGAGAGCTGGTCGCAGACCATGCCAGCTGTCGCATCCCTCACAGCCCGACATGGCTGGTCGCGGTCCACGTATGTGGTTTTCCGAAACAGGTAGAGAAAAGAGAGATCCAACGATGACTCGGATGGGGCCTGAACCGGAGCATGCCTTGCACGGCCAGTGAAGACAAGGCAAGGGAATGCCAAAGTTCAGGTTAGGAAAGTCCATCGTGGAGGAGGACGAAAGGATGAGACAACATCTGAAGATGAAGATGGTCTGGATGGGTGAAGACGTGAGACCAAGGACGATGAAGACAGACATGGAATTCCAACAAAGAACATAAGCCTAGAGAAGCTGGATGGCAGAGAAGTCCTAGGGAGGACTGGCTCCTTGCGAAGGCAAGGTTGAAGTGAAGACTGGATCTTTTTTGCCAAAGTTCAGGTTAGGAAAGTCCATCGTGGAGGAGGACGAAAGGATGAGACAACATCTGAAGATGAAGATGGTCTGGATGGGTGAAGACGTGAGACCAAGGACGATGAAGACAGACATGGAATTCCAACAAAGAACATAAGCCTAGAGAAGCTGGATGGCAGAGAAGTCCTAGGAAGGACTGGCTCCTTGCGAAGGCAAGGTTGAAGTGAAGACTGGATCTATTTATAGGCAGAAGAGGCGGATCCAAAGATGACATCACGGGTGGACCTCCTCCCTCGCTGTTCCTTTAAATGCTGCAGAGAGAACCGGCCTTGCCCCCTAGAAGGAGGTATCAGGACCCTGGACAGTGCCCAGGCTGCAATGCTGAGTGGAGGAGGAGGAGCAGGCCCGACGCTGAAGACAGCTTTCCCAGCCGCAGGAGGAGGAGGAGGAAAAGCGGCTTCTTGCCACAGGAGAGCCTGGGGTTTCAGTCCTTCTCCCCAAGGAGGGGACAGGTAGGGTCGGTGGCCTTCGGGCCACATAAGTGTGCTGAAGCGCGGCCTCCGGGCCACAAGAGAGATGGAAGCATGGCTCCTGCTGCACAGGAAGCACTTCGGCAGTCTCCGGACCGCTTGCAGGGAAGAAGCGTAGCTCCTGCCGTGTGATGAAATGCTGACGGCCTTTGGGTCATAAGAAGAGTGCAGTGCGGCTCCTGTCGCTGCCCCAGAAGGGAGAGAAGAACAAAAGAAGGTGGAGAAGCGGTCTGTGGCTCCTGCCACAGGCCGAATTGAAACAAGGAGGGGTTTGCATGTCCTCCCATCTGTTCCAAATGCTCTGGGGGAAGATGCCTGTGCTGCCCAGGAGCACTGACTTAGGATCCTGGTCGCATGCAGGACAGAATGAGCCTGCAATGCTAAGGAGGCATTTGAAGCCCCAGGCCATAGACCTGTGACCCTGCATCATAGGGCTTCTCTTTTTGCTTCTTTCTGTGCTGCTGCATTACTACAGAGGTCTCATGCAGCCTTTCTCTCTTTCACGCCCAATCCTCTGTTATTTTCCACCTGTGCAGTGGCTGGCAAATAGCTGCTCATTTCTGCCACTGCGCTGCCGAGTTCCTCTCTTGTTTTTTTTAATAACATTTTGCCAGACAGCAGAAGTAGATACAAAAAAAAGCAGGGGCTGGTGGGGGGAGACAGGAAGAGGAAGGAGAGAGGTATTCAAATATCCCCTAAGGCAGATTGCCAGCCCTAGTT
The DNA here is from genome assembly GCF_901001135.1 of Rhinatrema bivittatum. NCBI lineage: Eukaryota > Metazoa > Chordata > Amphibia > Gymnophiona > Rhinatrematidae > Rhinatrema > Rhinatrema bivittatum. The sequence continues at coordinate 299,410,563 of NC_042616.1, forward strand.
GTCTGGTTACCTAAGGCACTCAGCCTGGGAAATCCTTTCTTCCTGAAGTAATTAACCAGACCCCTAAGGATAATGGGATCATATCCAATGATGCATTCCACCAAGTATTCCCTGGGAGGCCCGCTTGACTGGATAAATCAGCCCTACAGGACTGATGTCCCAGGAGCCAATGTTCCTGAATCAGGCAGGGGCTTAACCCTGGTTCTGAAATAAGCAAGCACAAGTCCCTTTTATGTCCATAGTTGCTGGAGACAGAGACTATTGGCAACTGTCTTCCCTTATATCCATAGGTGGAGACACAGGGGAAAAAAGGTGTGTCCTTTGTCTCCAGCAGTTGTATATCCTATTATCCCAATAGTGCCAACTGGTCTAGCAGGAAGAAAAGGAAAGACAAGTTGGAGATTTTAACAATATTTGAGAACAAATTGTTACGAGCGCGCGCGGGCGCAGTCGTCTCAAGCGGGTGGTGAGCCCTTGGGCCACGGCAGGACTCAAGGAGGAGCCCCAAGCCACACCGTGGGAGGTGAGCTGGGCAGGCATGGTGAGCCAGGCGGGTACAGAAGCAGGGGAGCAGGCACAGAGTCTGACCCTCAGCCGGACCTGCGCGCCCATGGCAACCAACACTGGGAAGTTGATTGATGAACGGTCCTCCGACTGTTCCTGGCCCTTTCGGACCTGCCGCTGGGAACAGCAATGGGCAGCAGGCCGGACAGAGGTGAGGGCAGACAGAGTCCTTTACACTGAAGACATCGTAGACAAGGCAGGTGCAGACATCGTAGACAAAGGCTAGTGCAGACATCGAAGAGGAGGGCTGGAAGGAGACACGGGCACTGTCCCTGAGGGCGCCCTACTCAGCCCACCCACGGGACTGAGTCGTGGACCACCCCGTCCCATACGCGCCCTACACAGCCCAGGAAGGCTGGTCGCGGACCACGCTGGGAACAGGAGAGTGCTGGGAAGGTCCAGTCGAGAAGGAACTCCGATGCCGGGACAAATGACATCCGAAGCCCCGTCGGCTGGCAGGAACAGAAGCGCAAGAGCCCGGAGGACGAATCCCTCCTGTTGGCCACACCAGGGCCCAACAGGCCAGAAGGCTCAGGAGCCAGACGAGGACATAGGGCAGAACAACCGGAACTGGAACAGGAACAGGATCAGGCAGCTTCAGGAACAGACATCAAAGCAAGGTCAGGAACAAACATCAAGGCAAGGTCAGGACAAGGGGCCATCAACACAAGGCAGACCACGGTGGACCTGGATCAGGCAAGGTTACAGGCAACTGTAGAACCCGATCCAAAGGCAAGTTGCAAGTGACAAGAAAGTCCTTATATACTGGAGGTTGTAGGCAACTCCCTGGGAGGAGTTTGCCAGGACCGCCCCTTGCTGGCCCTATAAGTGGGGTAGAGAGCTGCGGGCCGGCCCCTAGGAGAAGGGCGTCGCCAACAGGAAGTCCAAACGCACGCATGCAAGCCACAGGCAGGCCACAGGAACAGCTAGGCCTCCCAGGCCCTGGAGCAAGTCCCGGATGGTGCACAGGAGAGGCCCTTGCTTCGCAGCGGCCTCCGGGAGGAAGGTAAGAGACCACCTGTAGCGCAGCAACAGGGAGGATCATAACACAAATTGGTGCTAAATGTTGAGAAAACTGAAATGATTATTCCAAGTAGACTTCCATTGTTTAGTGCTCATCAGTTTTCAAATTCAATGCTCTCAGCATTCTAATCTCACACAAGCATGAAATTTGGGTATAATTATAGATTGTAATCTTTTGACACATGTCCATAATGAAATCTTTTGTAAATTCTTCCTTTTATAAGCTGCTAATGCTAGGGATGTGAATTCATTTTCAACGAAATAGACAATGGCAACGAAATTGTCTATTTCGTCTTGTTTTTGGAGCACCATGAAACAAAAAAGAAATTGATGAAATTTTGGAAAAATTAGTATTTGTGTTAGTGCACACTAACATGTAGTTTGTGCGCACTAAGTCTCGTTAGTGCACACTAACTATAGTTTTCCTATTTACGCACTTAGGGCTGGATTTTCAAAAGTCTACACCCATAAAACCCATGGATTTACTCGTGTAGGTGGACTTACATGCACCGGGCCTATTTTAAAAACACCCGGCCACATATGTAAGTCCCAGGGCTTCGGGAAAGGAACGGGGAGAGGGCAGGTGGGGCGGGGCTCAGGGCCCCCGGCACAGCGGTCATTTGCCGCTGTGTTGGGGGATCACGTGCCGGTAGGCTGCTGGCATGCACAACCTGCACCTGCTTCAAGCAGGCGTAAAAGGTAAGATAACTTTTTTTGGGGGGTTAGGATAGGGCTAGGGGGCGGGAAGGTTAGGGGAAGGGTAGGAAGGATAGATTAGGGGGTAGGAAATTTCCCTCCCAAGCAACTTGCGTGCGCCAATCCCCAATTTTATAACATGTGCGTGCATGTTATAAAATTGTGTGTCCATTTGTGCGCGCCGGGTAGTGCGCTCACATGAATGTGCGCACAAGTCTTAAAATCTACACCTTAGTGAGCACTAACGGGACTGGATGTTAGTGTGCAATAACTATAGTTAGTATGCACTAACTAAAAATATTACCAATATGTTAAAAAGTGTCAATTGGGTAGCAGTTCGTTAGCTGGAGGTTTGGTTCTGCATTCCCATTGGCTGTCTCCTTAGTTTCTCGTTTGTGTTGCCAAAGTTGCAAGGAAGTATTTGTGGGGGGGGGGGGGGGGGGGGTGGATGGCCAGTGCCTAGTAAGAAATGTAAACAAACAAATGATATAATAATACCATAAAGCTCTAGGCAGAATAATCAAAAGCAAGTAATGCAAATGCATATTTTAAAATTGCCAATCCCTTTGTATTTAGGAAAGGTACCCTGGCATTTTAGGATATGCATAATTTTAATTCTCCTGGTGTCCTTGTGTTTGGGTGAGGGGGCAGTAACTGGTGAGAGGGGAAGTGACTTGGGTGAAAGTATGGTATGACAGGTGGAGAGAGACTGGTTGGGGTGATGACTGGTGAGTAGAAATGTACATTCATTTGCAACGAAATAGGAAATATAGACGATATTTCCTATTTTGTCGTGTTTCGGGGGGGTTCAACGAAATGATAGGGAAACCCACAAAATGCCATGTGGGATTCTTATCGTTTTTTTGGGGGGGAAGAAAGGGTACATAAACCCTCCCCACCCCAACCTCTAAAATTTAATTAATTGCAACCCCCACCCTCCTGACCCCCCAAGACTTGCCCGACTCCCCCAAGACTTACCGAAAGTCCCTGGTGGTCCAGCGGGGTCCCAGGAGCGATCTCCCCCTCTCGGGTTGTTGGCTGCCACCAATCAAAATGGTGCCGATGGCCCTTTGCCCTTACCATGTGACAGGGGCTATCGGTGCCATTGGTTGGCCCCTGTCACATGGTAGGAGCAATGGATGGCCCGCACCATTTTTTAAGATGGTGCGGGTCATCCATTGCTCCTACCATGTGACAAAGGTCGGCCAATGGCACCGATAGCCCCTGTCACATGGTAAGGGCAAAGGGCCACGGTGCCATTTTGTTTACTGGCAACTGACGGCCCGAGAACAGGAGATCGCTCCCGGGACCCCCGCTGGACCACCAGGGACTTTCGGTAAGTTTTGGGGGGGTCTAGAGGGTGGGGGTTGTAATTAATTAAATCTGAAGGGTTGGGGTGTTGTTGTTTTTTGCAGTTCGGGACAGCCAAAAAAAAAAAATTGGCCCGAACCGCGAGAAACAAAATTTCTCGCGGTGGGCCAATAACGAAGGCAGAACCAAAGGTTCAGCCGAATCACATCTCTACAGCTGAGACAGAGAGTAGCCTGGTGTGTGTGGAGGTAACTGGTGAGAGGGGGAGTGACTGGGGTGACTGTATGGGGTGACAGGTGGGAGAGAGACTGGTTGGTGAGTGGTGAGAGAAAGGCATCCTGGTGTGTGGGGGTGACTAGTGAGGGGGGAGTGACTGGGGTTACTGTATGGGATGATGGGTGAGAGAGAGACAGCCTGTTGTGTGTGTGGGGTGGGACTGGTGAGAGGGGAAGTGACTGGGGTGACTGTATGGGGTGACATGTGTGAGAGAATCAGCCTGGTGAGTGTGGAGAAATCCCTCAAGAAGTAAATCCAGCTCCTAGGTATTGCCATTACACAGGGACTGACATCATCTACGACACTGGCTGTGAACAGCACTGGCCAACCCAGCTAGCAGAAAACCTAAGCAAGGAAGTGATCCCTGGTCCTTCTGGATAGCAATGCACAGTACAGAAGTGCATTCGTTTAAAACAAAAATGCAAAATGCGATGAATAAGACTAATATTTCCATTCGTTGGGCCACAAACAAATTGGGGGCCCCCTGAATGAAATGAACCTTATTCATTCATTTTTTTTTAAACAAATGCAACCAGCCTAGGTCTAGGCCCAAAGTCAGGGCTTTGCCTAGGGCATAGGCCGAGGTCCAAAGCAGGGACCGCAGCCTAGGCCTGAGCGCGATGCCAGGGTCTCAATGAAGGCATGGGCCAATGCTGGGGCCTTGGCTGAGACCCCCAAAAAACAAAAAAGCCCAAAACTTACTTGGTCCATCATGTATCTGTCGTAAGCTGGGACCCAATGTTGGGATCTCAGCCTAAGCCAGAGCCCGAGCTCAGGCCTCACCTTGCAACCTGAACTGAAGGCTGGGTCCTGACACTGAGTTCTTGGCCCGGACCCAGGCCTGATGCTGTGAGCCGGCTCAGAGGTCAGGTCTTGATGCCTGGCCTTGGCTTAGGCCAGGATCTGAGCCAAGGCCTGATGCTATGACAGACCCAGAGGCTGGGTCCTAATGCCAGGGCCTCAGCCCACTCCCAGGCCAGACGCCATGACCTGACACAGAGACTGGGTCCTGATGCCGGAGTCTAGGCTTGGAATCAGGCCCAATGCCAGTGCCTCAGCTCAGGGTCAGGCATAGGCTTCAGTGTCCAGGTCTGGGAGCTCCTCAGTCTGTTGTCTTCTTTCTTCAGCTCTTCAATGTCAAATGATGGGTATCCGCTGGGGTTATGCTGGAGTTAATTAACTCAATTAATTAACTTCAATTTGGCATTCAAGAGCCGAAGAAGGAAGACAATGGACTACAGAGTTTCCAGGCCTGGACACCGAGACCTAGGCCTGACCCTGGGCTGAGGCCCAGGCATCGGAACCTGACCTTCTGGCAAAGGCCCTAGAATTGAGCCTGGATCTAGGCCTAGGCCCCAGCATCGGGACCCTGCCTCCAGGTCGGGTTGGGGTGTCGAGTCTGGGTTCGGGCCTAGGTGCCTGCATCAGGACCCGGCTTCTGGGTAGGGTTGAGGCATTGGGCCTGGGCTTGGGCCCTGGCCTATGCTCAGGTGTTGAGAATTGGCCTTCAAGTCAGGACACGATGTCAGGCCTGAGTCTGGGCCTAGGCCCCAGCAACAGGACCTGGTCACTGTGTTGGGTCATGGCATTGGGCCTGGGTGCAGGCCGAGGCCCAGTATCAGAACCCGGCCTCTGGGTCGGGTCTCAGTGCTGGGCCTGAGCTTGGGCTCCAGTCTAGGCCAAGGCCCAGATGTCAGGACCTGGCCTTTGGATTGGGTCACAGCATCAGGCCTGGGCCGGGTCCGGGTCCTGGCCTAGGTTGAGGCCCCGGCATCAGGACCCAGTCTCTGGGCTGGGCCGCAGCATCTGGCAGGGGTTCAAGGTCTGGTCAGGGGGGATCCTGATCCCTGCATTTTTCAAAGAGGATGAGAGGGAGGCCTAGTTTTTGTTTTCTGGCTGTTTTGGTTTTTGTTTTGTTTTTTTTTATTGCTTGATAAGGTTTTTTTCACACGAATCAAATGAATCAAGCAATCCACAAACCGAAATTGGTGGGGAAAAAAACCTCCTGAACCAAATAATGAAAACAAATGTTTTCCCCTGGACATCCCTAGCCCAAAAAGCTTCCACTGAGCCACCAGCCCAGCCTATCTGGTATTCTTTTGATTCAACTATATAATATGAGATGTAGTGACAGTCAAGACTGTTGAAACCACATCTCAGTGTATTTTGGTGCAGTTCAAAATATAAGTCTATGAACATACTGGAATGAAAGCAAAAAAGTCAGTACTATTGTAGTATTTCATTCAGAAGCTGAATGACTCGAGAGTTTCAAAGAGACTGAGAAGTGTACCTGAACAATTTCTGGGATTGCATGTTTAAGAAATATAAACCCCTCCTGCTTCTCCTACCAGTTTAAGGCTTGAAAGCAACTCCCTTGTTCAAAAGGGAAAGAGGATCATAGACGTCATAACGGGGTGGACCGCTGGGGCCATGGCCCCACCAACCTTTGGCTGCAAGCACCATTTCTAACCCATGTTGTTTGGGCCAAGGAAACCCCTCCTCGTTTCCCCGACTCCCTTCCTCTACAAGATTGCTAAGTGCAAGGATCTTTTCCCTTCCATGAAGCTTACTCACGGCGGAAGTTACATCTTAAAAATGTAGCTTCCACCCTGATAAATAAAGAGCAGCAGCAGGGCCCCGATCTCCCACAGCTGCAGTAAGGGCCGCAAAATTAATCCCTTGACATGGAAATGGTCAGTCCTGGCTGAACTGCTGTGGGAGACTGGATCCAGCCACAGCATTGGCGGTAGTAAAGTAGCTCATTCCTCCCTATCTCCCACCTCCAGAAGAGAAGTCTTATTGTTGGCATGGGACCACATACTATTTCCCTTCCACACTGCCCCCCCCCCCCTCGGGGGGTCGCCACCACGACTGCTGCCCCGATCTTCTCACTCATCTTCCATGCTCCAAAAGAGGCAGAGGATCACAGTCTTGCAACAATTTGGACTGCTTCTTCATCCTTGGCCACCGGCACCTGAATGACATCGTTCAGACACCAACAGCTGAGGAGGAGGAGGAGGAAGCGTTCCAAGGTGCTGAAAGGCAGCAGTTCTTCTCCCCTTCACTCGTTCTCCATGTTGTGAAAGAGATCAGGGCAGCAGTGGTGGAAGCTGCTGTGGGGAGGGGGAGCTATAAAGAAATAATGTGCTGGGCACCTGCTACTGGGGGATGGGGGGAATGAGGGGATTCTGGTGGGGGTGGGAGTGAAAGAGGTGAGTGAGGGGATCATAGAGAGGTGAGAGTGAAGAAGGTGAGTGAAGGTATTAGGGTGAAAAGAGGTAAACCCGGAAGGATGAAGGATTTAGGTTGGGGGGGGGGGGGGGGGACGATTGAGGCTGAAGAGAAGGGAGGAGCAAAGAGCAAGAGAAAAGATGATGGGGGAAGAGAATGAGGGAGAGTGAGGAGATGGGGTGTGATTGGTGAGCTGCGGATTTCTTCCTTACTTCCTTTTCCACCACATTCCCATCTTCCTGGGTGGGGCAGTCACACCACCATCACAGGTAAGTGCATGGTGGTGAACAGATGTAGGGGAGGGCTGGGAAGCAGAGGTCCGGGAGGGCTGAAGGTGAGCAAGAGAAGGGGTGGGGTAGGTGGGAGAGACAACAAGAAGAGGGGGGAGAGGAGGAGCAGAGGTGGGAGCAGGGGAAAGGAGTTGAGGAAGGCGTGGCAGAGAGAGATGGAGGAGGGAGGCTGAAGAGAGAAGATGGCAGGAGAAAAAAGGGGGATGGGGAAGAAGAAGAGAGCAAGAGTGGGGGAAAGAATGGGGACTGAAGGGGGACTGAAGGGGGAAGATGGGGCAGAGGCAAACGCAGTAGCGGGTGGGTATAGGGGAGAAAAGGGCTGAAGGGAGAAGAGAAGGATGGGGGAGAGAGGTAGGGTGCTGAAAGAGGAAAAGGGCTGCGAGCAGGGGGAAGGGGCTGGAGGTAGGGAAGCGTGAATGTGGGAACTCCCTTGCCCCGTCTCCTCCTCCTCTCTCCCCCTACTACTAGACCCTCTCCCTGCTCCCATCCTGTCCTCTCTTCCCTATCACCCTCTTCTCCTTTCAGCCTTTTCTCTCTCCTTTCCCCACCTCTTCTTGCTCTTGACTCATGCTCCAACCTCTCCCCTCAGCCCCTTTCTCTCCCCCTTGCCCATACCTTCTCCTCTCCCTTCAGCCCCTCATCCTTCTTTCTCCTACTTTCACCTACATTTTGCTATTTCTTCTCCATAATCCCATCATCCACTCCTCATCCTCCTCCTCTTGCTTTCTTTCCTTCATGATCCAAGCCAATCCCCTCCCCCCCAAGAAAATGGATAGAGGCTTGGCAATCCCAATATAATACCTGTATTATGTTGGGGCCACCGATGAGACTTTATTGTTTTTCTTGTGGGGGCAGGTCTCTCTTCTCTCCCTTTAGCTACCTCCTCTTTCTTCCTCCCCGTTCCTCCTCCTCCTCTCTCTCCTGCTCCCCACTACCTCTCCCTCCTCCCTTCAATACTCCATCTTTCTCCCCATCCCCTTCTTCACCCTTCAGTCCCTCCTCTCTTCCTCTATTTCCACTCCTTCCTCCTACCCCCATCCTGTTCTATTCTCCTCAGGCCTTCTTTTCCCACCCTTCTTCTCTTCTCCCTGCCTCCTCATTATTTTAATTGTAATCAATTATACTTTATATCAGGGATGTGCATCAGGTGTGGCTGCGGGAAAATCTCGATTTCCCACAGATCGGCATTTTGTTTTTTAGTAAACAATCATTTTTCGGCTTAGTGCACGCTAACAGGAGTGCAAGCTAACTCCTGTTAGCGTGCACTAACAAAAAATAACAAAAAGTAACAAAAATAAGCCAAAAACAATTTTCACGAAAATTCGGGGTAAAAAGTGATCGTTTTACGTTTTAGCAGCTACATAACAAATTAAGCAATATCGTACGATATTTCAATTCATTATAAATTAATTCACATCCCTACTTTATATGGCTTAGGCAAAGAATGTATGTAAGAAAGAATGACTTTAATTATAAACAGGGGGCAGAGTTGGGGGCAATTTGCACGGCCCCCTCCAACCAATAAGGCATTTCTCTGCCTCTGGAGAGGAGGATCAAGGGGGGTGCCTCATCTTTGGAAGATTAGCCGCACAAACCTCATTTAATTTTAATCCTCACTGAGAATGGAAAACAGTTCCTCGGTGACTTTAGACTGCACACATGGATTGCATGTGACCACTCCACATGGGGTGCGGGTATAACTGGTTTGTAGGTAGCTTTGCACGGGAACGAAAGAAGAGTTTTGCTGTGTGTGTGATCGCATTGAGAGACCTGGAGAGTTGTGAATCTAAACTGCAAAGCGACTGCATCCCTACATCTTGAACGATGAAGAGACGTTGCAATTTATTTCTACTGGTCAGAAGGAACACTGGATTGTCTTCACCAAACAAATGATAGAAAATTTAAAAAAATGATTATACCAAAACACACAATATTTTAATGAAAGAACATGAGCATCAACACGGTTTGCACTGACGTACACTGTTTCTGTGTTCTATATAATTTTAAGCAGTTTACAAATAACATCAATCTTTAATGCTTCAAATATTACATAATGTTGATATAACATTTCTAGCAGAAATAAATATATTGCACTTAAAAGAAACTTCTCATTAGCTGTCACTTCAGAGTTATGCTAGGTTTATCTTTTTTTTTTTCCCCATAAAACTTTTTGTTTTGCTACACTTCATTACACGGTGAATGTGCTCACACAATGCATGGACAACAAATTAGCAAAGCAAATCAGCAGTTGTGGTGCATTTTGGTAAAGAGCCTGAATCCAGTTTTTAGCCTTTCCAGCTTCAAAGAAATGGTCGTTTTTATTGTTGTTTCCCTATTGTCCAGATATAATCAGTTTGAAATTGGGTGGGTTGATATATGACCAGTTGTGTATTTAGTCCCGATATTACAATGGCAAAAAGTTATTTCACAAACAGGCTGTGTATTCATTTAAAAAAAAAATAAAAAAAAGCCGAACAAGTTACACGTTGTACACAAATATGTAAGAAAAGCAAAACATGGCAGGGACAGACGAGCGATCCATTGGTAGATTCCCTGATGGCCATAAAGTCATCATCTAGCAGCTTGCTAAAGGAGGAGCGACTGGGGGAAATTCACATTTAAGCATGATGGGGGGCATTATAGAGGGATGAGTATAAACTTTCACTGCAATAAAAGAGTCTTAATAGCTGACTAGAACTTTTGGAGTTACCAATTTCTTTATTCATCTTATATTTGGCTCTCACTTAAAATGCTCCTTTTGTTCCATTTGTGTTGGAGGCAATTTTCCTTCCGTAGTTGTACAGTGGATGTTGGATGAGGTGCTGTGCAGGGAATGGCCGGGTATGCCATGGCATTTAGCTTTTTTACTTCAGGGGTCCCTTTTGTTTTGGCATGTGTATAATTTTCTGTTACACATTTCATATGAGTAAGTCCCTGCTCTAAGAAGCTTACCATTGAAGTGGGTACTTCAGCCAACAGGAGAGAAGGTGACTTCTTGCTGAGAGTCACAAAGAATATTAGCGGAACCGGAATTTGACCTGCGATCTTGCCGTTCCCAATTCACTAGGATGACCATTAGGCAACACCGCCCCCCCCCCCTCCTTTTCTGAAAACAAAGAGATCTCTCCTTCTTTCGTACCTCACCTTTGTAGTACACAATTTGGACCTGTGTCATATTGTTCTCTGCCTTTTTATGGTGTGAAGTAAATAAGTCGGTAAGATCAGCTTTTTAGGTTTCTGGAGATAAAACAGATATTTGTGAATATGTTGGAAAGGAGGGCATAGCTGTTCAGTAGCTTGCTTGGCTATAAGATAGGAGGCTGGCAAGGGTATAAAGGAAGCTGGAAAGGAGTTACCGCTTCAGCATTCAGGACCAAGTAAATTTAAAAGAAGGAAAACTGTTTTTGTCCTCACAGATTTGAATTTTTATCCGCCTGATTTCTTACAGATTGTGCTGGATCCATGCAAGGGGGGGTTACTTCTTATCCTTCCTTTGCTCGTTGGTACTGGGTTTATTTGTCCATTTTATAATAGGCTGTTAAAAAATGCAAAGCATGATTCATGATCCTTGCAAGAAAACGGAGTCATGACTGTACTGTATTTACAATGACATTTGATTTAGAGTCTTGCTGTGAAAACCAGACTGTACAGGGTGGGATACTCCTACCTGCTTGTAAGGAATATGCATTTAAAAATTGTTTTCTTTTTCAACTAAAAGCATTCATGTTGGAGCTTCACAAAATCTTTGCAGGGTTGCTAAGCTCTTAAATGAAAGATAAATAAAGTATTACATGTATACTACGTCACAGACATTGCAAACTGATCGTCTAAGAATAGCCTCTCTCATTGATTGCCCTACTCTGTCTCCAGTCCCCAAAAAGGAGCCGAGTTTTTCAGAATGACTTATTGTATAGCAAATTAGGCAAATTAGAATTAATAATGATAAAAACACAAGCAGATGAGGCCTGAATCAACTTGGCTATGACATGATACATCTTTCAGAAGTCTAGTCCAACTTGCTTGATAAATATAACTTTGTCTCAGCAGGACATCTCTTTCTTCCCAGCAAGCTAATGCCGAGGCAATCTAAACATGCTCAAGCTATTACAATAAATCTTTCAGTATAGGCTCTTGTTAATTTATAATGACAGGTTTGGTAGAGTAAGAGTATATGTTGTCTCTGTTAAGATTTCTTTTCTGGCATTTGAAAAAGCTGTACAGAAAAAATTTGTACATTGTTGCCTATGCAAATCATCTTATTCCATTTAGCATAATGCTCCTCGAGATCAATTCAATAGTTTTCTTTAACCACTTGCTACATTTCAAATCTCTTTGCATGTACAGAAAGCAGATCTGTCAATAGCTGTGATCACTATTGTCTCCCGCTGTGATCCCACCATTCCTGGAGGGATCAATATGTTTTTTAACATAATATGTTAAGTGGTTTAGTTTAAAAGTCAGCTTCAAGGTCTTGTCCCTTTTCAGAAGGGTCCAGGTCACCCGATGAATGAGGAGGTTTTGTTCTATGCCAGTCATACAAATGGCGTCATCACTGCGGAGGAGTGACGGAGTCCTTGAATGGCAGCGTAAGGCCCTTGCTGGAAGTAGTGGTGGTATCTGGGCATGTGGAAGGAAGGGAATGCTGGTCCACTGCCTTGCATGGAGCTCGCAATGGCTGAGGGAGTTAGAGGCATCCCCAGCCTGCTATAAGGAGGCAGCGATCCTTGGATTGGATGTGGAATTGGCGTGCCTATGGATGCAGGACTGGTACCAAGAGTCAACGACTGAGGGTGCTGGAACCCGGGAAAACTAGATGAAGATGATACCCAGGAGCTCAGGGATAAGTTATCAGATGGTGTAAAAGCGGACCCTGTAAGAAACAAAAATAGTTTGTATGCTTAGCAGAATGTACAGTTCATCCAGTTTATATGATTTGTATCTCCTGCACAGAAAGCATTTTGTACACCAGAAAAGGCTGAAGAGAGTGGAAAAGTGGCTTAGTGATTAGAGCAGTGGGCAGAGAACCAGGAAAGCCAGTGTTCAAATCCCATTACTCCCACTGATGCTCCTTGTGACCTGGGACCACTTACTTCACCCTCCATTACTTCAGGTACCAACTTAGGGGGTCATTTTCTAATGGGATCGCACGCGAAAAGGGACTTTTTGCACGCCAGTAACCCGCCCAATAGCACCACCTTTCACGGTGGCGCTATTGGTTTGCGAAAGCTGGCAGTGATAACACGGCGGTGGTGCGATCACTGCCGGCTTTTGCAGGCCTGCGTCCCGGTACCGCGCGATTCTCAAACACCTGCGATTTTAGAAAATCCAGGCCTTAGATTGCAAACCTTCTAGGGCAGGGAATTACCTATGGTACCTGTCTTGAGCTTGTCTTGAGCACAGTTTTGGAAAAAGGTGAGTAATCCAATGGTGCAATCTGATTGGCCAATTTGTCCTTTTTTGGTGCATAATAGTTGTTATGTGGGAGATGTACACCGGCAAAAAAGGTTGAATTGGGCGCACTGTGTTTGTACTGGTGACCTTTCAATATTTATTTCTTTTTATTTATTTAAAAATGACTTATATACCGCTAATGCAGCCAAAGTGGTTTACAATAAAACATATATAAAACTGTCATAAATAAATCAATTAATATATAATTCTTAAATAAATTCACATAAAATCTTAAAATAATTAATAAAATATTCAAAATGTATCATATAAAACATAAAACAATTAAACGCTGAAGTATTACTCTGAAACCTCTAGACACTGCCTTACTCCTCTAAAACTTCCAAACCACCATACGATCAGGTATTTAATATTAGTTCACAAAAGCCTGCTGGAACAACAATGTTTTAAGTTCTTTTTTTTTTAAAGTTTTTTGTCACGTACCAACATTAAACTCTCTGGCATGATATGCCACAATAAAGGACTTGCTATAGAGAGAACTCCTAATGTACACATGTACCTTTGATCCCTCGCAAACTGATTTCATATTCAGACACAAATTAGCCACACAGTTTGTGTTTTATTAACGTAAGAACCTGAAATTCAAATGTATGTGCATTCTTTAACTAATTCAAATGAAGGTGCAAAGTCCACAAATTAGTTTTACGTGAACATTTTTCGAAATAAAATATACATGCATAGTTTTCAACCCTGCCTCCACCTTCTTCCAATCATAACACCACTTTTTTAAAGTGGCTAAAAATGCATGCATTATGAAATGATGTGGAGACTTTTAGGTGGCTGATGATTAATTTAAGTGGATTTAGCCAATCTATCTCTATTAACCTGCATAGGTTTTGACTGAACTTTTGAAAAACGGCCCCACAATGTACAGATTAGCTGCCACTATCTGTCATAGCTAGCTATAGGACCTTGTTTTGAGCACAACTAAAATGTGTTCTAAAACAACCGCAGATGCTTGGCGTTCCACTTTTAAACTCATATGAAACTTGTTTTTATCACGATGGAATTCACACTAGCTTAAAAATGCAATATTGACAATCTTTGACTACTTTAGGACACCATTCAAAACCTTTCAAATATAGCAAAGGTTAGATGAGGCCTATACTGTACAGTGAGCCCTTGGACGTAGGACCTTAAGTTACAACATTTTTAGAGATACCCATTATTCCTCTTTACAATGGGGCAGATTTTAAATACTTGCGCGAGCGCGTACTTTTGTTCGCGCAGCAGGCGCGAACAAAAATACGCTGGATTTTATAAGATACGCGCGTAGCCGCGCGTATCTTATAAAATCCGGGGTCGGCGCGCGCAAGGGGGTGCACATTTGTGCAACCTGCGCGCGCCGAGCCCAGCGCGCGCTGCCTGTTCCCTCCGAGGCCGCTCAGATTTCGGAGTGGCCTCGGAGGGAACTTTCCTTCGCCCTCCCCCCACCTTCCCCTCCCTTCCCCTACCTCACCCACCTCCCCGGCCCTATCTAAATCCCCCCCTTACCTTTGCGCGCGTCGGCCGGCTGCACCGCTCCGTGGTCCGGTCCCGGGGGCTGTTCCGGAGGCCGCGGCCACACCCCCGGAACGCCCCAGGGCCGAAACCACTGGCCATCCCCCTCCAGAAATGTGTCCAAACCTTTTTTAAACTCAGTTATACTACTAGCTATGACCAGATTATCTAGCAAAAAATTTCCTAACCTGATTGTACAAAAATTGTTTTAAATCTGCTACCAGTTAGTTTCATGGATTGTCCCCTGGTCTTAGTACTATTTGAAACTGTAAATAATTGGGATGTGCATTCGTTTTTCCCGAATTAGAAAATTTCAACGAAATTGCCTAATTTGGTATGGTTTGGGAGAACCAAAAAATGAATGAATGGTTTTTGAAATTTTGGAAAAAATCATGTTTCGGGTTAGTGCGCGCTAACTCCCGTTAGTGCACGCTAACTCTGGCATGTTAGTGTGCACTATCAGGAGTTAGCGTGTACTAACTCCTGTTAGTGCACGCTAACCCAAAAATCGGGACCCCCGAAAAAAAACAACCTTGAACCGTAGGAAAAATGAAATTCCCGTGGGGGGCCCCAAAACGAAGCCCGACATGATAGGAAAACCTGAAGTACATCTCTTGTAAATAATCATCCTCTATTTACCCATTCCACTCTACTCATGATTTTATAGGCCTCTATCATGCCCCCTCTCAGGCGTATCTTCTCTTAGCCAATGAACCCTAATCTGTTAAGCCTTTCTTCAGAATGGAGCCATTTCATTCTCTTTATCATTTCAGATTGTGGCTGCATTACGATTTCCAATGTGTATTTGTTTAATTTATCTGTTACAAATTATAATAAGGTCCAAATGAAATAAACAGTTTCTCTCATTTTGTACCTGTTATATTACCTCAATTATTATTATGTATAGGGAGGGCAATTTTTCAAAGCCTCACCTAGATAAATAGCAATGGTCATTGCTCAAGAGTGACACTTGATAGCCGCTCAGAGCCCATGATTGCAACATTCTGGAAGGAACCTAGTGCATAGAAATCGGCCCAGGACTTTCATTACAATGACCAGACTAGGTGGAATATAAAACAGAGAAACTAATTCTTGGGTAGCTGCAAATGAAGGTACTTGACTGTTAGGCCGGTAGTGGGTTGGAACTACTGGCCCTGGAGGTGGTGGACTAGAGTTCTGCAGAGAAAACTGTTTTACCCATGAGGAACTTGGAAAGCTATAGTATTGTAACCTTCCCAGGTACTGTGGACTGGGTGATGCCCAGCCAGGCTCCCAGTGGCTATAGGTAAATGCACTCTGTTTACCCAGCTGTTCTTAAGTACTAGCTAACACATATTTTTATTCCTGGGGGAATTCTGTGCAAATATATGTAAGATTCTGCACACAAAAACAATTTACATGACAGTTTTTAAGTAATTATATTTTAAATTAATACAGAACAAATTTATTACTTAAAGATGTAGAATTTTAAATATTTTGAGCAGAATTTCCCTAGAAATTCACTGTAAGAGTGTCCCTTCCACTCTCTTTCCTTTCTCCCCTGGTCACTTTGCCCTCTCAGGCCCCAACTCCTCCATTTGCCAGTATCTTTCCCCTCCATATCTAGACTCAACCTCTTCCACTCTATCGCCACTCCCAGAGTTTGACCCTGTTCTCTGTACTGCACTTCACACAGGCTCCCTCTGTCCCTCTCTCTAGTAATCATACACACACCCTCATACAGGCTCTCTTACTCTCTCGCACACACACACATATGCCCTCATACAGAGTCCCTCTCTCTCACACATACACAATCCCTTCACACAAGCTAGCACCCTCACATACACATGATACCCTTTTGATATACACCAGCACCCAATCTCTCACACACATACACACTCCTTCATAATCTCTTCACATAGGCTCCCTCTCTCTAACACCCACACTCAAGCACCCCCCTGCTCTCTCTCATACCCCCCTGCTCACCCCCTGCTCTCACTCCCCTTGCTTAGCTCCCCTGCTCTCTCTCACACCCCCTGTTCACCCCCTGCTCTCTCTCTCTCAACTTTTCCCCTGCTCTCTCTCTCAGACACCCTCCCCTCACCCCTTCCCTCTCCTCCTTCCCTCCCCTGTCTCACACACCCTCCCCCTCCCCTCCCTCACACTCTCTCCCCCTCCCATCTCTCACAACCCCTTCCCTTCCTCTCTCTCACACACCCTCCTCCCTTCCTTAGCAATCTGGTTTGTCTTCTGAGGTCTTGTCTTCATGGTCAGTCTTTTTTTTTTTTTAATTTTATTTTTATTAAGCATTTCTTTTCATTAAGATATTACACAGCTGTATACAAAAAGTTTCAAACCATAATTCAATATCAGGTATATTACCTATACACACTGTGAAAACCTAGAAAACATTTCAAGCAAATAAAAGACCGGTTAAGCTTAGAAACAATAAGAGCAGTTAATTAACAGAAATTACCAATAAAGTGTCTAACTGTGTTATACATTTTTTTCCCCCTTTCCCTAGGGATAATTATAGGGTTAGGAATTCAGGTATGAGCAAAGTTGCTCGGGCTGATTAAACACAAATCTCGTATTCTGATACAACACAATACAGCGACAGGGGAACTGCAAAATAAATTTGGCTCCTCGCTGAATAACTTTTTCCCGATATGTTAAGAATTCCTTCCTTCTTAGCTGTGTGTTATATGAAATGTCGGGAAATATTCTGACAGGAAAACCATGAAAGTTAAGTTTTTGATATTTAAAATATAATCTGAAAATAGCATCCCTTTCTGCTATATCAACAAATTGAACTATTAACGTTGCTCTTAACTTTATCTCCATATCAGAGGATTTTTCTAGCAATTCAGACAAGTTAGTATCCTCCTTTGAATCTCCCTGAAGTTGATCTTGTAAATCTCCCTGACCCGAAATCTGTGTAGTATAATAAATTCTAGATAACATAGGTATTTCTTTCTCTGGATATTTTAACACATTCTTAAGATAACTCTTAAATAGTTCCTTTGGAGAAAGTAAGTGTGTTCTGGGGAAATTTAAAATCCTCAAATTTACTCTTTTTATTTGATTTTCCAAGTACTCGATCTTATCTATTTGTATTTTTTCCGATTTAATTAAATTTACTTGGATTTTCTCAACTTTATCAGTTCTTTCATTCAAATTTTTAACATCCTTATCTATCTTCTCTAAGTTAGTCTGTAATAATAAATGATTACTCATTCCCTCCTGAACTATCTTTGCTAAATCATTTATTGATTTTTGCATAGAGGATAACATACTGCCTATCTCTTCCAAAGTAAACTTTTTGGGAGTTATTACTTGAATGTCATCCATCAGCCTCCCCTGGATTCCCAATATCCCTTTATCCTTAGTTGCCAAGTCAGGACTGGAAGATAACATAGTCAATTTTTCTTTTGGATCTTCAAAAAGAATTTCTCCTCCCCTTTTTCCTGTTGGTGGCTCTGGTGTCAAGGGAGCACCAGGGCTTAAAGATGTCTCATAAGTCAGGGAGGTCTGGCCCTGCTCTTGGCCAGACACTCCAGCGACTTCCCTTCCTGGAGTTACTGACACAGTTTTTACAAAGAGATCATGTATTCGTGGCTGGTTGTCACTCGCCAAAGGCGTGGATGTTGATGTTTTCCCTTTTCTCTTGGTATGTGGCATACCAAGAGAATTACCGCCAACAATAATTAGAAAAAGTACCTGGTAAAGGAATAGATCCCTTTGAAGACACTGTCACAACGCTGTCCGGTCTCCCATGGTCAGTCTTATCTTGGTTATCTCCAGCATCTTGTATGGTCCTTGGTCCCTCATCCTCCTTCCTCCTCTTTGTCCCTCATCTCATTGGATTGAACTTCTGGCTTTGACTTTAGATCAGACTTCTGGCTTCGACTTTAGATCGGACTTCTGGCTTGACCTCTACCTGCTCCTGACTACTGCCTGCTCATCGTTACTGATTGAACTCTGCCTGCCCAGATCTCTGCTGGAACCATGACACTGAGTGAACTCTGCCTGTCTCTGACTACAGCCTGAACCTGGCTCTGCTTGCCTGCTGCCTGTATCAACTGCTGCTTGCCTTGACTTCACTTTCTCTGTGCTGGCCTGAAACTTCTTCTACATGATGGATCTTCATCTCCACAGAGGCCTGCACCTAAGTCCAACCGGCCCCAGCACCAGAGGGCTCAACCTAAGGGGAATGAGGGCTGATATTGGTGAAGCTCCAATTATGTCTCTGCTGCATTCAGCTCTGCCTGTTGATGGTAGGGACCTGCAGGGCTCCTCCCTGCAGGTAGCACAAACTCCACCTGAGCCTAAGGGTCCACTTCCGCAACACACCTAGCATGGCATGAAAAAACAAACCTCCAAATGAGGGACAAAGGGTAGAAATCCCCAGGCAGGGATAAGCCAGAGGAAATCCCTGGAGGAGCCTAATGTTATTTCTGTATGGTATAATTATGTAAAGGAGCTGGCTGTTTGGCCTTGGAGCTGGTATTCATTGGAGGCTAAGATGCTACTGACCAGAGGTACCAGATGCTCTTTAGCCACTAGGGAATCCAGGATATGATTTTTTTAATGAATCAATTTTTTCAAATACTGCATCCATTACCTCAGAAACATTAATCATGGAGGGGTGTGGTTCAGGTTATGGATGCTGCAATTCTGCAGTCCTTGCCTTTTGCTGTGATATAATCTATCAAAGGCTAAATACTAGATGAAACCAGTAATTGCAGGAAACATAAGGAAATGGAGTTTGAAGAAAATGTCCATGAGGGCAAGAAACTGATAAAGATAATTAGGTGGACAAGGCTCGTGAAAAGCATCAGATCAAGAGTTGGCAAATATCATAGGGAAAGAGGATTTGGAAAGCACTAAGAAGACAGCCAGAGCAGTGGAGGAAGCACTTTATGGTACCGAGACTGGTTTGGAGTTGTGGTGGCAGCAGTGGTGTTGGTGATTAAAAGCAGAAATGGTAGACGTAGATCAAGAAAGCAAGAAAAATAGCTGAAAAAAAACAAGGTGTACCTCAATAGCTGAGTTGTGAGGAGGAAGAATGGTATCAATAGCTTAAGGAATGGTGTGGCTAGTGTGCAAAGCAATGAATGGCCAGGGCAAGTCCAAGTGTTGGCAAGTACCATAGGGGAAAGGGCTTTGAACAAAAGCTTCAAGACTGCTAGACCTCTAGAGGGAGATACCTGTCTCAGTTGGAGGTATGGCTATCTGGTTCATCCTACTAGTAGCATATGCTTCTATCAAATTGTAAAGATCAAGCAGTACTTAGAATGGCATGAAGGGCCCAAGGTGTGCTGCAGCATGTATGCGAAACAATGGCTGGCAGGGCAAGACCAAGAGTTAGCAAGTACCATTAAGAGAAAGGGATTTGAAAAGAACCTTGAAGACAGCCAGAGTGGGAGATATCTGTCCTAGTAGGAGGAATATGGTTGATCCTAGAGTTGACTAGCATATGCTTCTGTCAAACTGTAAAGATTGAATCATGCACATATTATGTAAACATAGCCCATACAGTAAAACTGTGAATGTCTCATTAAATCAGTTATGGTTCCATTTGTTATTTGTATAACTGTGGTGATTGTAGAGCTAATACATGCTGATGAGCACTGATCCACAAGACGAACAGTGTGAAAAATCATAAACAGCACAAAGTCATCAAAGCCCCTAAGGCCTGGAGTGCGGTGAAATGTAAACAGCACAAGATTGTCAAAACACCTAAGGTTACAGTGTAGAGAGTTGCATACAGCAGAAAAGTATCTAAACCTCCAAGGCTTAGAGTATGATCCAGCACAAAGAGTAAAAATATGTCTAAACTCCCAAGGCATAGAATGTGGTTTATCATAAAGAGGACAAAATTGCCTAAACCCACAAGGCTTAGAATACAGTCCATTGTAAACAAGCTCTCCCATCATTGCACTGGAGGCTAAGATACTACTGATTAATCCTCCAAAATGTTCTTTAGGTACTAGTTCTTGAAGTTCTGATTCAGAGAATCCAAGAAAATTCTTACTCAGAATCAGTTGTTGAAAATACTGCCTTCACTGCCACAGAATCAGTAACCATAAAGGATAATGCTTGGCTATTGATTTTAGGTATTGAAATTCTGATGCTCCTACCCTGCTAATACAACTTTGGATTGAACAAGAGGGAGAAGAACCGATGGTGGTGGTACATGCTCTCCAAATTTCAAATTCTTCTGCCTTGGCTACCATTGCTTTTCACTTCTGCGATTCTATGGCTAAAAAAAAAGTCTCTTTTCAATTTGGGGGCAGGATTTATTTATTTAAAATCTTATATTCTGCTACTTCTAAGCTAACAGCATTCAGGGTAGAGTACAGACAATACCTCCATAATATCACAACAGCATAAATAAAACACAAACATATAAATATAAAATGAATATTACAATTAAATTAACTAGACTGGACTAGATTAGCACCAATTCATCTGCCCCTGCCGTCTGCCATTCTCTCCTCTCCCTTTACTGACATGATGGAATTTGTTGAAGCGTGCTGCCTATTGGGGGTTTGGATATTACAAATGAATTTATTTATTGATACTGTAACTGTACCCCCACTCTTAATACCACTGTTGTATACACACAGTTAACTCAGTGCTGACTGAATCCACATAGAGAAAAGCTGTTAGATAAACATAACCAAAAAGACTGTCAGCCTTGTAAGACTCTTCTTGTCGTCAGTCTGTCAGTGTGCTGTGCTCCTCATACTATCCAGAGACAAACAATTTACTAGCACTGCTACAATCTCCACACTGTCACCAGCTCTGATATTTTACATTTCTCTAATGTACTTCACCTAGCATGTTTATTATTTATAGGCAAAATATTAATATTTCTAATAAATAAATATATACCTTAATCCTCCCCCAGTGATGAGAACAATGAAAATCAGCAGCAGTTACTGTATTTCTGGTACAGTGTATGAGACCCTATAGTACAGAGAAGATCAGAAGCAGCACTTTACCAGTGTCAAATCCAAAAGTTTTTAAGCTTTTGAAAAAACCTCTGTTTCAGCTTCTACAAACATGTCTTTTCATACCAACAGCTAGGAAGGAAAAACAGACTGAGCTATATATGCGTAGACTTTACAGTAACTCAGCGTAATTTGATCCAGATAGCAGCAACAGGCTATTTAAAACGATGCAACACTATGATTTGTCCCCTTTCTGGTTTCCTTGCCATCTTGTCCTGCCTCGGCTCTGACAAGGCTGTGAAGTCACACAGGCAAGAGTTGATTGCTATAGTTTCCAGTTGTTTTTTTCTCAACAGTACACATCCCTAGACTTCAATGGGTTATATACTTCAATGGGAAACATAAACAAATGAGACATATATTTTGTTTCATTTGTGGGTCCCCTCCATTCATTTCAGGGACCCACAAAGGAAACAAATATGGACACATTCATTGTGTTTACCCTTTCATTTCAAAGAAATGCATATCCCTAATAAAAGGAGATATATTATTTGGGAGGTATTAGTAGAGGTAAAACAATATTTGACACAGCTCAAAGAAACATTTTCCAGCTCATAGGAGGCAATAATATTATAGATTATCCATTAACAAACTCTTATGTGAAACATGAAATCTGATTTACTACAACTAATATGTGTAACATACTTTTATATTGACAATATTTCTAGTTAGCAATAGTCTTTGTTGTAGTCAGTAGGGAAGGGCATTCAGGCAAAATGAAATAAGAAATGAGGCAAAATTTCTATTTTATTTTATTTTGTTCTCAAAGAGAAATGATTGAAAATCCGATGAATTTCGTTGGTTTTCACGTTTCATTTTGAAAACAAAAAAATTGATCCATCAGGCCTAGGCCCAAAGCTAGGGCCTCGCCTAGGGAATAGGATGAAGCCCAAATCAGGGGCATTGGCCTAAGCCCAAGCAAGATGCTGGGGCCAGGGCCTCGCCCAGGCATAGGCTATTGCCTCATGCAAAATCTCAGCCTCGGCCTGAGTGCAATGCCATGGCTTCAGTCGAGACACGGGCCCAACATTGGGGCCTCAGCTGAGACCCCCAAAAAATGCTTCTTTGAAGATCCAGCATCGTGGTCCAGGCACATGCCCGACACCTGGGCTTCAGACTAGGCCAGGGCCCAGGCCTAGGTCCAACACTGTAACCCAGTCTGAAGACTAGGTCCCAACACTGAGACCTCAGCCCAGACCCAGGCCTGATGCTGGGGCCTTTCCCTGGCCCAGAGGCTGGGTTTAGATGGTGGGGCCTTGGCCTGAACCCATACCTGACTCTGAGGCTTGGCCCAGAGGCCAGGTCCCTGACACCTGGGCCTCTGCCTAGGCTGCAGCCCAGGCCAAGGCTTGACTCCACAGTCCAGCCCGGAGGCTGGGTCCCAATGCCTGAGCCTTGACCTAGGCCGGGACCTGAGCCCAAGCCCACCATCGTGGCCTGGTCCAGACTGACACTGGGGCCTTGGCCCAGACACAGGCCAGAGGCCGGGGTCCGACCTGGAGGCTGGATCCTAATGCCTGGGCCTTGGCATAGGCCAGGGTATGGGCCCAGGCTTGACATCGTGGCCCAGTTCAGAGACCAGGGTCTGGTCCTGGCCTGGAGGATAGGTCTATTGGTGGGGGTTTCAGCCTGATGCTGGGGCATGGTCCGGAGTCTGGGTCTTGATGCTGGGGCATCAGCCCACAGGGTCATATCTAAGCCTGGCATCCAGGTCTCAGAGGTCTTGGGTCCTGTCTTCTTTTTTCTTCAATTAATTTATGCTTTCCACTTGGGAGATGTCGGAGTTAATTAATTCTGATGCATCCACCACAGTGAAGGGCACTATTTTGATGTGTTGCTGCTAATTGGGCTGAGCCTATGTGTCGGAACTAGGCCTCAAAGCCTGGTCCCGATGCCTAGGCCCAGGCTGAAGTTTTAGCCTTGTATAGGCCTAGGCCGCAGCAGGTTGCTGCGACCTTTACCGAGGATCTGCCTGGACCTAGGCCTCAGTGTCTGATCCTCACCAGACAGGGTAAATGGGGTCGAAGGAGATTCCTGGCCTCAGCATTTTTTTCAGTTGGGAGGGATGGGTGGGGGGCATGGGAGGTCTCAGGAGGCCCCATTTCTTTTTTTGATTTGTTTTTGGGGGGGCTTTTATGATTATTTAGTTTATTAACTAAATAAATGAAATAAGCATTAAAAAAAGCAAAATCTGCAGAAAACCAACTCCTAAAAACAAAATAAAAAATGAAAAAAAAAAGTTTTCTTCTTCCCATCCCTAGTAGTCAGTGCTACAAATATTAAATATAAAGATTTAACAATGATAGATCTCAAATTATAAACAGCTTTGGATAAATAGTACCTAGGTAGACTACCTGGTGAGTTAGCAATCTGTCATTAAAGCACTGTGGTGAAGTTAGCAGTCTGATATCAATCTCTTAAAGCTCTGTAGAAGAGTTAGCAATCTGTTGTATGCTCTGCTAGGAGTTAGCAATCTGTCAGAGAACTCTGTTGATAAAACTGGCAGTTATTTAGAATAGTTGTGGGTGGTTCCTTGTATCAGTGGCAGGTGACCACGCCCTCGGGGAAATCCCGAGAGAGAGACCACTGATCAGGCTTAGTGTAGGAGACAGACACACACTAGTTCTTTTATTAGACAATATAATAAACCACCAGAGGTGGCAGTAGTGAGTTGGAAGCGCCCGGCTGGGCTGTAGTCCCTCAGGTATTGGAACAGCGATCCAGGTATGGCTGAGCTGTAGAGAAACTAAGAAAGTGAGTAGGCAGTATATGCAGAGTTCTGGAACAAGTCTTTGATGGTAACACTCACACAATAGTCTCTTGAGGCAGCCCAGGAGATGGTATGCATTAGGCCCTCGAGGAGCGAGTACCTGGACCCAGGGAAAGCTCTGAGAGATAGATGGAGACTCACTAATATTTGTAAGCAACGTTGACTTCTCAGCAGAAGTGGTATTCAGGAGCAAGTCCGGGACGTGGGCCCTCGAGGAGCGAACACCGGTTCCGGACTGCGACCTGAAAAGAAAAAGAGAGAGCGAGGCCCCCGAGGAGCGGGTACCTCTAGTGAAATCCGAGGAGGCAGAGTAGCTGGGTTTGTGAAGAGCGAATCCCATCCGCAGCGACCAGGAGGAAGCGAACCCTTGCTAGCGTCTTGTTAGCGAAAATTGAGACCTTAAATATCTGGAGCTGGTGACGTCATCTCAGAGGGACGCCCCTGAGGTTCGCACCAACGCTGGTACATCAGTTGGGCCGCGCGTATGCGCCCTTAGGCATCTGGTCAACATGGCGGCTTGCAGCGTCGAGCCGGTCCAGGAACGCCGGAGGAGGACGGCCTGGAGATGCCGCAGCAGCTAGCCTTCCATCAACCCCGAAGGGAGTCGCCAACAAGGTAAGGTGGGCGGAGCAGAGATGTCGGACAGTGATGGACACAAAAGTGAGGATAGTCCATGACTCAGAAAAGTCTAGCAGAATCAAGGCTGTCCAGAACTAGTGCAAGGTTTTCTGTTGCCCTAAGCCAATGAAATATTTGGCACTCCCACCAGTGGGCCTACATTTCGCTTCCCCCAATTTCACCTTCCTTTATCACTCAGGCCTGTGTTGGACCTGCAGCTCATACAGGAACCAGCTCATGGCTCTTGTAAAACTAAGGGCTGGCTAACAGGACCAGACACTGGCAGCCTGTTCAGGTTTGAGTCACAGGTTGATAGGCATTAGCAACCTTCTGTGTGTGAATGTGTGTGTGTGAGAGTGACACTACTGAATGTTCTACTGCTGCACAGCACATTCAGAAGAGGAAACAATGAGAGGTAAAGCAGCGGAGAAGGTGAGACATTGATGAGAAAAGAGCAGAGGGGGCATGGGAAAAGAAGCAGCAGATGGAAGTGGGAAGAAGTGGAGGTCAGTGGGAAGGAGCAGAACCCAAGTGAGAGAAATGGGGAATGAGAGAGATAGTCCAAAGAAGAGAAAGGGGGAGAAAGCACAAATAATGGAAAGGGAAGAAACAGCAAAGGAGAAAATACTGAGAAATGAGCACAGGAGAAGAAAGGGAGTGATAGAGAGTCAAAGAGAGAGAACGAAAAGGATTGGGGAACAGAATTGAAAGTGGGAAAGTGCTGGGTAAGAGCCCCTGATAGTACTATGGTAGGGATCAGAAGCCTGAAAGGGGGGCAGAAGTCCTTTTATGATGAACATATCTGTGAAAGATATATGTTATAGTAGTGATGAGGCAGAGAGATGATGATAAAAAGTATGCCACAATGCAAGTCAATATTCTTGAGATTTTGATTATTTATAAGAATTATATTACATTTTTGCTTAGCATTATACTTAGTACCTATAAGACTAAAGCAGCATGAAAAAATGTGTTGGAAAACAGCTAGTGCACCATTGAAAATTACTGTGATATGTGAAAGTATATCAAAAGGCAATGCCAAGATTCCAGCCTAGCTTAAGCTCATTTTACACATTGATAGCACTGGCATGTTGAAAGATAAGGAACTTACATATAGCCAGTTAAAGAAATATTTTGTTAACTAAGTAATTTAGTCATTGGTGTATATATTCTAGAGATGTCACCCTATATAGATCCTGGTATCGGTTAGCTATCTTTGAAAGAGCTGGTCCTCTTCCATTGTATATTAATATGGTATTCTCTGTCTCCATAAGCTATATCTTATTCTATTATTTGCTATTCTGAGTGAAGGATTTTTCTCCTAAAGCTGCTAAGCATTTATTTCAGCTACAATAAGCCACAGTCCTATGTTGGTGGTGAGAATGAGCAGCACATACTTCCAGTATAGGGAAGAGTAGCCAGGACTGTGTACAGAGGAGGAAGGAAGAAACACACAACTTAGGCCTGATTTTCTAAGGTCGCAGTCCTTAGAGAATCCGGTGGTAACGAGGGTGGGCGTGAAAAGTGGTGCTATTGGGCGCGCTACTGGCAACGATAAGGTGTCCTATCTTTTCGCCGTCAGCGAAGTCATCGCGGAGTCCGCCCCGACGCCGCCCTAACTCTGCTCCTTCCGGTGCGGACTCCGCCCCGACTCTGCCCTGATTTAGCTATCGCATGCGATCCCTTTAGAAAATGACCCCCTTAGTATGGTAAGAGACACCCTACAGGTGAGGAGAGGAAAAGGAATGAAGGTTGGGGGAGGGGAAGGAAAGAACCTAAGAGAAAGGGATGAAAAATATGGGACAGAGCAAAATCAGGGTGTTACACACAGAGGGGAGAGAAATGGGGAGGGGACAAGCCATTTTTAAATAGAGGGATAATTTTTTTCTTTTATCAAATGTATAAACTCCTCTACTCTGAGACTTTGCAGGTTAGGTTGCCAATTCTTTTCTTTTTTTTTTTTTATTATGGTAAGAATTATCCAAAGATGTTGAGCTTTCAAGACCATATAGGCATGTCCTTCAGATATGTGATCACATCTGAAGAAAAACTGAAATGATATTTCACACAGTGAAGAACTACATTACTGCTTTGTACTTTTAATGAGTCCACTGATTAGTTATAAAGTAGTTGCAAGCCATTTCATATTATACCTTTAAAACTCAGTCATTCAAACCAATAAGCATGTGCATTTCTCACCTCTGCTTTGTGCCACCTGGCTCTCATCTCCCAGAATATCCTCATCTCCTCCATAAGTTCTGATGGGTGACCGTGCATATGAATGTTTTTGGATAAGGCACTCCACACTTTCCCTATTGGGGAAGAAATGGCATATTAATAAAATCATCTATAAATGACATTCAAGAGTTACTTTATTGGTAGTATTTGTCCTGGAGCCTGATAGGAACTGGGTTTTAAGAACCTTTTTTATGTGATAGGGACACTCAGTTTTTTCTCTAACTTTTATAGGTGTAGCCAGACGAAGCACAGGGCCTTTTTGGAGATGAGATCTAGGTTTCTTCTTTTAGGAATGAATATGTAAGGTGTATGTGTTTTTGGATGGGTAGGGGGCTGTGTGACTGGGGGTGGGTGGGGAGGTTGTGGACTGGTTGTATGTGTATGAGGGTTGTGTGTTGCATTTTTGGGGGGTGTGGCTGTGTAGGCAGCAGATGTGATTGTGAGGGAGTGTAAGGATGGGTGTTTGTATGTGTGTGGGTTGTGAATAGGTTGAATGTTTGTGCAGAGCTTGTGTGTGTGGGAGAGACCGGAGGGTATGGGGGTATGTTTGTGTGTGGAGGTGTAAGTGGGCATATGCAGGTGTCAGGGTTTGCTTGTGTATATAGGGCTTATTCTCCCCTCCCTATTTTCTTTTTCTCCACAATCATTCCAAATCATTTTTGAGATATCTCCTGTTTTTATCTTCATCTTATTCTTTACTAATATGGACATCTGCTTCAATAATTTAATTCTGTCCTCCTTGCTATCCTATTTGTAGGTCAAAATACTTCAGGATTCTTTTCACAGAAACATCCTTTTAATATTAAACCATGAACTATAGCAGGACTTTAGATCATGGATATTATCTATGAGACACAAACGTTTTCCAGAAAAAATACAAAATATGGATTTATTTTAAAATAAACTATAATGGATATAATGAAGTGTTTGTCTGTATGTATCTTCAGTTATAACATGAGAATAGCTGGTCCTATCCTAAACTTATTAAATTACTGAATGCCATCTGAAGAAAATTATAGGCAGGTCACTTTTAACTTGACCTGTTTTGGGACTTCCATTAACTGGGAGTACTTCACTTTTCAGATAATAAAATGTTACTACTAGGTTCTTTGAAAATAAACAATATTTTTCATCTAAATATGTTGTAACGTATTAGTGTAGAGCCTTACTGGGTCTCTAAGAAAACATTACCATTAGTGTAGGAAGAGGAAAAGCATTCCAAGAGGTTTCCAGGAAGCAGGAAGCAACCATGCAGCAACCCCCATGTGGGTTGCTGCATGGTTGCTTCCTGTTTCTATAAAAGGGAGAACTATCTAGAGAGGTTGTGAATTTTCAGTTCAGTTTTTCAGGAGGCAGGATGGTGTTGTTTCTGCTTCTGTTTTCTTTCTTTTCATTGTAACCGTTCTTGGTTTTAGAACACCTAATCCAGAGGCCACAACAAGGCACAGGCCCTTTCTTGTTGCGATTCCTCCCATGCCTGGAGCCACGGGAGACCTCTTACCTTCTTCAGGCCCGTCTCCCCGACGCTGTTCCCACGGCCCAGAGGCCGCCCACGTGGGCTCCTGCGGTAGGAGCCGCGGACGCCGCCACCTTCCCAGCTCAGCGGGAGCCGTGCTGGGGGTTCCCTGCGGCGGCAGGAGGCCGCCGTCATGCCGGCGTGGCAGGAGCCGTTCCGGGGCTCTCCCTCGTGGCCGGAGCTCTGCTGTGTCCTTCTGCACGGCCCGGAGGCTGCTGCCTGCTCTTCTCGCAGCTGGGGCTGCTGCTGGGGTCCTTGGGATGGCAGGGAGGCCGTCCCTGCCAGTGCCAGCGTTCTTCGCGGCATGGAGCCACCCCCGGAGTTTCAGCGTGGTGGGGAGCCACCGCGAACTAGCCTCCTTCCTCTATGGTCGGGGCCACTGACATCATCCACTTCAGCGCGGTCCGAAGGCCGCAGTCTCCGGAGTCTTCTTGCAGTAGGAGACGCCCTCGGACCTCCTCTTCAGCGGCAGGACACCGCCTCCAACATCGGGGCCTGCACGGCCCAGTTCCGCCTCCTCCTCTCACAGCCGGGCCGCTGTCCAGGGTCTTGCTGCTTCTCTTCCTGCCTTTCCCTAGGTGTGGAGCCACCTCTCTCTGCCCTTCTTGTAGGGTCAGGAGAGAGTGGGCCCTGGACAGTGTCACTTCCTGGATCCGCCTCTTCAACCTACAAAAGGCTCCTCAGGTCAGTCCTTCATCGCCTTCGCAAGGTGCAAGTTCTTCCTGGAGCTGGTCTCCTGAGGATCTCCGTTTCCCACTCCTGCCTGATGTTCCAGCTCTTCATGGGATCCCTCTCTGTTCCATGTTCCGGTCTCTGCACTGATGTCCTTGATGTCCATGTTTCCAAGTTGTCCAGATGTTCTCCATTGATGTTCTGTTCCAGCCTGATGTATTTGTCCATGTTCTGGATGTCCTCAGCTCTGCTCTGACCCGTCCCTCGTGGTTTGCGACCAGCCTGGCTGGGCTGAATAGGTCGCATAGAGGCCCAGTGGTCCGCGACCACCCCTGCTGGGGTGTGTAGGGTACTGGTGGGTCTTTCCATCCGACGGTGCCTTGGAGTCATCTCATCCCTTGTCTGACCTGCCTTGTTCCTGTTCCTGACATGTTTCCTAATTGGCAGCGCAAGTCTCTGGGACCTTCCGATGCTCCTGGTTTCAGCCTCGGTTCTGGTCTGTCTCCGAGCCTCCGCTCTGAGTTCTGCACGCCGAGCCTTGGAGCCTGGGGTTCTGATCCTGTCCGGGTCTTCAGGGTTCTTGTCCCTACTTCTGCCCTTGCCTCTGTCCTTGAATGAACTCTGCCATGCTTGTTCCTGGCGTGGTCTGCGCCTGGCCTTGGTTGGCTGTGGAGGGCGTGCTTCAGCACAGGCCCTAGAGTCTTCGTCTGCCTTGCCATGCCTGATTCTTCATCTGAATCCACGTCTGAGTCTTCATCTGAATCCACATCTGAGTCTTCATCTTCCTCATCGCCTGAGTCTTCATCCTGTGTCAGCTGTCTTTCACCGCCTTGACCTCTGTCTGGCCTGCCGATTCTCGCCGCTACCCAGCGGCTAGTCTGAAAGGGCTTGGAATGGTCAGAGGACCATTCAAAGACCACCATTGCACTGGTGGTCTCACGGAAGTGTGCATGTCCGGTAGAGTCTTCCCAGCAGGGACGTCTCACCGCTAGAGCACACACTTCTTGTCCCGCATTGGGGAGTGCCCCCTAGCGCTCCTCCCATCACTAGCCCAGTCCTCTAATCTTTTGTTCATTCATCAAACTTCTGGCCCTGGTTGCTGGGGTTCTGCCAGAGGGGAGGAGGAATTAAGCCTCCAGGGACCAAGGTTTTAAGGATGAGTATTGCTCTCCCTCACTCCCTTCTTGCTCAAGTAGTATTCAGGCTGTCTTCAGCAAGTAGATCTTAAGTAGTAGATACAGGAATTAGGGAATTTTTCCTAAATTTTGGAAAAATTTGTTTTTCAGGTTAAAATGTTAGTGCACGCTAACCCGAAAATCGGGGGTCCCCCCAAAAAAAAAGCCCAAACCACGGGAAAACGAAATTTCCTGCGGCGGGCCAAATCCGAAGCCTGAAACAAATATTTTACCCTATGCACATCTCTAACAGGAATAAAAACCATGCAGCAGATTGGTAGTGGTGTTCAAAAAATTGTTTATAGTAACTTAAAGAACAATATCCTCACAATGATAGCAAAAATCATTATCATATAATGACTCCCCAGATAATAGTCTCTTTGTCCATTTCCCAGCCTGAATCAATGTCCTTTTCCCAAAAGTTGAAAAAAATGGGATGTAGTGCCTCAAAAATGTGGGGTAGGAAGCTGAAGAGCCAAACAATTCCTCCACCTGAAAAATAGAATAAAAAACCCAGCAATAACTCTTCTGCTGAGCATTGTAAGGCTAGTTGACTGTCAATTAGACAAGCAGTCTCAATCCTGCTCCTTCCAGGAAGAGGGATTTCCCTTCAAAGCTGGCCAGGTCACAAAATTAGAGGCCCACTCTATAAGTCCAAAAAAATCTTTCTTCTCTTCTCTACAGAGGGATAACCCCTTCTGTTCTATGAGTGCACAAAAATAGGATTTCTCTGATATCCCTTTTTTTAGGCCATGGGGCCAACTGGCATAACCAAATACAAATGCTCAACCCAGCTTATATGTGGGGAGTTTGACCAATCCCAAAATAGGGGGAATGCACAACATCTGGGGAAGAAGCAAAAAATGCAAAAATTTTCCCAGCAGATGAAACAAGTAAAAGTTTGGTAAGGATTTGAAGCCACTGTTACATTATTTTTTTTGGGGGGAAAGAATACCCTTAGGTCTTATGGGGTAAGACTTGGGTTTAGAAAGAGTAGATAAGATGTTCTTCTTCCCTTTTGATTAAGCATTTGTTTTCTTCATTTAGTTTTGGATTTTCCTTCATTTAGTTTTGGATTTTGGAAGACTGATCTTATTTTTGTTGTCACTTAGATTCCCCTTGTCAGAGAAATTTAGACCCCCATCAACTGCAGGAGTTCCAAGGAATCTGGGACATGCAATCATGTCCTTGAAGAGTAAGGGAGAAGGGCAGGAGAACAGTGGAATCATCTAGTGATAATCACTTGAAATATCAAGATATTATGGAGATTTGGGAGGTTCCATCAAGGGGATTAAGGAGGTTGGAGAAACAGTAAAAAGTCTACTTAAGAGAAGTGAATTAAGATATGAGAAAGGTCCAGTCTAAATATGATATCCACCTCTTTGGGGGGAAGCTTCAATGCTACCCCTAAAATTGGAATGGGATATGTAAAGTTCAGGCAATACCCTCTTTACAGAGTTATTTATTTATTTATAGACTTTTCTATACTGATATTAGTGGCGACATCATATCGGTTTACAGCAGATCTATAGGGTGGAAGTTGCAATAAACAGGTATTGTAATAAAAATATGTAATGGATTGTACTGAATAAAGACGTACATTGCCATTTACTTCAACTTATAGTACTTTTAAAAGTATATGAAGTGTGCACATCATAAGACCTTGATATTAAGGAATGCTCTTGGAGTCTTTCTTGAGAGCCTCAGCCCAGTGGTCACACTAAGTTCTTTGAAGACAAAGACTATAAATTACAAAAATAAGCTATCCCAGAGTGCTTTGCTCATCACTTCCTTGGTGACCATGTGATGGCTTACAATTCATTGCCTAGCAACCAGTATAAATGGAGAAAGAAGCCTCATTTACTTTTTCAATGTGGCATTTCTGCTATTTACCAGCATTCCAGACCACATTTCTACTTTTAAAAATACTAGAATTATGTTATTAGAAAAATATACACTAGTTATCAGCTACCAAATATAAATTGGTTTGCTGCAAAACTGTGGTTAGCTGGCTTCCTGGCTAGAGTGTACCAGGTGATAGGCTAGGCAGGGAGTGAGACAAGCTTCACTCAGTGGCTCCTCAGAGGCTGAATGTGGAGAGGCAGGCCATTTGCAGTTCCTTGGGGCATGGTGAGGAAAGAGGCAGGCCTTCTCTAGGCTCCTCAGGGATGGGCGAGGAGGCAGGCAGGCCTTCCTATGGCTTCTCACGGCTGAGTAGGGAAAGAGGTGGGCCGCCAATGGCTCCTTAGAGCTGGATAGGGAGGGAAGCAAGCCTTCCAATGGTTCCAGTTTTGTATACTAAGATGCTTTAATCACTTTAACAAAAATACTATGTCCCTGGATATAATGAACAGAGACATAAAACTAATTTATCTTTTTGTTCACATTATTATACTGAATGATTTAGTAGGTGGGCAATTCTGGTCCATGCGGACCCAATTGCATACAACTAAGGCAGCTTACATGCAAATTTATTTAATACATATATTCATTAGGGTTATCCTGATAACCCGACCAGTTAGGTGCCCTAGAGGACTGGAGTTGCCCATCTCTGTTAAAAAAAAAACTTTGGGATTTTTGGGGTGTCCTCCAATCCAGGAGAAGACCAAGTATTTCTGCTACATATTTTTATGCATCTCTCTCCCTTTTATTCTCTCTCTTATATATTCATTTACACACACTCACTCACTCATTAAAGATAGAGAAAGAGAGAGAGAGAGAGACATTTTCCAGATAGCCCAATAAATCACCACAATGGCAAATATTTCCTTTCATACAAAAAGGCCATTATAGTAATTTTGTCCTTGGTGTATCACTGATGCCATTACTTACGCAAATCTATTGAAAGAAAAAGGATCTTATCAAAGTGATTTACTTGTGTCAAGACTGCAAGTAGACTGAAAGCAATGGCAATTCTTACATAGAGGATGATATAATTGAATTATTGCTTCTTAAGTGATTGAAACCAGTGGGCATATCAGGGCTATCGCCAGAAAGATTTTATATAGAAAAGACAGGCATCACTGTTTACCTTCAGCATTTACTGCCTCTTTTTTCCTGTCAAATAGACTAGGGTCCAATAAAATCTTAGGATATCAATCCAGCTTAGGAGCATGAATAAAACTCTTTTGGCACGTGAGATTGGACCCAAATCCAGGCAGTCTGACACTGGATTTGATGGCTAGGTAAAAAAATTTGAGAAAGTGCTTATATTTCAAGATTGGAATTAAAAAGCCACAAAGAGTTTTCAAGTGTTATATTAAGAGACTCTTATTCATTTATTTATAGTTAGGCCTCTCGTTGCTGAGGTAAATTTGGGAAGAATATTACGGCTCTGATAGTCATGCTGCATTCTACTGCTGCTGTATAATAGCATTATTTCTAAGACAGAGATATAATGTAACACAAGAGACTGCCAACATACTTTACTCCAAATGGATTATTATTCACACTTGCTGGACAGAATCATTTCTTAGTGGTGTATGGTAACGACTGAGTCATTTTATTGTGCTAACATCCAGTAGCAGAAGTTTGTCCAAAATGACAGTGTGGAGTTCTTGTGACTATGTTATTCCTGGAGACAAATTCAGTCTTCATGAATTGTGACACTGTTTAAAAGACCAACGCAAGAGATTGTTGTGCATGAGCTTTTGAAATCTCTCAGGCCTTTTTTTTTTTTTCAAAAGAAGAGGCTTATCTGTTCATGGAAGCTCATGTATTCCAGTGCCTTGTTGGTTCTTTAAAGGTATCACAATCTCCAGACTCCAGAGTACTAAATGATGAAACCTTATTTCTGTCTTCATCTTTTTCTGACAGTCACCTCAGAAGGAATATTAGTTTGCCAAGACAATTACTACACTTGATTTTTCAATAGCGAATACTACAGGTAAATAAAAAAGTTATTTAATTTACAGGATCACAGGCACATTAAAGAAAGCAATAACACATGGACCACCAAGCAAGTGGAGAATGCAAACACACCAAGGGATGAATCCACAAAGGCAGGGTTGTGTCAAATGAAGTGAAGCATCTACAGGCACAGGAGCCATGTGGAGGTAGAAGAGATTTTGTAGGACCTACAGTCCTATTACAATAACTGTCCTACCACTCTAATATGCAAGATTGTGTTGACTGAATAAAAAAAACCTCTTCTGCTTCCACACAGCTCCTGTGCCTGTAGATGTTCCACTTCATTTGACACACACTGCCTTTGTGGGAACAATAATACTGGCAATAACTTTCAAAAAGGAGATAGCGCAGCTTTTAAACTAGAAGAAGGAGGAAAGCCGACAGTCACTCAGCAGTGCATGGTTCGGAGCAATGTATCCTTGATGTTGCGGTCCCGACCGCCCCTCTCCTGATCGGGCTCAGGCCCACCTACCTCTGCTCCGGCAGCCGCGGGATTCCGCCCGGCCCAGGCCCCGGGAGGTCCTCCGTTCGCGTGGTTCCCACGTGGCGGACACCATTGCAGGCCTGTTCCCCTCCGGCCTCGCGCACGCGCGCGAAGAAGCTCCTCTTGTGCGCCCAGCTCCCAGAAACCCGGCTCCGCCTCCTCGGCTGACGTCACGCTCTGCTCCCGATATAACCGGCGATCAGTCATTCACTAAACGCCTTGCAATGAGGTTCCTAGCTGACTAGTTGCTTCCTGTTTGCGATTCCTGTTGATTCCCTGATACCAGCCTTGACTCCGGTTTGCTTCTGACTCCGCTACAGCCCGCTGCCTGCCTTGACTCCGGTTTGCTTCTGATTACGCTACAGCCCGCTGCCTGCCTTGACTCCGGTTTGCTTCTGACTCCGCTACAGCCCACTGCCTGCCTTGACTCCGGTTTGCTTCTGATTACGCTACAGCCCGCTGCCTGCCTTGACTCCGGTTTGCTTCTGACTACGCTACAGCCCGCTGCCTGCCTTGACTCCGGTTTGCTTCTGATTACGCTACAGCCCGCTGCCTGCCTTGACCCCGGTTGCTTCTGACTTCGCTACAGCCGCTGCCTGCCCTGACTCCGGTTTGCTTCTGACTTCGCTACAGCCTGCCGCCAGCCCTTTCGCGAGTTGCCACGGACTTCTTACCACTGCCCGCCTGCTTTGGCCCCGAGTGTCCCCTCTGGCCCAGCTTCCTGACCCGGCCTGTCTCTCGGACTCTCTGGCTATCCTCTAGCCAGCTCTGCTCCTAGTGGTTCCCCTGCCTTCCCTACGCACTAGCTCATCAGGACATTCTCAGCAGTGCCCAAGTCCCAAGGGCTCGGGTCCCTACGGGTGAAACCTTGCCAGATCGTGCCTCCGCCTCCTGGCCTGCTCTGTGGTCACCGGTAGGCCGGCCCAAGGGTCCACCATCTACCCTCACAGCAGTCTAGCCGTAACACTTGAAGGATACTAATGAAACAGGAGAGTTAGGGCATCCCAACAGAGAGCTTCCATTAAAAGCAAACGTAGTCATTGTGCCTATATGTAAAAGAATCACCAAAGCTAAAGATTTCCAAATTATCCCTAACAACTAAAAAACAGGTTGTTAATACAAACAAAAAACACACTTTGAAATGTCTGTATGCCAATGCCAGAAGTCTAAGAAGTAAGATGGGAGAGTTAGAGTGTATAGCAGCAAATGATGAGATTGACATAATTGACATCTCAGAGACCTGGTGGAAGTAGAATAACCAATGAGACAGTGCTATATCAGGGTACAAATTATATCGCAATGATAGGGAGGAACAACTTTGTGGGGGTGTGGTACTTTATGTCCGGGAGTGTATAGATTCCAACAGGATAAAGATCATACAAGAGACTAAATGCTCAGTAGAATCTATATGGGTAGAAATCCCATGTGTGTTAGGTAAGAGTATAGTGATAGGAGTATACTAGCGTCCACTGGGACAAAATGGTCAGACAGATGATGAAATGCTAAGAGAAATCAGGGAAGCCAACCAATTTGGCAGTGCAATAATAATGGGAGATTTCAATTACCCCAATATTGACTGGGTAAATGTAACATCAGGACTTGCTAGAGACAAAGTTCCTGGATGTAATAAATGACTGCTTCATGGAGTAATTGGTTCAGGAACCAACAAGAGAGGGAGCTATTTTAGATTTAATTCTTAGTGGAACGTAGGATTTGGTGAGAGAGGTAACAGCTCAATGTGTGGCATCCGTTAAAAAAGCAAATAGAATGTTAAGAATTATTTGGAAAGCAATGTCGAATAAAACTGAAACTATCAAAATGCCCATGAATAGATCTATAGTGCAATCACATCGTGGGTATTATGTGCTATTCTAGTCAACCCTCTCAAAAGAGAAATAGCTGAATTAGAAAAGGCACAGCGAAAGGCAACAAAACAAGGAGATGGAGCGGCTCCCTTCAGCTCGGAGGTGAGACGAATGAGAGAGGATATGATAGAGGTATATAACATCATTTGTTGGGAGGAACAGGAAACAGTTATTTTCTCTTTAAAATACTGTAGTTTAATCAAATAATGAGATGTGGAGACAAAAATAGTATCTGTGAACCTAGGGACCTTGCACGCTGAACTGTGTCTTCTGAATTGTCTGACTCAGAAAGAGGAGTCTATTTTGCAAAATCTGATTGAATTAAAATATCTTTAAGATTAGATCCTCGAGTAAAACCAAAACGAGGGACATCTTGAAACACTGTATTCAGCTGTAAGAGGCTCCAATGCCGCAGGATTTATGCGAGTACTTTATGGACATGTGGAGAGGAGGAGAGTACACAGGTGATCCACTTTTCATAATTAGAAAGTGCTGGAGGAAAAAAAGCCATTCACAATGACTGTATCTGGCTCTTAAATAAGTTATAATTATAGCGGAATGATGAGCTGAAAAAAAAAAAGGGTGGGGACGATAGTGAGCATGCGGCCACATCACGGTGGTGCATTTTCGCCCACCGCGGTTGTGGCCACGCTGCACACTATTGCCCCCGTGGCGCCAATGAAATAGCTGCAGCCATTTCCGGTGCCAGTAAGGGCGATAATGTGCGATACATTATCACCCACAGCACTACAGGCCCCTAATTTGCCTAAACCCTGCCCAAACTCCTCCCATTTCCCTAATTTACATTTTCAAATTGCCATGTGATAACAGCCCATTGGAATTTGATGAATGACCCCCTTAAAAACTCTTTGAATCATTCAATTTGACCAGGGATGCCTAAACTTTTCATATAACTGTATGTATGTATGCATGTATCTATCTATATCTATTTATAGATTTAGAGTTATATAGATATACAGTGGCGATAGAAAGTCTACACCCTTTCCTTAGGGGCGGATTTTAAGAGCCCTGCTCACCTAAATCCGGGCGGATTTAGGCGAGCAGGGCCCTGCGCGCCGGTGCGCCTATTTTACATAGGCCTACCGGCGCGCGCAGAGCCCCGGGACTCGCGTAAGTCCTGGGGTTTTCAGAGGGGGCCGTGTCGGGGGCGTGTCGGAGGGCGGGCCCGATCCGCGCGGCATTTTCGGAGCGTTTTGGGGCGGGCCCGAGGGCGTGGTTACGGCCCGGGGCGGACAGGGGGCGTGGCCGCACCCTCCGGACCCGCCCCCAGGTTGCGTCCCAGCGCACTAGCGGCCCACTGGCGCGCGGGGATTTACGTCTCCCTCCGGGAGGCGTAAATCCCCCGACAATCCCGAAATCGGAGCGGCCTCGGAGGGAACAGAGGTAGGCTGCGCGGCTTGGCGCGCGCCGGCTATACGGAATCGATAGCCTTGCGCGCGCCGATCCCGGATTTTAGCAGCTACGCGCGTATCTACTAAAATCCAGCGTACTTTTGTTTGCGCCTGATGCGCCAACAAAAGTACGCCAAATCGCGCTATTTGAAAATCTACCCCATAATGTTCACCTTTTGTTGCCTTATAGCCTGGAAGCAAAATGCATTAAAACAGTGTTTGTTACATGTAACCACAGATCCTACCCCAGAACTGCAAAGTGAAATTTCAACCCGGAGGGGAGATCCGCGGTGGCGTTAGGCGGGGAGCTAGGCCTAACGCCTATGGATGAGATGACATCATTGAGCCCCGGGGCTCCCAAAACGCCTCCACCCCCGCGAACAGACCCGCTGCAGGATCCGGGTATGAAAGCTCGACCAGAGTTGCCGAGCGATTTTCTGTCCCTCGGGAGGGAACCGGCAGAGGCAGAGCTGCTCGCCAATGCTGCGGGGATTGGAAGTTCAGTGCAGCACGGAGGCCAGCCACGGCTGGAAACGAGTGCAGCAGGAGGAGATCCTGAAATTAATCACGCAGCAGTGCTACATCTTGGGGAAGAAGGACTGTTGGCTGACCCAGGAAAAGGGAAGGAAAGCCAACAAGAAGGAATGGTAAGAGCTATTTCCTTTGCTATAACTGAGACAAATCCTCAAAATGTGACTTTAGACCTCGTATGGAAAACTCTCACCTCCCTGGTATCAGCTATAGGGAACTTATCTAAAATAATGATGGACACACAACAACGAGTCTGCCATATTGAACCTTTATTAACTTCCCAGTCAAGTAAAATACAAACACTGGAAAAACAAGTTACCCAGATACAAACTACACAAAATGCCTTGATTCAAGGGGATCTGATAAACTCTAAGAAAATTGAAAACTTAGAAAATGAACTTAGAGCCAAAAACCTAAGAGTGTTAAACTTTCCTCATACTGCTCTAATTTCACCATTGGAGCAATTTAAGAAGTATCTTTTGGAGATTTTGCAGCTTTCAAGAGATTTAATGCCATCAATTACAAAAATATACTTCATAAAAACGGAGAGGAAGGATACACAAGGTGATCAGCTTCCAAACCCAGGAATTGAAAATCTGACAGAATTCCTTGAACAACCGTCGGAAGAACAGATTGATTATTGTGGGACGTTGTTAATAAGTTTTTCATTGGTAACAGAAAGAGATATGATTTTGAAACTCTTTCTTAGGAATAGAGAAAAAAAGTACCTGGGATATAAGTTGTGGATGTTTCCGGACTTGACTAGAACGACCCAGCAAAGAAGAAAAATTTTTCTGGCAATGTGTCAGGAGGCCAGGGGTATAGGTGCACAGATTACCATACGTTATCCGTGTAAATGTATTCTTAGATTAAATGATATGAGATATATTTTTCTTGATCCGCCTCAGTTAAGAATATTTCTAGACACGCATTCCTTGACTAAACAAAGCTCTAACTAATTTTCCGTTTTTGGGATCTAGAAATATTATATTGCTGTGCCTCTCTTTTTACATTTATTTGATAATGGTGATTTCCTCATTTACTCCCAAAGAAATAGGATTCTCTCTTTTATTTCCTTATAAAGGGATGATTAATAGTTGGGAATTTTTGCTAAATTTCTTTTGTGTAAATTTAAAAAAGATATTCCAGTAGGAATTTGATGTTTTTCTTTCACAAATATATATGTATACCTTTATCCCAATCTCTTGATATGCGTGTATTGCTATCATGTAATGTTTGAAAACTCAAAATAAAAAAAAAAAAAAAAAAAAAAAAAAAAAAAGAGTGAAGGAGAAATAAAAAGATGGAATAGTTTGGTTGGATAAGTGTCCATCCCCTTTGCACTTCTGTAGCCATCCAAAATACTTAAGAGGGTCATTTTCAAAAGTTTTCAGCCTGTAAAATTGAAAGTTGAGGTAATTTTCAAAGGAATTATAAGTGTAAATGTAATATTATCATAGCAATTTTCAGAAGCCCATTTATGCACTTAAGATGCGTTTACACACGTAAAACCCAGTTTTAAGCATGTAAATCCTTTTGAAAATTACCTCTTACATGTATAAGTGGCATGTATGAACATTTGCAAAAGCTTGAATTATGCAAGTAATAGCAGAATTGCGTGAAATTGTGAGCAAAGAAAAGGGGTTGTTTAGGGTGTTCCGAGATGAGGTTTGGTAGTTTGTGCATGTCAGTATTTTTGTAAGGAGCATATGCGCCTACATTATCAAACTTAAACACAGGCTTTTACACCTCCCCAGTCACCGATATGAAATTGCACTTTTGTCTGCAGCTTTTGGGTGGGAGGTCAGGGTTAAGTGTTGGGAGAGGGCAGAATGAAGTGGTGGGCAATGTAGGTCAACTGGTGGAAGGAGTCGGGAAACGGGTAATTAAAAGGACTTGCAAAATTATGTATTTTCATAAGCTGAGTACGTGCATTCTCTAAAAACTACCTGCTTCGGTGCATAAACCGCAGTAAATTCATGCACAAGTTTTAGTTCTTGCCCAGGTTATAAGGAAAATATGTGCATGCACTTTTATAAAATAGATTTAAAAAGTATGGGCTCTGTGCATTAAATAAAAACCCGTGCACGTACTGAAACATATGTGTAGGGAGCCCTCTAGGAGCCCAGTATCCAGCTGTCCCTAGCTTGAGCCCTAGCCTAGGATTAGTTAGGTAGGAAGGGTAGTTTGCAGACCATCCATTTTAGGTACCTCCTGTAAGATTCCTTGGATTGGTCAGCAGCCATTATAAAAGCAGGCAGGCAGATGAGGTGTGACAGTTTTAATTGGCAGTTTTTCAGTTGAGTTTTGGGCAAGCAGGAGAGGAATGGAGTTTTCCCTATTGTTAGGCCCCACAGCTTGATACCAGGGAAAGAGACAAATTTCTGATCAGTTCCCACTCGGTCTGGCCCGGAGTGTCTCTGGGTGTGGAAGAAGAGTATATTTTGGGGGAGAGTCTTTTTTTTTTTTTTTATGAAGAATTTTATTTTTGTTTGGAGCCTGGTCCTGCCTCAGAAAGACTTTCCCCCACTGCCTGGAGGAGGTGAGGATAAAGTGCTGTGTTTCCCTGCCTGCGATACAAAGAAGGGACAGCAAGTGAAGAGGAAAGCAGTTGATTTTGAGAAGATTTTATTCCAGTTTTGTCAGGGAGGAATTTTTACCATCCAATTTCTGCCTTTCAGAAGGAGAAAAGGTGTTTTTGTTTTTTTTTTACAATTGTTGGGACTTTCTAACCCAGACGTCCAGAGTAACATCAGAGAAAGAGATAGGAGATCGTAGTCCCCACTAGGAACCCATCTTCTATCACTCAGAAGTGTTGGGTCTTTGCCTTGTTTCATGCCACCTGAAGGGTCACTGTCTCTGCTGTGCAGGTCTGAGACAAAAAGTACATTTATTACGTTTGTGAAGATCAGTTGGAGATTTTTGTTGCTAACTGAATTGAAGATATTTTTGGTTGCAGTAAAATTTTTGTTGGAACACCACATCAGCGTGTCCAGTGTCATTTGTGAGAATTCAAGGTGCCTCTTAAGCAAGGACATCTTAATTGTGAGTACACCTGAGAGAGAAAGAGACTGAGAGATTGTTTCCCCCTTTGTTTGACTTAGGCCCTGGAGGTTTATTCCCCTCCCTGCTGCAAAGGACCACTGTACCAAGAGCTCTGTGGACTGAGGAAGCCAGGGAGTTTGTGACCCCTGGGACAACTGTGTACTCCTGCATTCAGGACACCCACTGAAAAGGAGGGGTACAAGTGTACACTTTCAGAGCAGAGATACATGGTATTTTATAAACTGTGCAGCTCCTGCAACACAGTTTATAAACTAAAGGAATAGCTTTGTGTGCACATACTTATACATGTATGTGCTGACTTACCCATACTAACTGAAAATTACCTTCTTTAAAGCTTTGGTGTAACCAATAGGTTTCAAAGGCACACACCTTGGCCCAACCTATATTACATTGTAGGGATGTGCATTTGTTTGCAACGAAATAGGAAATAAAGACGATATTTCCTATTTTGTTGCATTTTGGGGAGCTGGTGAAACGAAAGGAAAACCCATGAAATTTCATGTTGTTTTCCTATCATTTTTTTTTTGGGGGGGAGAAAGGGAACATTAAAAAAAAACAAACAACCCCCAAACCCACCCCAACCCTTCAAATTTAATTAATTGCAAACCCCCACCATCCTGACCCCCAAGACTTGCCTGACCCCCCCCCCCAAAACTTGCCGAAAGTCCTTGGTAGTCCACATGTTGCTCCTACCATGTGACAGGGGCTGACCAATGGCACCGGTAGCCCCTCTCACATGATAAGGGCAAAGAGCCACCAGCACCATTTTGATTACTGGCAGCCGATGGCCTGAGAGGGGGAAATCGCTCCCGGGACCCCACTGGACCACCAGGGACTTTCAGCAAGTTTTTATTTTTTGGGGGGGGAGGTCGGGAGGGTGGGGGTTTGCAATTAATTAAATTTAAAGTGTTGGGATGGGTTTGGGGGGCAGCTGAAAAAAAATCGGCCGAACCAAAAGGTTCGGCCGAATCACATCTCTATTAAATTGCACTGATTTACATGATGACAGGAGAAATTCAACAGTTCTTATTGGTGCTCTCTACTGACTGGTGCATGAGCACCAAGGAGCTGTCAAAAGAACTCTGGGCAAAAGTTGTGAAAAGGCAAAGATTTAGGAATGGGTATAAAAGAATTGCAAAATACTTGAACATCCCTCAAAGCATGATCATGATGATTATGAAGAAGTAGAAGGTGTATGGCACCACCAAGACTCTGCCTAGATCAAGCCATCCCTCCAAATTGAATGACCAGTCAAGAAAGAGACTGAGCAGGGAGGCAACCAAGAGGCCAATGGCAACTTTGAAAGTGCTAAGGCTTCCATTTCCAAGACTGGTCAAAATGTGATTTTTTTTCAGCTGCCCCCCAAAAAAAAACCCCAAACCCATCCCAACACTTTAAATTTAATTAATTGCAAACCCCCACCCTCCCGACCTCCCCCCCCTCAGAAGACTCCTATTGCCTGGAGGCGATCGCAGACATGAACACAGTGAGTCCTATTACAGACAGGAACCAGTACTCGCTCCACGAGGGCCCTTGTTCCTTATCTCTAAGACTCCCTTCAGTCTAAGACGACATCGCAGGTACGGAGATCGTGAGTTACCATTGCAGATTGCAGATAGGAACCGGTACTCACTCCAGAGGGCCTCTGTTCCTAATACCTTTCTCAAACTCTCTTCTTCCTCAGAAGATATCACATTCTTATATCTTATGCATTACTATTACAGATTAACAGATAGGAACCGGTACTCGCTCCACGAGGGCCTATGTTCCTAAATCTCTCCTAGCCTCTCTTCTATTCCAGAAGCCATTCCATACACAGTTATTGTGAGTTATATTTTCAGACTGCCTATAGAAACCAGTACTCGCCTGTGGCTCCTGTTCCTGAATACTGAAGACTCTTTGTTGCATAAGAAGACAATAAAGATATCTACAATTGTGAGTGTATCATCTACCACTGGTTATGCCCAGCATACCCTGTCTACTCACTACCTATAGTCTCTCCTTACAGCTCAGCAACTCAGAGTTCGTAGTTCCAGTATCAGAGGGACTTCAGCCCTGCCGGGCACATCAACTCACTACTGCCACCTTTGGTGGTTCTACTTCCAGTCAAAATAAAGATCTGTGTTATCTCAATACTCCTACCTAACCGGTGGTCCCTCTCAGGATCTCCACTTGAGGGTGCTGTCATCTGCCATCG
This sequence comes from Rhinatrema bivittatum, assembly GCF_901001135.1. NCBI lineage: Eukaryota > Metazoa > Chordata > Amphibia > Gymnophiona > Rhinatrematidae > Rhinatrema > Rhinatrema bivittatum. The sequence continues at coordinate 299,454,374 of NC_042616.1, forward strand.
GCCCAGGGATTCACTATTTCTACTAAGTGTTACTCCTTACACTAATAGAGCGGTATCATCATCTGCCACTCTGTGGGAGCCAACCCACATCAGACCATTACTCCTCTTTCTGCAGAAATGGACCCATATCAGTTAGCTATCTCCCCATGGGGATCATACAGGTTGCTGGCTCATCTTTCTACAGGAACAAAGCATAACAGTTGCTACTCCTTCCCTCGGGGGGAGCAGAGCACTAACAGATTGCTAAACTCCTCCTCCTACAGGAGCCAAGCCTATCAGATTGCTAACTCCCTAGCAAGGTCCTTAACAGATTGCTAACTCCGCAGCCTAATTCATAACAGATAGCTAACTCCGCCCTCCTGGCGGGGTGATCTGTAACAGATTGCTAACTCCTCCCTCTTCAGGAGGAGATCGCTAACAGATTGCTAACTCCCATCTGCTTGCTCCTCCCCTCAGCATAGCAGATCCAACACTAACGTTTACAACTGCCAATCACATCTATCATTCAATCAGAGTGGGAAAAAGTAGTACCTGTTTCCTAAATTTCAAATATTCAGCTTCTGACCATACATCCACAGGCAAAGAACTGCACAGATTAGAACCATAGACACTAAACACAGTAAGTTGTGTAACTAAGAATCTCATTTTCTGCAGACCTGGTATAAGAGGTAGTGGGTGTGTGTGTGATCCCTTAGTGTTGTGTCATAACTAACACAGCCTTGAGGGTGAACTCCCGAGGCCTATGCCGACAATTGGCAAATGCTCTCTATAGTGGAACAGCCTGGAGCTTCACTTTTACTAGCCACCTCCTCCACAGGTTAAGCCCTTGGATTCTGGCGGCCGGCAGGACTTACAATAGGCGTATCCCTAGGGCAGAGGGGGTAACTAGAGTCCAAGACACACCAGAGTCAAAGTAGGCAGCAGGCTTAGTGGAGTCAGAAAAGGGCCAAGGGCAGGGCAGGCAGAGGGCAAGAATATTCAGATCCAGGTGAGGGGTCAGGCCCAGGAGGCAGGCAATCATGGTCAGGTCCAAGCAAGAGGTCAAGTTCAGATGGCAGGCAATCTTGGTCAGCTCTAAGCAAGAAGTCAGGTCTGGAGAGTCAGGCCAAGGGTGGATGAAGACATACTGAAGACCCTGGACAAGAAAAATAAGGAGGACAAGGTAGGACGAGGCTGGACTGCAATGGCAAGGCTGGATGAGGCTGGACTGGAACATACAAAATCAGGAACACTGCAACACGCATTGTTGGGCAGGAGACTCATTGCTGAAGCAAGATAAGGATGTCAGGCAAGCCCTATATATATAAGGCCAAGGCTTGTGATGTCATTAATGGGCGTCATAGCCTTTTACTTCTGTGGGACCTTTAAATGGTGCAATGTCGGGTGTGCATGTGCCTATGGAGGGAGTCGGGAGGCAGTAGCTATGGCAGTGTCCTGCCGCTTGGAGGAAGTCTGGCGGCATCTTGCCATGAAAGTACGGCCTGGTTGCTGGCGGCATCTGGGATAGTCCTTAAATATTCTGGGCCAGTGATGTCATCAGCTGGCGATGAGCCTGAAGTTCCCACCATTGGCCCTTTAAAAAGAGGACAGATGGCGTGTGCGCCTAGGGAAGCCCAGGGCGGGAACACTGGTCAGCGGCATCCCAGCCACCATGTGGAGCACAGGAAGCCAGGAGGACTGCGGCGGCAGTGACTGGCTGCAACCGCGAGAGTACTGGGAGTAAAGGGCCAAGCATGACATGAGGTAAGTTGAGCTGGCCACGGGTGGCCACAGCCGGTGGACATAACACCATGCATACAGAAATTCAGTGCCATTTAACTGTATAAATTCCGACTTATCCAGCTTTGTCGCCGGATAAGTGCTACTTAGCTGGCTAAATAAGATAGCTGATTAAGTCTTAAAAAGCGCTACCTGGCCAGATACATGGATAGGTAGTGCTTTTTAAAGACTTATCCAGCTAAGGAGAGCTTTTAAAAACTTATCTGGCTAACCTGAATATCTATAAAAGAACATGCCATACTGGGTCAGACCAAGAGTCCATCAAGCCCAGCATCCTGTCTCCAACAGTGGCCAATCCAGGCCATATGAACTTGGAAAGTTCCCAAAAACTAACTCTATTCCATGTTACTGTTGCTAGTAATAGCAGTGGCTATTTTCTGAGTCAACTTGATTAATAGCAGGTAATGGACTTCTCCTCCAAGAACTTATCCAATCCTTTTTTAAACACAGCTACACTAACTGCATTAACCAAATCCCCTGGCAAAAATTCCAGAGTTTAATTGTGCGTTGAGTGAAAAAGAACTTTCTCCGATTAGTTTTAAATGTGCCACATGCTAACTTCATGGAGTGCCCCCTAGTCTTTCTATTATCTGAAAGAGTAAATAACTGATTCACATTTACCTGTTCTAGACCTCTCATGATTTTAAACACCTCTATCATATTCCCCCTCAGCCGTCTCTTCTCCAAGCTGAAAATTCCTAACCTCTTTAGTCTTTCCTCATAGGGGAGCTGTTCCATCCCCTTTATTATTTTAAATACTCACGAAAGTTGCGAGGAAGAATTACGAATTATGAATATTTTATAACCCTCCACGTGTACATTATACATGTGGGTTATAAAATAATGGAGTAAGTCTGTGTGTAGCTATTTACATGCGTACATGAGCACATGTATCCACATGATGTGTGGCAAGTATGTCAAACTGTCACAGGGTTGTGCCTCTGATAATTACATAGGTCTTCCTTTATCTCTTTATTTAAAATATTGAATTTTCTGCAATGGCTATTGTTATCTGCCATGACAACTGTGGTGGTTGGCCTTTCTATTATTTTACTTTTCACAAGAATTTTGCCATAGGTAAGGTACAGAATGGCAGAAACACTTGAAAATAGGACCCTATATCCACATGGCCATCAAGAAGAAGATAACTTGATGAATCCTTTTCCTTATCATTCTCGTATACCCCGTAATGTACTATTGCATTTATTAAAAGGCAATTGTGATTTCCTTTCAAAAATTGTGTGTTTAACCTTTTTGAATGTGCAAAATATTGTACATTATTAAAAGAATATTCTTAATATTACAGTATTTGGTGATCTTCAGCAAAAATGCAAAGTGTAAATCAGTGTTTGAATTACCAGTTTATGGCTGAAAGATTTCTTTGGTATAGCAGTCCTGAATTGTAAAGCTTTTTTTTTTTTTCTTAGTTTCCATGATAAATTTGGAAGTGAGCCCAGAGTTTTAAAAAAAAGGCAAGATAATTGGGTTTAGGTGAAGACAGATGGAAGAAAGGGCCAATGGTGCAAGGCAATAAGTTGATGGAAGTCATACGGGAGTTAAAATAGAAAGGAATACATGACTAATTTGTCTATGATGCAAACATTAAGATGAAGTACTAAAGACAATATGACAACCCCTAAACTAGCTTCTTCCCATAATACAGTAATTGAGAAAAATAAAGTAAAGAATATAAAAAAGTTAGATGTTAGCAAATCAGCAGAACTATTTTAAAATGGTATGCTGGAGCAGCCCAGCAGTGGGTCCCAAGGTGGTGGACTGGATTAGAAACTGATTGAAGGATAGACAAAAGACAGCAGTGGCAAATGCAATTCACTCTGATGATAGAAATGTGGTTAGTGGAGGACATAGTCCTGGGGCTGGTTCTATTTAGGATTTTTCTAAGAGATATAGTAAAGGACTTAGAAGGAAAATTTGTCTATTGGTGGATGACACAGAGATTTTCAGCAGAACACCTGGGACAAAGAAGACAGATTGTGAAGCAGTGGCATTGCCAGAATTGATTTTTTGGGTGGGCACAAGGTTAACATGGGAGGGCTGTAAGCATGCAGTTCTGAGACCTACTAGTTGTTTTCTTATTGATAAATAATGCCATATACTGCACCCTAGAATGGCTTTCTAAGTAATTTGCAACAGCCATTATCATCATGCGTGAAACTTTAAAATATTTTACCTCAATTATTTCAAGCACTTACCAGCATTAAAAATTCCTTATTAATCAGAATTTATTTTATATTTATTGCAGTTTATAAATGCACAAGTATAGAAAACAATCAGATCCAATCATGTAATAAAACAAAAATTAATGTATTCTTTCACGAACCATCTTTGCAGAAAACCAGATATCTTCATAAATACAATAAAATATAATTAATCATCAGAACAGGTGCAGCACAGAGCTAGGGCAATTTGCATTACAACTAACATGAAAAAATATTTCAAATTCTGGTGTCACCTCAGCAAAAAATAATCCTCCACTGCTATTTGGTGAAGTAACACAAACTCTTGCAAAGAAAGAGGCATCTAGAACCTTGCCATACAGTCACAGCACTGACTCTCAGGATTCAAATAACAACAACCTTATGAAAAAGCAGCAATGCAAATACTACACCAGGCCCTAGAACATTAATACATCACCTACGGGAATAACAGAACAAGCTGGACTACTACTACAGAGAAACTACACGCTAGCAGAAATAATGCATTTCAGTCACACACACAGGCAAAACAGAGGCCGATCTTTACCTAATATAGAAATAAGAGACCACAAATTAGAAACAGAAACAAGCAGATAAGTCTCTGAACAATGGAATACTAAAGAAAGGACAAAATAAAAAAAATATAAGAAATGCACATTCCCAAAGATGGCATATCTAACATCTCAAAATAATTTTGTTTTATTACCTTTGTTGTCTGATCTTTGTATTTTTCTAATCAGTTGGTCCTGGTCTCTTTTTCCTATTTTTTCCCTTGTCGCTCATTTCTTAATTCCTTTTCAGTGTCTTTCTTCTACTACTATCTTCTTCCCTTCCACAAACACACACATACATGCTTTCTCTCACAGACTCCCTCACTCACTCAAGCTCTCACTCTCATATGCTCTCCTCCCCACACAAGCTCACATTCTCTGCAGACACACATACAAGCTCTCACTTTCTCACCCCTCCCCAGGCTTACATTCTTGTGCACACACAGACGCACATCCAGGCACCCATTCTCACCCACACACTCAAACTCAGACTCCCATTCTCACCCACAAACCGATGCTCCTATTCTCACCAACACATACACATATTCAAGTTCCCATTCACACCCACACATACACACATTCAAACACCCATTCTCACCCACGCACACAAACCCAGGCTCCAATTCTCACCCCCACTCCCATTCTCACCCACACATACACATAATCAAGCACCTATTCTCACCCACACACAAACCCAGGCTCCCATTCTCACCCATATATACACACATTCAAGCTCCCATTCTCACTCACAGACCCAGACTCCCATTCTCACCCACACATACACACATTCAAGCACCCATTCTTACCCACATACTCAAGCTTCCATTCTCACCCATACACAAACCCAGGATCCCATTCTCTCCTACATATTCAAGCTTCCATTCTCACACACAAACCCAGGCTTCTATTTTCACCCACACATACATACATTCAAGCTCCCATTCTCACACACACACATGCACATTCAAGCCCGCTCACAGCTTCCGCTTCCTACCCCTCCCAAGCAGGAAGATCAGTAGGCCTCTCCTGCTGCCACCAGCCTCCTGCTATCTTTGGGCCGTACAGCCCACCGATCTTCCTGCTTGGGGGGGGGGAAGGGGGAGGAAATGGAAGCTGTGTGCGGCACTTCTGCTCCCTCCCCCCCAAATAGGAAGATCGGTGGGCCATATGGCCACAGAATCGCTTCCCCATGTGTGCCATGCAAATGCACGGAATGGCGTGCTGGCCCTGGGTCCTCCTCTTTGCAGCGCGGAGATGGGATCCCGCAACAACCTTGCAGGTCCGGTGCTCCACTTCCGGTTCCAGTTGTGTGGGCCTGGGTCCAAAATGGGGTGGGCAGCTGCCCACCCGTGGCTACGTCACTGTTGTGAAGTGATTTTAGAAAGCTTGACTGCTTGCCAGTTTAGATTCAAAGGAAAAAACAGTCATGTCTTTGGGATTCAGAAATGTGAAGGGGTGAGAAGCTGATGAACACTTACCAAGAAAAAACCTTGGTATGGTCATGTGTGATGATCTCAAAGTGGTAAAACAGTGTGACAAAGTGGTGGCCAGAACTGGAGGGGTGCTTGGGGACATAGGCAGAGGTATAATTAGCTTAAAAAGGAGGTGATTATGTGTTTGTATAGGTCATTGATAAGACCTCACCTGCAGTACAGTGTCCAGTTCTGCAGGCCATACCTCCAGAAAGATATAGACAGGCTGGAGGTGGTCCAGAGAAAGGCAAACAAAATTAAGTGAGGTCTGCACCAAAATTTATATGAGATGAGACTTAAGGACATAAATATGAATACCTTAGAGCAGTGGTTCTCAACATTTTTCCCATCGTGACACACCTGACAGGCCACGCTCACATGTGTGACACAATGCTCATTACAATTCATGGCGGAAATAAAAAGTAAAGGCCCGGTAATTAATTTTATTGTTAAGAATGACACAAGGAAAAAATACGTATTCTGCCTGAACAGAAATTGCATAAATAGTAAACGTCCCACACCAAAATAGCACCAATTTCCAGCACTTAAACAGTAACCACCTTACCTAAGAAAAGGCAACACTGAAAATATTACACCAGACCTTAAGACACCAATATATCTCCTATTAGGAAAACTGACCAAGCGAGGCTGCTATAGAGCCCTACACAGAAACTACACGCCAGCAGAATACCTCACCTCAGTCACATGTGCTGACCCTCACCTAACAAGGAATAAAGAGACCAAAACGCATAACTAGAAGCATGCAGACAAAAAACTGAACTGGAAACTGCAACAAGCCAGAGTCTTTGTATGCAGTGTAACAAAGGAAAAAAAGAAACATCACCCATTCTTATAAAACAAATCAAGAAATATAAAATCAGTAGCAGTAAAACCATATTAACAAAAAGAACAGATTATTTCAAAACAGCTGATGAATGGAATATCCAATAATTAAAAACTCATATAAAAAATGTCTAGATACCAATAAAATATTTAAAAATAGCAGACACAAAGACCCAGTAATGAAAAATAATAAGGATACAAAAAATGTTTTGTTCTGTATACCTGGGAACATTTGATATCCAGGTGCCCTGAGATTGTTTTGAATTAGCAGGAGGAGGGATGGTTTGCTTGGAACTTTCTCCTCTTTCTCAGTCACATACCAGCACTCTCTCTTACACTGGCTCTCAATGACACACCTATACACACATGCTCTCAGTCACTCACATATACACATGCTTTTTCTCTCACTTATATAGGCTCTTAATTACACACATGCTGTCTATCTTTTCAGACTTACACACCCAGGCTTTCAATCACACACATACATGCTGTCTTTTTCTCTCACACACAGACTCTCATTCACATGCTTACAAACATGCTCTCTCTCTCTCATTTACACACAGGCTCTCAATCACATACTGACATGCTCTCTCACCTAAATCAGCTCTCAATCACACACAGACACACATGCTCTCTCTTACTTATACACACAGGCTCTTAATCATACATACACATGATTTCTCTCACACACAAAGAATCTCAGTCATACACACTTACTCTTTCACACAAACAGGTTCTCAATCATAAACTTACACATACAGGTTCCCAATCGTAAACTTACATTCATGCTATCTCTCACTCACAGGTTCTCAATCACATACATACTCTCTTTCACATATACAGGCTCTCAATTATTCACATACATACTATCTCACTCAACCACATACACACACACACACAGGATCTCAAACACATATGCTTGCTCATTCATTCTCTCTCTCTCCCCCCGCCCCGGAACTAGCTGCAGCAGCAGCCTCCTTCGTTTTTAGCCCTCGCGGAGGAAAGAGTCCTATCGGCGCAAGGGTTGACGTTGTTCCTTATTCTACTCCGAGCTGCGCTGCTCATCCTTCAGGCCGCGCCTCTCGTCTTTTCTTCGGGATGATGCTGCCCACACTAGCAGGGTCTCTTTTTCCTGCCACGCACCTGCTGCTCACCACTTCCTCTTCCGGGGCGTGGGAACAAGAGAGCAAGCCGGTGCCGCTGACTCCAGCTGTTATGCCACATTCTGCCTGGGCTGTCAGCATTTTAAGCCCTGGCGGAGGAGGACCGGGGAGAAGGTGGGTCAGCGGGGGACTGGGAAGTGTGGCGACACACCCACGTGTTCTTGGAGACACACCGGTTGAGAACTGCTGCCTTAGAGGAAAGGAGAGATAGGAGACTGGGAGAGGTGTGAAAAGACATTCAAATAGCTGAAAAGTATTAATAATTCAGAGGGAGTCAACCTTTTTCAATGGAAAAGAAGTTCTAAAACTATGTGATTAAACTACTCTGAATAATTCTGCATCATCTGCAAATTTGATTACCTCACTCACCATATCCCTTTCCAGATCATTTATAAATATGTTGAAAAGCACCGGTCCAAGTACAGATCCCTGAGGCACTCCACTGTTTACCCTTTTCCACTGAGAAAATTGACCATTTAATCCTACTCTATTTCCTGTCTTTTAACCAGTTTGTAATCCACGAAAGGACACCACCTCCTATCCCATGACTTTTTAGTTTCCTTAGAAGCCTCACATGAGGACCTTATCAAATGCCTTCTGAAAATCCAAATACACAACATCTACTGGCTCACTTTTATCCACATGTTTATTAACCCCCTTCAAATAAATTAAGATTTGTGAGGCAAGACTTCCTTGCCTTGGGTAAATCCATGCTGACTGAGTTCCATTAAACCATGTCTTTCTATATGCTCTGTAATTTTGATCTTTAGAATAGCTTCTACTATTTTTCCCAATACTGAAGTCAGGCTCACTGTTTTATAGTTTCCTGGATCACCCCTGTAGCCCCTTTTTAATTATTAGGGGTACATTGGCCACCCTTCAGTTTTCCGGTACAATGCATGATTTTAATGATAGGTTACAAATTTTAACTAATAAATCTGAAATTTCAATTTTGAGTTCCTTCAGAACCCTGGGTGCATGCTATCTGGTCCAGGTGATTTGCTACTCTTTAGTTTGTTAATCTGGCCTTCTTCATCTGAATCATCACCCTTGAAAACCATCTCCGGAACCGGTATCTCCCCAACATCCTGATTAGTAAACACAGAAGCAAAGAATTAATTTAGTCTTTCTGCAATGGCCTTATCTTCCCTAAGAGCCCCTTTAACATCTAATGGTCCAACCGATTCCCTCACAGATTTCTTGCTTCGGATATATTTTTAAATTTTTTTATTATGAGTTTTTTCCTCTATGCCAACTTTATTTTAAATTCTCTCTTAGCCTACCTTATCAATGTTTTACACTTGACAATGCTTATGGTTTTTCCTATTTTCTTCAGATGGATCCTTCTTTCAATTTTTGAAGGATTTTGTTTGACTAAAATGTCTTGCAGGATCCCCTTCCTGGATTCGTGGGTGCTGCTGCTGGAGCTAAGCTTGAGGGCGGACCAGGACGTAAAAAGCCAGGAGCATTTCTCATGCTCTTGAGTAACTGCTGTTCAAGGGAGATGCTTTTGGCCCTAGGAGTTTGTTCTTGCCCTACTGGGTCCTTTTTAAAAATGGCACCGGTCTCACTGTTGGCTGTAAATCAGATTTTATGGCCATAAAGCTTGTTTTACTACTATATTGCTTTATGACTATAATAACAACATAGAGCTAGCTGGCCCTGAGACTGATGCCATTTTTAGAGGATCTGGCAGGATAGGAGTGACTGGGAATCACTCCAGCCCCTTTAAGACTTCCAGTACCGCTCCAGAAGGGGTAAGGGAGTAGTGGGAGCCATGGGGGAGCAGAAGGCAGAGGCATTTCTTTTGGTTTTTACTTTGGGCTTTTTAAAATGTAAACTTACTTTGGTTCTGCAAACAAATGGAATCAAAATGAACCTAGCCCCCCTGGAAGAAAAATATGAATTGCAATGAAAATCTTGCCTCTCCACATTCTTTTACTACTCCCATTCCAAACCAAAGCTATTATAAGCATGAGTCTGTCTTGAACTGTCTCCTCCAGGAGGATCTAGTCTTCCTTCTGTACTGGATGCGTCAGATGCTGTGTGTGCAGGTGCTTCCCTGTCCTGCTTGATTCAGTAGGGTCCAGATCGTATTGGTTGGGCATTTCTGCCCCCACCTCAGGATGGCTTCCCTTCTGGTTTCTTGTCGATGTTGGTTTAATTGTCGACTTCCCTAGTTACAGCCCAAAAGATTTGCCATACTGGGTCAGACCAACGATTCATCAAGCCCAGTATCCTGTTTCCAACAGTGGCCAATCCAGGTCACAAGTCCCTGGCAGGATCCCAAAGAGTAAATAGATTCCAGGTTGCTTATCCCAGGGATAAGAAGTGGATTTCCCTCAAGTCCACATTGATAATGGTTTATTATTATTATTTATTATTGGCTTTGATAACACTGTCGGAGTGCTCCTTAGACCCATTTTGCAGCTGGAACTACAATATGAGACCATTCTGGTCCGGATTCAACTAGTTATTGCCAGTGCCTGTTTACAATTCCAGATATTGTGATGTTCCGGTGTCTAAATATTTAGACTGTCTGATTCAGCAGTCAGCTGTAACAAGAATGGTTCTTGTTACAGCTGACTGCCGGTTGCCGGTTATTTCCAGGTTTATCACCTATCCCTGTGCCACGCTTGAGCTCTTCCACAGCATCCTGAATTACAGTCTTATAGTAAATGTTTTGTTGCTTGTCCTCAGCATCATTCTCCACGCCTTTTTTTAACACAATCCTCAAAATTCTGGAAGGTATGGTCCCCCTGACACTGCCCTGATGTGAAACACGGCAGTGTTGGGGTCCTTGCTTGTACATTACAATTGAATTGTATGTTTAAAATTATGCACAACTGATGTATGCTTACTTATAAATAAAATCCTTTGTGTTAATAGTTATTGTCCGGTGCATTGCTTGCCACACATTATTTTTGTTGTATTTCTCCATATGTTTGAGCTGTTTACGCTGCCCTTGCTCTGTGCTTATGAACTTTTCCACCAGGAAAATCTTTTTTTTAAATCCAGCTACACTAACAGCTTTCACCATATCCTCTGGTAATGAATTCTAGAGTTTAATTACGAGTTAAGTAAACAAATATTTTCTCCTATTTGTCTTAAATGTAACACTTAGTAATTTTATTGAAACCGTTTTGAATGTATAAACTGATTCATATTTATCTGTTCTACTACACTCATTTTATAGACCTCAATCATATCTCCCCTCAGTCATCTCTTCTCCAAACTGAAGAGCCCTAACCTCTTTAGCTTTTCCTTATTGGGGAATCTTTCCATCCCTTTATCATTTTGGCTGCATTTTGGTTGTCCTTTTCCGTATCTTTTCTATTTCCGCTATATCTTTTTTGAGATGCGGTGACCAGAACTGCACACAATACTCAAGTTGGGGGCCTCACCATGGAGTAATACAGAGACATTATGATATTCTCTGTCTTATTCTTCTAATTTTTATTTTCCTAATCATCCGTGGCATTCTGTTTGCTTTCTTGGCTGCCACTGCACACTAAGCAGAGGATTTCAACATGTTATTCATGCCGACACTTAAAAATCAACTCATTTGTTGTGTTTTCCGTTTCAGTTTCAAATAAATGCACATCTCTAATGTACCTGGAAAGATGGAAAGAGGAAATAGGCTATTTGAAAATATAAGCTTGATATATGGATTTCCATTAAACATCATCAGTTATTCCAAGTAAAATGGATAATGCATATTTGACTCTCTCTCTCTCTCTCTCTATATATATATATAGGGGTAGATTTTCAAAGGGTTATGCACGCAATATATGCACGTAACCCCCGAAAACCTAACCCTGCGTGCGCTGAGCCTATTTTGCATAGGCTTGGCGGCATGCGCAAACCCCAGGACGTGTGTATGTCCCGGGGCTTTGAAAAAAGGGGTGGTCTGGGGTGGGCCGGGGGCGGGGTCATGGGCATGGCATTGATTCGGGGGCGGTCCAGGGGCGGTCTCGAGTCCTCCGGCACAGCGGCCATGCCGGAGGTTCGCGCACCAGCAGCCGGCCAGCGCACGCAAGATACGCCTGCAAGAGGCAGGCGTAAAAATAAAATAATGTGGGGGGGATTTAGGTAGGACTGGGGGTGGGTTAGATAGGGGAAGGAAGGGGAAGGTGGGGGGACCGAAAGAAAAGTTCCCTCCAAGGCCGCTCCACTTTCGGAGCGGCCTTGGAGGGAATGGGGAAAGCCATCGGGGCTCCCCTCAGGCTCGGTGCGTGCAAGGTGCACAAGTGTGAGCCCCCTTGTGCGCGCCAACCCCGGATTTTATAACATGCATGCGGTTGCGCGCACGTTATAAAATCGGGTGTACATTTGTGCGTGTTGGGTAGCGAGCAAAAATGTACCCCGTGCACGTGAGATTTAAAATCTGGTCCATACTGTGTATGTTTAAACAATATATTGTCAAATCTGTATGCTACAGACTTTAAACCTAGTAACATTGAGGTCCATATTTAAATTCATTTAGCCATATAACTCAGAAGTTATCCTGCTAAATGGCAAATTTTTGAATATTAGACTAATTATCCAGCTCAACTGTAATTATAGTTAGATGTAAAAGAGGCATTCTGGGGAGTTCTGGGGATAGCCTAAGTTATCTGCCTAACTTAGCCAACTTTCAGTTGTAACTGGCTAAGTTAGACAGATAACTCTAGATCTGCTTTTTCGAAGGCATTGTATGTCTATAAAACTTACTACTTAATCAGATATCTTCAAAGATATTTGGATAAGTAGCACTATATAATTGCTATGATGGTACAAAAGCTGATTGATTTGGACTCTTTACCTTGGGCAAACCTTAGATCTTCTCAGTGGGACCTGTAGGGAATATCCCAATTCTTGCTAATAGGACAAGCAGATAAGATGGATTCTCTGATGTCAGTAAAAATGAATCTTGGCCGATTTGACTATCTGCCGCCAAATGCAGAGATGGGAGACTTGCAGTTGCTGTATATGTGACCAATTTGACAGATTTATAGGCCTCCCCAGCCTAACTGGAGCCAGTAAGGTCCAGAGAAACTCAAGGACAATTGGGGCTGTGTGAATCTGATTAGCCAGAACACTAGGGGCCTCTTTTTATGGCTCTGGGGCCAATCTGAGAGCAGGACTTATCAATACACTGTCAGGTGTGAAAAGCTGGCAGGCTGACCGCTTGCTGAAGAGACTAAAGAATGGGAAAAGAGTGCAAAATCAGCTGACTAAAAGTCTTAATTATGCATTAATCTGACTATGCATGATGCTGCTGAATTATGCCTAGATAAGCCCTTAAAAGCAGCGGGGTGAAAGCACTCAGTCATTGTCATTTGATCATTGCCCATCCAAAGAGGAAGATGGTCCATCTAAGTGCTGTTGCCTTCCCCCCTGCTACAGTTTGGCAATCTGAACAGCCTGTTGCTTCAGTGACCAGGCTGCCCTCTCTACCTCTGCACCGAGGACCTGACAACAGAGAAACCACCAGACTGAGGACCCAGAGAGCATGTGTTGCTGCAATATCCTATGATGGTGAGAAACTGTAAGCTCCAATCCTGTTTAGTGGGTTATGAAGTTAAAGTATTTTATATAAGCAAGTCTAGGGAAAAGAGATGTGATGCTAGCATTAATTAATTGTAATCTGATAAGCATTGGATGTCAAATATACTTTTGTAACTATTGTTTTCTTATTTTTTTTGTTTCCCTAGTGATAACTATTGTCCCATACTAGCATCATTACTGTAGTCCCTGAATAAATAAGATTTTCTTCAGACAAACTATTGGAAAAATTCTCAGAGCAGATGGACAGAAGATCACTGGTAAATAAGGAGTCAAAAATGGGGGTGGACTAAGAAATCCTAACTTCTCCCTACAAGCATGTCTTGTGGGAACAAGAAAGTGTGCCTTCTTAACTGCAGCTCCCAAGAGTGGAACTCTTTTCTAGAAGCATTGCATCATATAGAATGTGCAAAGACATTTACAGTAAATCTATGTTAAATACAAAGGGCTGGATTTTATAAAGTTGCGCGAGCGCGTACTTTTGTTCGCGCACTAGGTGCGAACAAAAGTACGCTGGATTTTATAAGATACGCACGTATCTTATAAAATCCGGGGTCGGCGTGCGCAAGGGGGTGCACATTTGTGCAACTTGCGCGTGCCGAGCCTGGCGCGCGCTGCCTGTTCCCTCCGAGGCCGCTCCGAAATCGGAGCGGCCTCGGAGGGAACTATCTTTCCACCCCCCGCACCTTCCCCTCCCTTCCCCTACCTAACCCACCCCCCCCAGCCCTATCTAACCCCCCTACCTTTGTTGGCAGATTTACGCCTGCTGAAAGCAGGTGTAAATCTGCGCGCGCCAGCGGGCTGCTGGCACACCATCACCCGACCCGGGGGCTGGTCCGGAGGCCTCAACCACGCCCCAGGGCCGGCGCCATGCCCCCGGTCCCACCCCAAACTGCCCCCTGACCCCGGACACGCCCCCTCCCCGCCCCCTCCCCGCCCCCTCCCCGCCCCTTTTACGAAGCCCCGGGACTTACACTCGTCCCGGGGCTTGCGCGTGCCGCCGAGCCTATGCAAAATAGGCTCAGCGTTTGCAGGGGGGGTTTGGGGTAGGTTTTTGGGGGGTACGCGCGTATCTTACCCCTTTGAAAATCTACCCCATTCTTCTTTATTCAGGCTTATGCTTTAATGTTTATGTAATACTCTTTGTTATAATCTGGTGTGGTTGTGGACCCTGGATTGTAGTGGGAGCTGACTCCACCCACAGGGAGGAGCCCTGTGGGGACTCACTATGATAGGCGTGGCCTCAGCAGAAACGGACACTGATATGAGAGACTTTATAGTACTGGAATCATGGATGATATCCACAGCATGGAGAGAAGACACAGTCCAGAGTAGTAAGGCTGCTCAATGTTGATATCCCTGGTAGTGGCCTCCAGAACGGGGTATGCCAGGGAACTCCTCTCAAGATATCTTTTATGATGGATCCGGTAGTGGCCCGCAGCGCGAGGTATGCCGAGGATCAGCGAATAGTAGTTCAGTGAGGTGCAGAGCGAAGTAGATGATCGTACGTACTCTGGGGTGTAGAAGGTAGCTGGGATGAGCACGGTAGTGGCCCAAGGCACGGGGTACACTAGCGGTTCCTTCAGCAAGAAGATGGTAGCGATGATAGTACTCACAAAGCTGAACTGGCAGTGTCCTGAATAAGGATGACAGGAATCTCCAGGCAGGAAGGCCCTCCGAGGTGCGGATAGCCAGAACATATCAAGGTCCTCAAGGAGCGGGTACCTAAGGCATTCTAAGTTCAGGCAGCAGTTCAAGTAGCGAAGCGTAGCATCTCCGAATGGAGTGGAATAAGTGGGAAGTAAGTCCTTGTTAACTTGTAGGAAGCATAGTCTGGATGGGTTAAATACTTCTGGCGGGTGATGTCATGTGGAGGGGACGCCCCCGAGGTTCCAACCATGACGTGGATAAGAGAGGGCCTGGCACGTGCGCACGTGCCCTAAGTAATCCCTGACTCAAGATGGCAGACGGGATCGCCCATGCTGCCCTGGGGACGCCAAGGAAGGTGGCCTTTGCAGGCTGAGGCCACCATGGCCTTGAGAATTACTGTAGCAGGTAAAAGAGAGGTGAGCAGCAAAGGTCGCAGCCATCTGTGAACGACAGGTGCAACACTCTTCTTTGCCACTTCACATTGACTGTTCCAGAAACTTGGAGAACCTATCTTCAGTTATAAAAAGAATAGAGAAAGTGTTCAACTGACTGCTGACGAGCATATGTGTGTATTGAATTGCTTAGTCGTTCATTATTTTTTATGATTTAAGTGGATCATTATAATTATGTATGTTGACTTGTACAACGCTTAGTGCTATGGCATTAGCATTTAATAAATTCCAATAAATGATAAAAAAAATACTTAGGGGTAGATTTTAAAAGAAGCGCGATCAGCCTACTTTTGCTTGCGCATCAGACTCAAGCAAAAGTACGCTGGATTTTAGTAGATACACGCGGAGCCGCGCGTATCCACTAAAATCCTGGATCGGCGCGCGCAAGGCTATCGATTTTGTATAGCCTGCGCGCGCCGAGCCGCGCTGCCTCCCCCCGTTCCCTCCAAGGCCGCTCCGAAATCGGAGCGGCCTCGGAGGGAACTTTCCTTTGCCCTCCCCTCACCTTACCCTCCCTTCCCCTACCTAACCCACCCACCCGGCCCTGTCTACACCCCCCCCCTTACCTTTGTCGGGGGATTTACGCTTCCCGGAGGGAGACGTAAATCCCCGCGCGCCAGCGGGCCTGCTGCGCGCCGGGCCGCGACCTGGGGGCGGGTACGGAGGGCGCGGCCACGCCCCCGGGCCATAGCCACGCCCCCGTACCCGCCCCCAAAACGCTGCCGACACGCCCCCGGAACGCCGCGACGACCGGGCCCGCCCCCCGACACGCC
Source organism: Rhinatrema bivittatum (assembly GCF_901001135.1). Taxonomy (NCBI): domain Eukaryota; kingdom Metazoa; phylum Chordata; class Amphibia; order Gymnophiona; family Rhinatrematidae; genus Rhinatrema; species Rhinatrema bivittatum. Next base: position 299,470,820 of record NC_042616.1, read on the forward strand.
CCCGACACGCCCCCCCCTCCGAGAACCCCGGGACTTACGCGAGTCCCGGGGCTCTGCGCGCGCCGGGAGGCCTATGTAAAATAGGCTTCCCGGTGCGCAGGGCCCTGCTCGCCTAAATCCGCCCGGTTTTGGGCGGATTTAGGCGAGCAGGGCGCTGAAAATCCGCCCCTTAATAAATAGAGCCCTAAGTTTTAGCAGGCTAGATGTGGCTAAACATCAGCTCAGCTTAGCTGGCTAGTTAAATTAAATTAGGTGCTCAGGCATTTTTTTCAAGAATTAATCCAGAGCATATAAACAGTGGTAGAGGCAGTTTCTATAATTTCAATTGCAGACAAAAAAGGGACTAAGGGCTTTATTCAATAAGGGGTGAATTTTAGAAGCCTGTCATGTGCCAAAGCTGGGAGATACGTGCAGAAGTCGAGCTGGTGTGTGTGCTGCGTAGATTTTAAAAGGCGCCAGCATACGCGTGTATCTCCCGGGACATTCACAAATAAGAAGTGGGAAAAAAAGGGGCGGGACATGGGCATTCTGGGACTTTAACATGAAATGTACTCCTAAATATTTACGTGCACAAGAAGCCGGGGTCCCTTACTAGGTAACTTTACTACTGCTATGGATGGCTTGTAGTAATAACATTTTTAAAACAATAGGCTGGTTAGCGTGGTTTTAAGGGTTGGTACAAAGAAGGTAAAAGGGAGACTATTTATCTAGGGGGTTAGGAAGACGTATCCATTACCTGGACGAACTGGGAATGAATGGGGGAAACTGGTAATTGCATTGGCTTACGAGCCTCATAAAATTCCCCCCACTTACACGGTAAAGGCGGCATTCATGTCCATATAAAAATTGTGTGCACATGTATGTCCGTTCAGCCTACTTTATACCATACATGCATATGTTACAAAATGGCTGCGTCCTTAAGCGCGAGCCGGCATACGTGCGTACATGTGTGCCCACGCCACTGTTTAAAAGTTACTGCCCCTGGACTTTTTTTTCCCATTCTGTGCTGTTGGGAAAAAAAAAATCTTTATTGAATAAAGTCCTAGTGCTTCAATGGCTTCATCACTGATTTATCTGCTATATACTACCATAGGATATTATATTCAGACCTAAAGGAGTGAACAGTTCTGAAGAGCTGACTATAAAAAGCACTTTCAAAATTCACATTCTTGTCCACAGTCAGCAATTTGCATCATACGTTTCCCTGAAAACCATATCCATTGGTTGAGATAAAGGTTTGAAACTGAGTGATTTCTTTAAAGGGTACATTCTACTTTGGTATTTGTACAAGCATCAAATAGCACATAATATTTTAGAGTGGTGCAAATCTTTCACCATTTGTACTATTCATTGCATTTGCTAATATTATTATAAAATTTGATACTTATCATATAAACAGATTTAATACCAGGGACATTTTCAGTTCAGATTTTTTCTTTCTGCAGCCACTATAGATTTGCAGCAGGAAATATTAAATCATTAAGGTCATATATTTATAAAATTATTCTCATTAAGGTTAGAAAAGTGCAATTTCTGTCATCATTTCATAAAAAGATGTGTTTTCCCCTTACATCTGCTCTATGGAAAGGCTCCCTATATCATTACAGATGGAGGCCATTTTCAATAAGTTGCATTGCGCAATCCAATTACTCAATGGTTCAATGCAGTAACTGACTCCAGACTAATTTAATTTCCTGAGGTCTCTAAAGATCAATTGATACTATTTGGTTTTCTCCCCAAAGGCTGTTTAGGAAAATGTAGACTTAAATACCTGGAGATAAAATCCAAAGCTTAGTCCAAATTCACACTGCTTAAGTCTTTGTGGCAAAAAAGAAAACATTTAACTTGGGATGAATAAGCTTTCTCTATTCTTTAATGGACTGGAATGTTTCACCAGTCCCTTGATTTTAGAATGTGGTCCTTATGAAATAGAGATTAAAATGTGTAATTTCTATCCCGATTGGAATCTAACATTTCCTTTCTGCAAATATATGGATTCAAACTTTTAAATTAAAAATACTAGTATAACTGACTTGTAAGAATCTTCACTAGAGTATACTTATGAGCTTTCAAAAACATTTTTCATTGTACATGCTGACCCTATTTTACTCATTTGAAAAATGAACTAGGCAAAAATCAAATTACAATTTAAAATGGATTATTTCTCATAATATATTATTTTTTTAGTGTTAGCAAAAACAGCTGTTCAGACTCAAAACAGCACTGTTTTCATAAGGTTTATGATATTTGAATTTCTGTAAGATAGCAAATTATCAATGGCAATTCCTTAAACTTTTTTTTTTTTTTTTGTTGGAGGGGTAAAGGAAAGAGGAACAGACTGCTACAGTATATACAACAAGATAACATTAATACCCACAACTTCTCTGGAATTGCAAGGCTATTTGTTCTACAAACTTTCTTTTCTCTTTATCTTATCTATGTAAAAGAAGTAAACACAAAATTCCCATTACCTCTCAATATCAGTGAGTCTGGAGGAGTCCCTGAAGCCTTTAGCAAAAGGGTTGCTGTCAATTTTCAGCTTAGTTATCTGGAAACATAAGGGCAACACAACAATATAATTTTTTTTGAGTGAGTGTGCTAAGGCATCACATCTCACAAACTGATAAACAATTAATCCTCATGGTTTCATGGCTAAAAGGTTTATTCCGTTTCCCTTCTGATTTTAACCTTCTGCAGTACCTTGTAGTTGGGCCAATGACTTGTTGATATCTACATAGTCTTCTATGTCTCCAGCTGAGTCTGGTCATTTTTTCAGAGCTTAATCAGAGGTTAAAATATATATATTTTCCCCCCATGTTATATACAATCGTATTCTGTTTCACTTGGGACTAGATATGTTTTAATTTCCAAAAGAGAAGGTAGGTGCTTGAAAGAATCTGTTTTAAAAATGGAGTTATCTCCTTTGAGAATGTTTCTACAAAGCGGATAATAAAAATCTAAATAAATAAATAATATATTACAGAAGAATTATTAACAATCACAATTTTCTTCCTTTCTTTAAAGATATTTAATACCAGGATATGCACTGGCTTTGGTCTGTTGAGCACACCACACCTTATTAGATTCCCTCAGCTCTATTGCTCAGTAAAGTATTTTACACTTGCTAAGCTTACAAACACTGGACGATGTCCAAAAAAATGAAATTACCTTTCCCCTTTGCATTCAATTTTTATCATCAAAATCTAAATGCAGGCCTGAATTTAGGAATAAGCAACATAGGAAACCATCTGGGTGCCAAATTTTGAAGGTGCAAATATCCAAGCCAAAGAGGATCCTGCTTCTGTTTGCTTTAAGACCATGTGTAGGCATAACCTCAGTGGGGTGCCACCATGGCACTCTGCCTATGGACATCAAAATCTTAAATCCTGCCATGTCTAAATGAGAGAGCAGAAGGAATGTCACTAATCTCGTAATTGAATTATGTGATATATTCCATTATTCTGCTGACCAGAAATCTCATAATTTAATTACACAATAAATACTAGACTCTCACAACCACACAGCATGGAGGATTCACCATTTTATACATCTGACCAATTCATTTTTCCATTTGTCTATTTGAAGTCTTATACTGAGTACTTTAAACACTTCCAAGGAATAAAGGCACAGGAGGCAGGCCTCATTCAATGGAAAGGAGCACCAGAACAAGTGGGTCATGGGGTGAGGGTGAAAAGGGATAGGCTCAGGAGTAATCCAAGGAAATATTTCATTGCAGAAAAGGTGGTGGATGCATGGAACAGCCTCCCTCTAAAGGTAGTAGAAAAAAGGACAATAAAAAATTCAAGAAAGCTTGGACATGCACATAGGATCTCTGATAGAGAAGAAGGGACTATGCAGCTGAGCAGGGAATATGGATGGGCAGAGTGGATGGGCCGTATGGTCTTTATCTACTGTCATTTATTTATTTTTTATTTATTTGATTTATATTCCACCTTTCAAAGGCTTCAAAGTGGATTACATTTAGGTACTGTATTTGCCTGTCCTCAGATGGCTCACAATCTAACTAAATTATTACAAATATCACAATACAAAGTTGGCCTGAATCCCTTCCTGGAAAGATCTGATGAGGGAACAAACTTTTCGGGGCAGTCAAGTTTATGGAGGATTTTGCATACGTAATTGCAGACCTCCTTGGCTCCCTTCCCCCTCCGTGGGGCCAAGGTCTGGTCTGCGCCATTTTGGAAAATGACACCGACTAGGCCTGGAACTAGAAGGCACCCCAGACCCTCCAACTAAAAACCAATCATGATTTTTAAGGTAATGGAGTATGTGGAGGGCTGGGGGGGTGACCACGATATGGGGGGGAGGGGGGGGAGGGAGCCTTCTAGACCTCCAATGTAATTTTTAAAGAGTTGGGAATGGAGGTTGAGAGGGCCAGCACCGGCTTATTATTTACATGGAAAGGGGAATCAGGGGGGTGGGAGACTCACTCTTTGGTGAGGTTGCGTGCATAAGGAGGGGGGTTGGTCTTGGGGGGGGGGCATTGTTGTATGGCAATGTTAATCATTTATTTTACTTTATTTTTTTGTGGGGCCGCCTTGATTGACAGACCCGGGTGGGCCCAGAGGTCTAAAAAGACCCCTGGTTACTTTTTCTTTACTTGTGGGGGGGAGTCATTTTGGGCTGCATGTCCTTTAAAATGAGGGCAGCCCCATATAGAGGAGGCTACCATTGTGCTTTGAAGAGGTCTCAGCCACATTCTCTTGCCTCACTGCATTTTTCTGCGAGAAAAAGAATACAGTATCACGGTATTTTGTCAGGGAAGGGCAAATTATCACAGGACGACCCCTCCCCGTGATACTGGGCCCCTCCCACAATAAAATATTGTGGCTTAGTAAATCCAGGCCAAAGCCTAGCACTTAGTCAAATGTCAGGCTTTAACAATCCTACCTGTCAAACTGCTGACATAGCTAGCTACTGTAATTTGTCATAGTCTGTGTTTTCTACTAGCAAATTTTCCATAGTAACCTCTATTTCTCCTTGGTTTTTGTTTCATAGATAATGGCTATTATTTGAAGTGGTAAACATGACTCTGTATTTCACTATTTTCCTAATCACGAATTTCTAGCTGATCTTCCAAGCTGAGTTTAAGAAAGTATTCCAATAAGTATTAGCTGCCAGAAAAAATCCCTTATTAGTCATTGTTTTTATAATAATAAAGGTATTAAAACTAGCAATGAAGGTATTGAAAAGAAGAATACATTTTATCTAAATACAACTGTATAACACTCTTGACTTTATTCCTTTTGCTTAGAATAGTATCAACATATACTGAATTGGTATTTTGGAAGGGTGAACTCAGATTCCAGTAGGAATATTACCCTACAGAGGATATGTAAAAAAAAAAAAACAACTTGTATGAGGATAACAATAGTAGATTCTATGAGAATTCACTTTCTAAAGAGTGAAGTGTGCAGTGGGGAGTGGATACGTTTCATTCGACTTATGGGGTGAAGTGGTTGACTTTGCACCATCATTTTTATTGAGAAGGCTACCTGTAAGGCATGGAATATATACTGTATGTATATTTACTTTTAGGCAGCTTACTCTTTACTCCCTGAAATGGTAAAGACTGATAAACTGTGCTGAGTTGACAGAAACTGTATTTTTTGAGTAAAAAAGTTGTAACTTATTTTTGGTGTCACCAGGATTTGTACATTTGCTATGAGATTGTAAATATACAGCACATTATTACTAGGCACCAAAGAAGAAAGACTTCAGTCTTACGTGGTAGGTGTACTATGACATAAGCAGCTGAATTTGTCTGAGGTACAGCAGAGATACAGTCGTGTATGTGGTGAAGCACTTGGACAGCCGTGAAACCGGCTTACATACAATTGAGAGACAATCTGCTGGAAAGCATGTGAAAAATGAAGTCTGACCTACAATTCAACTCTGGAGCAGTGGTTTTTCAATACTGGAATGGCTAGACGACCTTTAAATCTTAAATTATGAGATAGTTTGTTGAAAGTGCAATGTGTTTTAGTTTTATCTAATAATGCACATAAATGTAATCAAAGACTTAAAAACAACACTGAAAGAAATGAATAAAAAATTCCTGTTTTTATGACTCATAAATATATCTTTAATACAACCATGTAGGTTGCCCAAAACTTTACAGTAAGAATATTTTGCCTTACTTCCCAGCGCTACATTTGACCTGATTAGATTTAAAAGAATCATAATCTGAAGTAAGAGATTGGGCATATATCTCCTATATGAACATCACTCTGTTTAAATTGAACAAAACATACGTTTTACATTTCTAGGAGACAAACATTACAAATACTCCAATGTCAGTTTAAATTACTTTTGGATATTCTGATTTCATGTATCAACTGTTTTTCCTTGCTAAATTCACTGCAATATATAAGCAGCATAAAGCTGTACAGAAATAGACTCACGGCTATAGGGATGCATGAAAACATAAATGTAAACACTTTGGAGTTGATATTCAGCCGCTGAGTGGCTAGTTGAGTTCAGTATATCTGACTAACTTTATACCCTTCCCTACAGTAGAAATGCCTATTGCCCGCTCCTGGAATACCCCAACCTAACTGGATATATTGTAGCCAGATAACTCATTATCCGACTAGAATATAGCAGGATAAGAGTTTTAAAATCCCAGTTTGGCCCTTTAGACGGATAACTTTTCAGTTATCCTTCTAAATTGCTTTTGAATATCTACCCTTTTGGGAGTGATTTTCTGAAGGATTTACACGCTTAAAATTGGGTTTTACACGTGTAAATACATTTTGCCCGTGAAAGTGGGCTTTTGAAAATTGCTACAATATTTGCCATTCGGTTGTCAATAGATTTTACATGCATAAGTGCACTTTAAAAGGATGACTTTCAAACAACTGCTTGAGGCAGTTTAATGCATGTATGTGGCCGCGTGCAGATTTACTATAAAATTTTATAATACACTCGTATGATATATGCACACATTATAAAATGTGTATCTCTACCTTGCAACATATGTGTGTATGTAGGCTTATGTTGTTATGTTATGAGTAAAGTCAATAGTGGACCCTTGGGCCGGCTGAGGTGGACAGCGTCCACAGGAGTTAATAAGCCGGGAGGCGGCACTCAGCTGGAGCGGACTGGTGGCGTCTTCACCCTGGAAACCCGAGACCCCCCCAGGAGGAGCCCGTAGGGGTCCGAGTCGCTGGGACTTAGGAGAATCGTGAAAGAGTCCAAGGTTCGTGGCTGGCTGAAGACAAAGGAGAATCAGGAACCGGAGCTGGAGTCAGGATATGTAGACAGCAAGTGGAGCCCAGAGCTGGAGCCAAGGCACAGCAGGACCAAACAGAACCTGATCTGGAAGCAAGGCACGGCTGGGACAAGCTGGAACCGGAGCTGGAAGCAAGGCACGGCTGGAACAAGCTGGAACCGGAGCTGGAAGCAAGGCACGGCTGGAACAAGCAGGAACCAGAGCTGGAAGCAAGGCACGGCTGGAACAAGCAGGAACCAGAGCTGGAAGCAAGGCACGGCTGGAACAAGCAGGAACCAAGGCTGAAAGCAACGCTGGGAAGCAACTAAGCACTCAGGAGAGCGACCTCGTTGCAAAGGCAAAGCAAGGAAGTCAGACGATGGTTTAAATAGCCAGCCAGCGTCTGACGTCAGGAACAGGGCGGTTCAGCACTTCCGGGTGCTGGACCTTTAAGAGCCCCCTGCTCACGCGCGCGCGTTGCCTGGCAGTGGGAGGAGTCAGAATCGTCCTTCGGCAGCGTCTCCACGTGGAGAGAGACGCTGCCATGCGGCCCTGCAGGCCCCAGGAGCAACGGATTGCAGCGAGACCGGGGGAGGCAGGAGAAAGGTAAGGACCCGGTCGCTAGCCTAGCGACCGGGACTGCAACATATGTGTCAATACATGTAATGCAATGAAACAACACATACATTATCCACCTATTTTAAAAATATATTTTAAGTGTGAAAGTAAAATAGGACTTACCCACTTAAGTCCCAATTTACATGCATAAGTTGGTGTATTTTTAACATGTGTGCATCGATGAAATTACTAGTTTTACCAATTAGTCCACTAGTTGGTCCAGTCCTTCTGCAGGTCAGAGACCCTCCTGGTTCTTCAGCCTGAACTCCCCCGTTCATCCAGACCTCCCACCCAGTGAGTACTACACAATAAATACATTTAATATTACTTAACACCAGATAATTAGCAAGTGTAAAGTTGGAAAATGTACATATGTAAGTGTCTTTTAAAACAGCAACTTATGCGCAGAACTGTTGACCCCAATCAGGAACTCCTGTAGGCCTACCCTTTTTACATGCATATATGTGCATGCAAAAATGAAAATACATACATATTTTGGACTTTTATAAAATATGGAATACATGAATAGAGCTACTTATGCATGTATATGCTAATTTTTACATTTGTAACATTTTGAAAATTCACCTTTTCTTAGCATTCAGATAGGTGGATTCACAACCAATGGGTTATGCACCTCTACCAGCAGATGGAGATGGAGCAAAGCTGACATCACGGTGTATATTAGTGATGAGCTTCGTTTTTTACTACCGGGTCATTTTTTGAGTTGGAAGCTTCGGGGTAAATTTCTGTTTTCCTTGGTTAGTTTTTTTGACAAACGAATAAAAAACTAAGAGAGAAAAATGAAACCGGCTCAAAAAACGACGCGGGAAAATGAAGCTAAAAAAACCCCACCCCAAGCATTAAAACTTGCTATAAAACAAGGTGCCATTGGTCAGCCCCTGTCACATGGTAGGAGCAACCGACCAATGGTAGGAGCAATCGACCAATGGCGCCGATAGCCCCTGTGACATAGTATGGGCAAAGGCTATCGGCGCCATTTTGGTTACTGGCAGCCAACGGCCCGAGGGCAGGAGATCGCTCCGGGACCCCCGCTGGACCCCCAGGGACTTTTGGCCAGCTTGGGGGGGCCTCCTGACCCCCCCCCCAGACTTGCCAAAAGTCCCTGGGAGTCCAGCAGGGGTCCAGGAGCGATCTCGTCGTCGGCTGCTAGTAATTAAAATGGCATACTTGGCCAGAAGGGGCTGAGCTCAGGTAATGAGCAATTTAACCAAAAAATAAAGAGAGGTAAGGGGAAGTTGATTATAGGTATTCCTCTTCCCTCTAGTCTCCGTGCTCAGCGCACTGATCTGATATCAGTTCCCACCTCTGGGGAACCTTGGAACTTGGGCAGTTTGACGGGTTGAACAGCCTTCTGGGCGAGGCCCCATTCTCAGGCTTAGATTGTTCGCTGGGTGGTAGGCCCTGGCAATGTTTGTGCGCTTTTTCTTTGCGCATAAGGCTGCCCTCTTCAGGTAAGTTGCTTCATACTTACGAGCCCAGCTGTGTGTCTAGTTGTGTGCCTGGCTGGGTGCTCAGTTGGGCACTTAGGGACGCCTACCTGGATGCTCAATTGTGTGCATAGGGGTGCCTACATGAAAGCACAGTGATACGCTTAAGGACGCCTAGTGGAGTGCTCAAGTTGCATACAGAGTGAGAGCTCGGGTAGGCATTCAGTTGAGCGTCTACCTGAATGGTGTGTTAGGCACCTATTTTTACAGCCTAATTTTTGAGTGCCTATTTTTTTCAAGCTCCTATTGCTAGCACAGCTGGGCACACAGTTCTCAGACGCCTGCTGGAGTGTACTGATAACGCTATGGTACAGATAACAAAAAAACCTAAGCACCTTACCCTTTGTGGTGCTTGCCATATTCCAGCATCTCAGCCTGGCGACCACTCTAACTTGTGTCAGCAATGTTTGGAGGCTCAAAGAGAATTGTCTCCTTCTGATTTTACTAAGCCTGACTCTTCCCATCATAAGGGAATGGAAAAAGAGCTGACAGAGGTTTTGCATAAACCTGGGGTACCCCTAACTTGTTTTCAGAGGGGGAAGGTAGTAAAGTGGGCACAGGGCCAACGTCCCCTGGTTTTTGGCATGGACTCCTCTGCTTTTTCTTGGGTGAAATTTTTTCAAGGACTGTAGACCTTCCTTCAGGCGCAGTCAAAGGCCCTGGCCAATCTTAACAGTTCAGAATCACAGGCTGCGGATTCCCACACGCCTGGTGCTGCAGGTAAACATTGGAGTATGTCTAGACCTGCTGCTGGTCATGCCTATAGAGACCCGGATGACACGGATTGATGAAGCTGATCCTTACTCCCTGGAGGATGGGAAAATTCCTCTGAGGCTGGAACTGTATAGAGCTAAGTTGCGTTTCTTTCATAGAGATGAGTTGCCGGCTCTGATTTCCCAGACATTGAAGATGCTGGGGGTACCGGAGGCTGATTCCATGTCTGAGTCAAAGAAATTTCCCATTTTGATTTCTTTGCATAAAACCTCATGTTTCTTCCCTATTAAGGAGGCTATTCAAGAATTGATTGATCTTGAATGGGGCACCCTGGAAGCTAATTTTAAAAAGAGATGAGCCTTGGAAGGGCTGTACCCACTGGATCCGGCAGTGAGAGAGCAACTGCACTTTCCGAAAGTGGATGCGCTTGTGTGCACCATCACCAAGCAGATGACTATCCCTGTAGAAGGGGAAGCGGCATTCAAGGATGCACAAGATAGAAGAATTGAGGCCATCCTTAAACAGGTCTTTGAAGTGATGGCAATAAATTTGCAGATAGCGTCTTGTTATTCCCTGGTGGCTCATTCTTGTTTATTTCTCTCTCAGGAAGTCAATGAGTCTGGTGTGAATTCCAGGGCAGTGATGGAACCGGCAGTCACCTTTTTGGCAGATGCGGGCTGTGATCTGCTCCACACTTCGACCAGAGGGGTGGCTTCAGTGATAGCAGCTAGGCATCAGCTTTGGCTCAGGAATTGGTCAGCTGATACAATTTCAAAGTCTAATCTTACGAAATGACCTTTTAAATGATCTCGCTTGTTTGGGAGTGAGTTGGAAAAAATTACCAATACGTAGGGTGAGGCTCAAGTTCCTCAGTTATTAGAGCACAAGAAGCAGATGCTATGCTCCTTTGGCATGAGAGGTCGTGCTAGGGGTTTCAGATGCTTTTGTCCCTATAGAGGAGCGGCTTCTCAGAGGACTTGGCCTTTGGGTAGGTTTCAGTCCTTTTGCCCAGGCAGCCTAGAAGGGTTGCAAGCTCGGGTAGTGGTACCCCCTGGAGCCTCTAAATGAAGGTGCGCTGACCCACCCCCTAGGAACAGGAGATAGTGGGTCACCTCTCTTTTTTTTTTTTATTGGAGGTGGGTAGAGATCATGTCAGACCAATGGGTTCTGGAAGTGATAAGAGATGGCTATGCTCTGGGGTTTCCCAATGTCCCTCAGGACATTTTCATGGTGTCTCCCTGCAATTCTCCGCAGAAGAGACAAGCAGTGGAGTGTACATTGTCAAGGCTCCTCAGCATGTGGGCTGTAGTTCTAATGCTCATATCACAAGAAAATATGGGCAAATATTCCATTTATTTTGTTGTGCCCAAGACGGAGGACTCCTTTCACTCCATCCTAGATCTCAAGGGATCCAATCATTTGAAGGTAACTCATTTTTGCATTGAAACCTTATGCTCAGTGATACTGGCAGTATAATCGGGGAGTTTCTGACATTTCTGGATTTGTCGGAGTCGTACCTTCATATTCCCATCCATCTGGAGCATCAATGGTTTCTGTGTATCGCTGTTTTGGGGCCACATTAGAATCAGTTTAGAGCGCTGCCTTTTCCATTGGCCACCACGGAGAACCTTTTCTGAGGTTTTGGTGGTGGTTGCAGCAGTGTTAAGAAAGGATGGCATTCTGATTCACCCGAACTTAGATGATTGGATGATTTGGGCCAAGAGTTGGGAAGAGAGCCTTTGGGTCTCACGCAAGGTGATCTCATTGCTACAGGAACTAGGTTGGGTGGTGAACTTATCCAAGAGTCATCTCAGTGACTGGAGTATCTCGATGTTCGCTTTGACACAAATCAAAGCAAGGTGTTCCTGCTGGAGGGCCGCATTCAGAAGCTGATGGTGCAGGTGCGACTATTGACAGAAACAATACGCCTGACAGTATGGCCTTATCTACAGATACTCGGGTTGATGGCGGCCACCCTAGAAGTGGTTCCTTGGGCAAGGGTGCACATGCACCTTCTTCAGCGCACTCTGCGAACCATCTAAGGAAAGGGATTTCCCTACAATCACCGGACTCGCTAGTACTCATGACGGATGTGAACCTCCAGTGTTAGGAGATTCACTGTCAGGAGTTGACAGTGCAAGGGCGCTGGAGTACAGAAGAGTCTCAATGGAGCAACAATCATCTGGAACCCTGCGCCATACGGTTGGCATGGTTACAATTCATCAACCAATTGCAGGGTCGAGCAGTCTGGATAATTTCAGACAATGCAATGACAATGGCTTTCTTCAATCGCCAGGGAGGAACCAAGAGCCATCAAGTGTCGTAGGAAATAGCCCAACTCATGAAATGGGTGAAAGTGCATCTTCAGGAGATCTCGGCCTTCCACATTACAGGAAAAGGCAATGTAAGAGCCAACTTTCTCAGCAGACAAAATCTAGACCCAAGACAATGTGAATTGTCAAACAAGGCATTCCAGATCATAATGGACTGCTTGGCTTCTCTTTTCTAGACTTGCTGGCAACATCTCACAATGCAAAGGTTCCTCGCTTCTTTAGTCACAGTAGAGATCAAAAGTCCTTGGACATCGATGGCCTCATGCAGGAGTGGCTGGAGGGCAAGCTCCTATTTGCCTTTCCCTTGTGGCCCATGTTGGGCAGAATGATTTGGAGGATCGAGAGTCACACAGGGATGGTGCTTCTGGTGGCACCAGATTAGCCCAAGATGCCATGCTATGCAGATTTGCAAAGGCTCCTGGAGGACTCTCCTATCTGATTACCGGTTCTCAGGGATCTGCTACGGCAGAGGCCTATTCTTCATGAAGATCCAACTCAATTTTGTCTTACGATATGGCCCTTGAGAGAGCTCAATTGCTAAAGCGTAGATATTCCACTGCGGTTATTGCCACCTCACTACGAGCGAGAAAGTTCTTTACGTCTTTAGCCTATATGTGGGTTTGGCGAATGTTTTAGGCTTGGTGTTTGGTTAAGATCCTGCTTATTTTGGAATTTTTGCAGAATGGATTGAGAAAAGGGTTGGCCCTTAATTCATTGAAGGTACAAGTGGCAGCTCATGCCTGATTCCAAGGTCAAGTGGATGGTGAACCTTTGTCGGCTCATCCAGATGTAACTCATTTCTTAAAATGGGTGAAACATCTTCATCCTCCCCTATGGTTGCCAGTGTCCTTGTGGAGTTTTAATCTGGATTTGGATTTTCTGGTGGGTCCCAATTTTCGACTGCTGTGTAGCCTTTCCTTGAAAACTATATTTCTTGTGGCAATTTGTTCTGCATCTAGAGTCTCCGAACTGTAGGCCTTGTCTTGCCGGGAACCAGTTGCACACTGTTCCATCCTTTTTGCCAAAAGTGATCTTGATTTTCACCTGAATCAGTCAATTTCCCTGCCGTCTCTGAACAGGGAGAGAGATATGAATGAAAATCATCTATGACCCTTGGATGTCAAGAGGCATATCTTGAGATATTTAGAGGTTTCTGAACCTCTCAGGAAGATGGACCAGCTGTTTATACTCCATGGTGGGAGTAAACAGGGTGAGCCAGTGTTGTGGGCTACAATAGCCTGCTGGAGTAAGGAGGTAGTCACAGCCACATATGTGGATGTTGAGCAGCTGTTGCCTAATCAGGTTAGGGCTCATCCTATTAAGGCTCAGGCAGTGTCATGGACAGAGAATAGATTGCTGTCTCTCATCGAGATTTGCCAAGTTGTGATGTGATCCTCCTTACATACCTTTTCCAGGCATTACTGGTTTTGGACAGGTTGGATGATGCAAGGCTTGGACAGGCCAGGTACTGGGACTAGACAAGGACAAAGAACAGTACTGGAGAAGGACAAGGCAAGAAAACACAGAACAAGGAACACAGAAGCCTGAAGGCAACGAGGCTGGAGTTCCAAAGGCCCCCAGCATAGAGAGAGGCCTGGATAGACCACAAAGCAGGATATAAGTATAGAGCAGGCCTGGAGGCCACAGGGCAAATTAAGGCCTAGATAGGCCATAAGACAAGAAGCAGGAAAAAAGATGGCCCAGAGGTCACAAGGCAAGGTAAGGCCTAGGGTAGGGCACAGGGAGCACGAGGGTCCAGAGGCCACAAGGCATAGAGCAGGAAAATAGCAGCCAGGTCAGAGAGCCAAGAGGCAAAGGTGTATGAAGAGGCAAAGGTGTATGAGCAAGGCTGGGTTACATAGGGCTAGAGCTTGGGTGTGGTGCAAGCAGTGAAGAGGAGCTTATCAAGGCTGAAAGTTAACCTTGCTGAGGTCCCCTGGTGGAGAGGAGGCTGTACCACAGGCTGAGTCAGAAGGCCAGTGAGGAGATGGCTTGGATATCTTTGAATGGAGCTCACTGGAAGCCTCTGCTGGTGAGATGGTACCATAGCCAGTAGACTCAAGGTACAGTGAGACTGTGAAGCAGGTGAAATGATGACATCATATGTATATATGCGAGCATGTTATAAAATAACCTGGCCACATGCACATGCACCAAATGCACATGCACCTGCACATGCACATGCACATGCACATGCACCTGCACATGCACCTGCACATGCACATGCACCAAATGCACATGCACATGCACCTGGCCACATGCACATGCACCAAATTTTAAGTAGGCCCGCAAATCCTGCTTCTACCACATAAGTTGAGGGGATTTTAAAAAGGATGCGAGCCACACTATTGCCAGTTTACCAATTCATCCACCAGTTCTCCCAGTTAACAGCTAGGTCATCCAAACCCCACTGGTTAGATAGCCTACTCTCCCCCTAGTTACCCCAGACCCTTTAAATCCCTCAGAAATGGCTTGATCCTTTTATTTTATGACCTACACATCATCCATAGCAAAAGCAAAGTTAAGTGGCAGGGGACCTTGGTGCACATCAGGGTGAATAAGTATTTATGCGCACATCTCTTGGCCAGGCCCTGAAATGCTCACACCCCTCCCCCTTTTTGGAAACTTTTCAGATGTGCACGCTGCAGGTTTTATGCTTATATATTGACTTTTTAAAATACGGTTGGCATGACCAAGCCCTACTTCTTTATGCATCCTCTAATTGATGCACACGCCGGGCTTTTAAAGTTCAGCTTATAATGCCTTTGAAAATTACCTCCAGAGATTTCTGTGTTTTTGGCATGAAAAATCAGTTTGGACATGATATCAAAATATATGGTACGGGTTAATTAGCTTCTAGATTGATTAATGTGACTTTGAAACTTGTTTTCTTTGGAATATATGAACTCTCTTTTTCTCCCACTTAGTAAAATTTGCAGTAAAATATATTTATCCTGAGTTAAGAAAAAAGCTGCAGAGATGCTCCATGGTGAGACCGCACCTTGAATACTGTGTACAATTCTGGTTGCTGCATCTCAAAAAAGATATAGTTGCGATGGAGCAGGTACAGAGAAGGACAACCAAAATGATAAATGGGATGGAACAGCTCCCCTATGAGGAAAGGCTGAAGAGGTTAGGGCTGTTCAGCTTGGAGAAGAGGCAGCTGAGGGGGGTTATGATAGAAGTCTTTAAGATCATGAGAGGTCTTGAACGAGTAGATGTGACTCAGTTATTTACACTTTCGAATAATAGAAGGACTAGGGGGCATTCCATGAAGTTAGCAAGTAGCACATTTAAGACTAATCAGAGAAAATTATTTTTCACTCAATGCTCAATTAAGCTCTGAAATTTGTTGCCAGAGGATGTGGTTAGTGCAGTTAGTGTAGCTGGGTTCAAAAAAAGGTTTGGATAAGTTCATTAACGACTATTAATCAAGTTTACTTAGGGAATAGCCACTGCTATTAATTGCATCTGTAGCATGGGATCTTCTTAGTATTTGGGTAATTGCCAGTTTCTTGAGGCCTGGGGTGGCCTCTGTTGGAAACAGGATGCTGGGCTTGATGGACCCTTGGTCTGACACCAGCATGG
Organism: Rhinatrema bivittatum; assembly: GCF_901001135.1. Taxonomy (NCBI): domain Eukaryota; kingdom Metazoa; phylum Chordata; class Amphibia; order Gymnophiona; family Rhinatrematidae; genus Rhinatrema; species Rhinatrema bivittatum. The sequence continues at coordinate 299,486,815 of NC_042616.1, forward strand.
CAATTTCTTATGTTCTTATGTTCTGTGCATCTTGGCAATCCCAAATAAACTCTCTTTATGTGGAATTTTTAGGGTGCTCCCCTTCAAGCACATACTAAATTAGGTGTTTTATTACACTATGCATGAGGAGGCTTATTTTTCTTTGCAGCCATGCAAAAGAGCTCTTCTGAAATCAGCAACATCTGGACCTGGGCAGAGGAAGTGAACTGGGCATGCTCACGGTGTAATGTCAGCCCTATCTAAGAACAATAAGCCAAAGTTGCTTACCCTGATTTTAATAATCACTTGACCTAATTTAAATATGCTCTGAAACATCTATACAACCCAGATCCATAGCAAACAATAAAGAAATTAGCAGTAGCAAGATACGCATAGAAAACGTATTGCAGGTGATAAAAAAAAAGCAATGGTTAAGAAGGTAAAAAAGTATGGAGAACTGCAGACTTGCAAGGCAAATGTATCTCAAGCCAAAAAGAAATTGTGCTTTGTCCAAGTCTACACTCTGCCTTCTTCTTAACTGAGTAACAGCTCTTCTGTCCATAAATGTGTAACACTGGCAGCTCAGATGGCAAAGCATGTCTTCTGCTTACTCTGAAGAAGCAACGCTCCATTCTCCAGTTCTAGACAGTTCAGAAAGCTTGAACCAGGCCAAAGTAATGGCAACTCTTGGGGTAGTGAGAAAAGCTGCTCTGTCTGCCCATGCCTTGCCATGGCACATCTTTAACAGAAAAGCACCTGAAAAAGAAGAAAAGAAAGAACTATCTTATCAGAACAGGAGCACAGACACAAAGAATATTTTAACATCTTTATAGCCTATATCATGACACCACTTCACACACCTTTATACCTACCAGATAACTCTCATGCGAATTACTGCTGCATTCCTTGAGCTCTTTGGATGCAGAACTTGTAGCAGACTCTTCTTCATCCTCTGCTGGCTTCTCTACATCCCTCTTCTCTGCCTCAGCAGCTACTTCATCTGATTAAGTGAGATGGTGCTTGATATAAATATTGTGCAGCTTGCATCGCACAATAAAGTCCTTGGTTGATGCATGCTGCACACAAGGTTCCTTCTTCTGGTGCCTCATTTCAGAAGGCACCAGGGGAAAGAACTGTCCAGTGTGGTCCAGACGGTGAAACCAACTCTTGAGCAGGTCAAATTTCTGCTATATAATGACATTGGTAGTGTGATGGGGATAGTATGATGGACTCTGGTCTTAGGACAGCATAGATGTACCACTTTTCTGAGGCTAAGAGATGATGGAGAAAGAACATCAGTAGCTAGGCTTGCAGGGCATAACCATTATCATCTAAAAGAATCGAAAAGAAGTGGCACACCAGCCAGTAGAGCTCCATCTTTTAGATTCTGATCATATGTACTCATATAGGTGGCTCTGCCTTAATATATGGGCATCATGGCAGGAATCAAATATTTGGCCATTGCATCTGTCATCAGTAGGCCATGGTCACTGTGCACCTAAATATTCAGATTGTTATAATAGTTATTTTATTTATTCTGCTTGTTGGCACTTCAAAGCAGATTATATTCAGGTACTGTGGGGTTTTCCCTAACCCCAGAGAACTCAAAATCTAAAGGCCTGATTCATTAAGGCATTTCTTCTATTCTGTGTCTATGGGAAAATGATGAATCAGGCAGAAGATGAATCAGTCTATGGGAAAATGATGAATGGCAGAAGAAGGTAAGTTTGTACCTGAGGGAGTGAAAAGTAAGGTGATTTTCCCAAGGTCATAAGGAGCAGCAGTAGGATTTGAACCCTGGTTTGTGGCCCACTGCTCTAACTACTAGGCCACCCTCTCACTACAATATTTATGGTTTTGGTATATGGACTATTCAGACTGCTATAATATTTATGGTTTTGGTATATGGACTATTCAGACTGCTATAATATTTATGGTTTTGGTATATGGACTATTCAGACTGCTATAATATTTATGGTTTTGGTATATGGACTATTCAGACTGCTATAATATTTATAGTTTTGGTATATGGACTATTCAGACTGCTATAATATTTATGGTTTTGGTATATGGACTATTCAGACTGCTATAATATTTATGGTTTTGGTATATGGACTATTCAGACTGCTATAATATTTATAGTTTTGGTATATGGACTATTCAGACTGCTATAATATTTATGGTTTTGGTATATGGACTATTCAGACTGCTATAATATTTATGGTTTTGGTATATGGACTATTCAGACTGCTATAATATTTATAGTTTTGGTATATGGACTATTCAGACTGCTATAATATTTATAGTTTTGGTATATGGACTATTCAGACTGCTATAATATTTATAGTTTTGGTATATGGACTATTCAGACTGCTATAATATTTATAGTTTTGGTATATGGACTATTCAGACTGCTATAATATTTATGGTTTTGGTATATGGACTATTCAGACTGCTATAATATTTATGGTTTTGGTATATGGACTATTCAGACTGCTATAATATTTATGGTTTTGGTATATGGACTATTCAGACTGCTATAATATTTATGGTTTTGGTATATGGACTATTCAGACTGCTATAATATTTATGGTTTTGGTATATGGACTATTCAGACTGCTATAATATTTATGGTTTTGGTATATGGACTATTCAGACTGCTATAATATTTATAGTTTTGGTATATGGACTATTCAGACTGCTATAATATTTATGGTTTTGGTATATGGACTATTCAGACTGCTATAATATTTATGGTTTTGGTATATGGACTATTCAGACTGCTATAATATTTATAGTTTTGGTATATGGACTATTCAGACTGCTATAATATTTATAGTTTTGGTATATGGACTATTCAGACTGCTATAATATTTATAGTTTTGGTATATGGACTATTCAGACTGCTATAATATTTATAGTTTTGGTATATGGACTATTCAGACTGCTATAATATTTATAGTTTTGGTATATGGACTATTCAGACTGCTATAATATTTATAGTTTTGGTATATGGACTATTCAGACTGCTATAATATTTATGGTTTTGGTATATGGCTTCCTGGGCCCTTAGAGAACCAAGCCTACATGCATAAAATTAATAGCTCCTGAACTAAGGAAATGTGTATCTCATAAAAGCCCCTTTGCACATCCCTTTGTACAGGGATGTAATCAGGCATGAGGCAAGCATAACTCCCAAAAAGAGGAGACACATCTAAAGACAGATGATTGTCTGATGCAAGTCATATCATCTGCCACCATCTGGGAAGGTGTCAATAGTTAGACAACACAGAGTTGTTATCACTTTCATCTCAACAGACAAACTGTGAAAGTGGCCTATGGGGAAGCCCAGGTTTCCACACACATTATCACACAGCTGGGAGATTAGTGCTTTTGTTTGACACTTTCTCTCAGTCGGCTCCTCCAATTCTGCCCTTGGTTGAGTTTCTATTACAGAAGGCTCAGTGTCTCCAACAAAGTACATAAAAATGAAGATGCACTCTTAGGTGAAGCTCAAATGCATGTCCATCTGAGGTAGGCCAAGCAGAAAAGAAACCATAACTCACTTCCCATCTCTTTTCTTAAGGTTGATATTGGTTGTGAGAAATTAGCAACATGATGTCTTTGTAAAAAGCTCTGATGTGCCACCCTTACAGTGGCACTGCACACAAAGAAACTGTGGGGATCGTGTGCTGCTACTCATGGTCTGATAAAAGGTGCTACAATAGTGGGAGACCAGACAGCCACTGTTCCTCCAGCTGTGTGGGAGTATGAATAAGGAGTATTACTTCAGGCATATGTTTGCTGTAAACACAGATTGTGCTTGCTTTCGAGAAAAAGGTTATGACAATGAGGTAAGCTTAAAAGAAGTGGAGCATCTATGGTGAGAGTGTTAGTGGTTGTACAGTGCAGAAGGTCTGGCAAAACTCTTTTAAATTGACCAAGTGCCACAATGTGCTTCAGAGAAAGCAGTACTGTTTCCTGGGAGATGACTTTTGCCATAGGGAAGTGCAGCCAGGGACTTTTAGACAGTTGAAGGTTTTATCACCGTTCCCTCTCACAGCATGTAAAACATCTTGTTTCTGATGGGTTTTCTATGTTTTGTCATGAAAAGAAGAGAATAGTGACACATTTCATTATGGTGATACCCCAGTTCCTTTTTAGATATTAAAATTACGAAGGAGCCTGATGGTTTTTTCTTTTCTATTTTTGAGAAAAGCACTGATCACAACACATTGCTGTTTTATGAGAGTTCATTGCTTGAACCATTATCTCAATTTGTTGATATTTTTTGAAGCCTTTGATTCCATAGTTAGGTTACCATCCTATATTAGAGATTCGGGAGACATTATTAAGGTGCTATAGAAGTATAGTAGGTCCTTGCTAGATTTATCTCTAGTAATGATTGATATAAGGATAAGATTGATATATAAGGATATATATATAAGGATAAGATATATATAAGATATATATATATATATATATATATATATAAGATATATATAAGATATATATAAGATATATATATATAAGGATAAGATTGATATAAGGATAAGAGGATTTTGAAGAGGATAAGACCTCTTTTCCATGCTCAAGACTTCAGAACAATCCTCCAAGCAGTCATCTTTTCAAAAATAGACTATTGCAATTCCCTATTGCTAGGTCTGCCCTCATCCTATCTCAAACCTTTACAGATGGTGCAAAATTCAGCAGCCCGATTACTAACAGGCGCAAGAAAGAGAGACCACATATCTCCCATTCTGAAAGAGCTTCATTGGCTACCCGTACACCTCCGTATCATGTATAAAGCCTTATGTATCATCTTCAAAACTATTCATCAACGCATCTCCCTCGATCTACAAATCCTCCTCCAAGTATACAACTTGGCAAGACCTACCAGAGATGCCTACAGAGGCGCCCTCAAAGTTCCCCCTGCGAAAATGACCAGACACATCACCTTAAGAGATCGTGCCACCTCCACAGCTGGCCCTTCCCTGTGGAATTCCATTCCTACAGATCTCAGACTGGAACCCTGCCTCTTAACTTTTAGGAAAAGACTTAAGACTTGGTTATTCAAGCAAGCTTTCCCAGACACATCACAATGACACAAGCCAAAGACACAAACCAAGGATTCCTCATAACATTCAGCCATTAATCATGCCATTTGTACATAGCAGTTAATTTAATTTATCTGTATACCGTTAACCGTTTACTCTTTCCTATCTCTTCCTCCTTCTCCAAGTTCTTCTACCCTCGTTATTTGTAATTATTCCTTCGGTCACAACAGTTCCTAGTTGATGTATTTAATGCACTCCCGTTTCATGTAAACCAGCAAGATATGTTCTCATGATTGCCGGTATATAAAAACCTTAAATAAATAAATAAATAAATAAATAAATAAATAAAAAATATAACAGCACTATATACTAATATACCACAGGATGTGGCATTAGAAGTAATATCTGAAGCTTTGATGGCAGAATATGCATGTGATCACATACCAGGGTAATTTATTGTGGATCTAGATTCTATAGCACCAAAAGAGAATTATTTTCTATTTGATAACGTCTTCTATCAGCAAATAAGGGGAACAGCGATGTGCGCAGTGATGGCACCCAGTTTGGCAAGCTTATATGTGGGAGCCTTTGAAAAGAAATGGTTAGAGGGCTTTCCTTTTCAGCAATACATTAGGTGTTGGCGGAGGTTTATTGATGATATGATTGTGTTGTGGTCGGGGGATCGTGAGAAATTTGATGAATTTATACAGTGGTTGAATACTTGTGATCCAAATTTACAATTTACATTTCATTATGGTGATACCACAGTTCCTTTTCTAGATATTAAGATTATGAAGGAGCCTGATGGTGTTTTCTTTTCTATTTTTCAGAAAAGTACTGATCGCAACACATTGCTGTTTTATGAGAGTTGCCATCCTCGTTGTTTAAGGGGCAGTATCCCCTTTGGACAATTCCTTCGTTTGAGGCGCTTGTGCTCAACCACGCAGGAATATAAAAATTGTGCTGGGGAAATGTGTGAACAGTTTGTCCAGAGGGGATATCCACTTAGTATTGTGAAGAAGGCTATGAAGCGAGCTCATTGAATTGATAGGGAAGCTTTATTGAGTATAGTACATAATAAAAAAGTTAATAAATTGACATGTGTGCTGCCTTACTCTTCATCAATCTATGGGATTGTTAAAAATATAAGGAAAAATTGGCATGTGCTGTGATTACATAAATTTTTTTTGGAAAAACCGCTGATTGCATTCCAAAAAGGGAAGTGTTTGAAGGATCAAGTAGCTCATTCTATGTTCAGTGAGGAATGGAGTAATCAAGTGGTCGATGTAGGACACTTTGCCTGTGGAGGTTTTTCAGTCTGTTTACAGTCACATTCTAATATACACCTACCTTTGGACAAATTGAGTTGGTTCAAACCTAAGGTGAAAACCATTTGTGTGTCTACAAAACTGATTTATATTATTTGGTGCTCTTGCAAATTGATATATGTGGGGAAAATGATGCGGCAGTTGAAAATCCGTATGATTGAACATTGTACTGCAATTAAATGTAAAAAAGTGGAAGCACCTATAGTGCAACATTGTTTAGATTTGGGCCACAATTTGATGATTTTTTTTTTACAGTGATTGATAAATTTGCAGTGAATTGTAAGGGGGGGGGGGGGGGAAACGATCAGAATCGGAGACTTTTACAGGTTGAACAACGTTGGATTTTTTTCTTTAAAGACAATTTCCCCAGAAGGTCTTAATAAAGACGTTGATTGGTCTGTGTTTTAGAATGTAGTGTTGTGATTGATGTTGTCTGAGGTCTATGGTTGGTTTAAAAAGAGAGAAAGAGGTGGAGTCGAGTGAGCATTTGTCGCTATGTTTTAAAAAAAATGGGAGAAAGAACCTGATGGTCAATACTGAGGGTATCTACTTGGGTAGTCATTTTAATTTGTTTTGTGTAATGTTTTTTGTGACTAATGTTTTTTAATAGTTGTTATTTTGTGTCTTTGTAGATTATTTGTTTGTTCCCCTGAGGAAGGCAGGAATGCCGAAACATTGGTCAATGACGGGATGATTGTGGGGTTTATACTGGAGCACTTTAATTGGAGTATTCTTCAAAGAAGAAGAGTTAGAATATTATATTGTGGGAAGATAAGTATTAAAAGAAGTTTGTAATAAAGAAAAGTGTTAGGCTTTCAAGTGAATAATACAAATTTTCTTTGAAGAGAGAGATGAGAATGGGATTAAGTAAGTGACATGAAGTCAGTGCTCTAGTGCATGATACTGGTTGAAGCCCATCGCGGGCAAGAGTCTGTGGATTACTTTGCAAAGAGCACAATATTTCTGATACTTTCCCATTTTGGTGTCTCTTTATGTATTAAAATGAATGCCTCGGTAGTTTGGTATTTATGGTTCAATATACAGGCACAGGTACCCGGAACCCGGAAATCGACCTGGGACCCCTTACATGCCATCCATAGCAGAAGTAAAGTTACGTGGCAGGGGATCCCGGCGTGCGCTTGTGTGCATAAATATTTATGTGCTGGTTTCAATGTAGAATCCAGGAATGCCCATGCCCTACCCAGACCATGCCCACGCCCACACCCCGCCCCCTTTTTGGAAAAAAAATTCTATGCATATCCAGGAGGCATGTGCGTATCCGGGTGGCTTTTAAAATCTGCTCAGTGCGCAGTGGCCCAACATATTTGTGTATCATCTGGTTTTGGTGTCAATCAGATTTTTAAAATTCACCTAACATTTGGCAACTTATTCGCGGAATTTTACATTTGCACAATTGATATCAGATTTGCCTATTCTCTACTGTTGGTTGGGATGAGTTCAGAGTGAAGAACTAGCAGGGCTTGATGACTTGGAGAAGGACTGGGTGACCTGGTGGAGATTTTGGCAAATTGGTGATTTCAATTACATGCACATATTTTAAAATATAACAACTTCTGTGCATAAAACAGGGTTTTACATGAAAAAATCTTTTTTTTCACTCATTAAATATATGCACATATATTTTTAAAATAGGTAAGAAAAGTACATGCTTTCAATGCACTGCAGATATTTGTGCAAAAGGAAACGTGTGTGTATGTTAGGGGTATACATAGATGTATTTTATAAACTATGCATATCTGATATATGCAAGTTATAAAATACTGTAATAGATCTCCATGTGACCATATATGCACATATATGGGGCTGCACAGAGTTGTTTGAAAGTTATCTACTAAGCTTTTTTTCTATATACACATAGAATGGGTAAAAAGCTTAAAGAAATGAGGTCCTCAATTTGTCCAAACAGTGGTCATATAGAGACAAAAATAACAGCTGTCCATTAAGCATATTTTGAGTCTACAGGAAGAGGAGTCATACATTTTCTATTTGTGCTTTCTGCTTTGCTCGCTGACATGCAAATGACCATCTGTCCTGCATAAATCTGGAAAACAAAAGTAAGAAAAAACAATGCACACAACAAACATGAACATTTGAAATTTTGCTATGTTATACAAATGTAATCTCTAATTACATACTCTTAAAACAGGTTTGCAGATATAGGACACATCAACTCATCTCCTTGTAAAACTTACATTTTTTTTTTTGCAATTAGATAAATATAACATTTCATAGAAAGGTACTTACAGGTTTGGACAGGAGGACTCACCAGTATGCATCCTCACTCAATGTAGTTCTTCTGACATGCCAGCTGGCTTGGCTCCATGACTAAAGGTTGTGTTGGCCTGCTTGTGCCATCACTACCACTGATCAGACAATGTTGAATATCCTTGAGGGGTATGGCATGAAAGAACTGCTTGGGACCGCAAGACTGGCATTAAAAAGTAATTTAAAGGGTCCTCATCCATTTCATACAACTGATATCATAACTGATTTCAATAAAGAGCTTCCAATATGAGGACATGATGCATGGTCACATTTCCTACCCACTTGAGCATCTGCATATGTATGTATAACAGAGCAAGTAACTATGCCATTTTTTGATCATTTTGATTGCTATCTAGCCTTGAAGTGGTTCTATATCACATCTGGAAGAAGCAAACTCGGAAGAGGCCCAACCTACTGGACCTATCCAAAGGTGTGATGAGACATAAATTTCATTAATCTATCACTTATGTACAGGTATGTCTCCTTTTTTCAGGATGCTGATATTGTCTACAATCACCCAGTCTAACCCTTACAGCTATACTATACTTGGGAGAGAAAAGATACCAGTGCACTTCTCTGATATATTACGCAATGTGATATAAGCCTGAGAATATTTTTAGTAACCTATTCAGATGGTCACTCTTTACATATTTTTGAGCTGATTCCTCTTTGTATAATTTGCTGTGCAGTTCATGTAGAATACATGACATCTGAACAGGAAAATAGTGAAGAAAAAAGCTTTAAGCTGTAGAAAGCAGCAATGTAATTATGAAGAGAATGGTTGTTCTTGATGGATAGTGCTACTAATAAGCGAATAAAGGCAAAGTAAATTATGCATGAGACCCCTTTTTCTTCCATTTATAGATTTCATCACACATGTGCCATTCCCCTCAGATTTTTTTGTGTGTTTTCTTCCCCCTCCCCATTGAAGAACCATTTAAGTGCTTTTAACCATATGAAAAAAAAATCACAATGGTGTTTGAAGTGTGGGAAAGTGGTTTTGTCTTCTTGTTCTTACTTCTAGATAATGTCACCTTCGGAGAAAGCTCAAGTTTTTTCCTTAGTCCAATTCCAGATGTTGGTGATACCAGGAGAGCAATTCTGCATATCAGATTGTTGGTGATACCAGGAGAGCAATTCTGCATCTCTATTCATTGCATAATACATATTGCAATGAATAGAGATGTGACTAATTGGAAGCTGACTCAAACCAGATGAATTTCTGATTGATCTGATTTCTACTGTGAAAATCTGCTGGATTTCCTTCTGTGTATTTTGGGAAATTTGAAAGAACTTAAAAAAAAATTCATAGGAGATTTGATAAACTTGATTTGGAGTTTTGAAAAATCAGAAACAAATCTAACAATTTGATGAAAACTGACGTGAACTTTTTAGTCATAAGCAAATGTTTTAAAATTCATGTTGTATTTCTTCAAGAAGATACAGCAAACCAATCCTACAAGCCTTCAGAATTGTTCTGAATGGGAACTTGGTTAAGAACCTGCATTAAGAGAATTTATTCAACTTCCTTGAGATACACAGGACCTCTGAACAACGTCTTTTATTTTAAACATAATAAGTAATTATTTGTGTTTGTCAAAATCCACAAATTACTTTTGATTTCCCAGCTCCTGAATCTAGGTGAATTGAGCCCAACCTGATTACCTCAAGACAAAAGAGACAAAACAAAGTATAACAAAGTCAAGAAAGTCATCGGGAAGTAGAAGGAAATATTTTATTTCCCCTTGTAATATTTTCTCTCTGAAAGAGAGATGATTTCAGCTAAAGTGCCATTGTTTTCTTCAAATAGTGTTTCTTTTTTGCAGGAATGATTCGGTTGTTGCCCTTTTGTGGAAGTTCCTGCGGAAAGTGCTTTCATAACCCTTCATTGATGCAAACAATTTGGTTTCATTTTTTCTGTACTATATCGACAAAACCTCTGATGTGGAAAAAATATGAATATAACAACAAAATGAATCCCATACAGTAAAAATGCGTGGTAAATATTAAAATGTGATCATCATCTAGTCGCCGTTCTCTGACACAATCTGTCATGCGACTATAGGCGTGTTATAATCATAGGTCACACTGTGTGAATTTGTTTTCCTTTTTTTGGGAATCTTTATCCTTGCATGACAGATTGTATCAGTGTTTTTACTGTGTGGGATTCATTTTGTTGTTATGTTCATTTTTTCTGTGCTGTAATTAATATGAATGGTATGGTAATTCTATGAAACATAGGGTAAATGAACAATGTTATGTTTCAAAGTACACACAAGAAACACAGCAACATTTATTTCTGTCCATCCTTAAACACAACCAAATAGATCACAACTACTGCACCAAGCAAGCAAGCTCAGATATACAACAGAGCTACACAGAAAATACAACTGCATGATGTGCCATCACATTTCACATGGCATATCTACTTCTCACATACATTCAAAACTGCGTGTCACAACCCAATTTGCATATATCTTGAGACAATTGCAGCCACGCTTAGAGGTAGATTTTAAAAGTCTGGTGGGCGCCAAAATCAGGAGATATGCGCATGAGTCGGGCTTGAGTATGCACCCACCAAATTTTAAAAGCTGTCCAGATGCACGCATATCTCCCACTGCACGCACATCTCATTCAGTTTCAAAAAGGGGCATGGGCTGGGCATGGGTATTTCAGGGAATGGCCAAGAGATGTGCACATAAATACTTATGCGCCCTGGCGCGCATCCATGTCCGCTGCGGCGTAAGTTTACTTCTGTTATGGAGGAGGTGTTAAGTTGTAAAAAAAAAAAAAAAGCAGCCAGTTTGGAAGGGTTTAAAGGGTCTGAGATAACTGGGGAGCGTGCAGGCTATCAAACCAGGGGGGCTTTGGAGGACCTAGCTGTTAACCAGGTGAACTGATGGATGATCTGGTGAAACTGGCAGTGGCGTGGATGCGCGCCAGTTATAAAATACCCCTTCTTACACGGTAAGTTATGAAATCGCCATGTCCCTGGGCACTCTCTAATGCACACACGCTGGTGTGTGTCCACGTGCTGCTTTGAAAGTTACTATACCCTATGGCTAATTTTTGATGGAACGTGTGAGTTTTTTAGCAACGTATTCCAGAGCAATCTCATTTTCTGTATATATATTTGTCATGTCACAAATTTTAGTTTTTATGTTATGTAAAAACTAATAAATGTTTTAAGTTACAGACTTTCAATGCTATTATCATTATCATTTCAGCATTCAGAGAGCAGCCTAAACCAAGATGTTGTATAACTAAATACATATTCTCCTCCTTTCTTGAGGCAATATCCCCGCACTTTAGTGGACAATAGCTTGCACCTTTAAATATTCACTAGCCTAATAATGGCATCATCTCTACCCAACTACTTTGATGATTCCTTAAAATACGTTTTTTGATGGGATAACACAACCTTTCTATTTTTAATGTGTTTTTTGTGTTCTATTTGTAATGTTTTTATTTTTTCTGTTTTATGAATTGAAGCTAAATATCCATAATTTTTTCTAATAAACACAGTACTAAGCTGCAAAGTTTTTTTTTTGCAAAATTAATAAATGCATGAAAAAATATACAGAATAGGCTAAGATGCACCAACATTTCAAAATATTGGCATTTTGCATAATTTTTACACACTGGGCCCTTTATAAAAACTTCACAAATTCACCTTTCACAAGTAGTATACTTTCACATGTAATCTGTTATACACAAAAGTTTACTAAAATTTTGAATTAATGAGCTGCTGCAATGCAATATCATGCAAAGCTGCTCATTATTTCAAAACCAAGTGAAAACCAATGCATGAAGATGTCTTTGCACTCTGTTTTCCCTAAAAAGCTAACTACACCTCAATGAGGTATAGTTTTCTTTTTTTGCAATTTAAACTTGCCAGTGAAGGAGCCTGCTAACCCATGACTGCTCTGGTTTAAAGAGGCTGCACAGTCCAGTAGAAGTCTCACCCTCATGTGTGAAATCCCTAGTGTACTATTGGATGACCCCCAAATTGCAAAATAATTAGTCCCATAGTTGTGTGGTTCTTCTGGGAGAGGCAGGGATCCCTACTTGCTCCTGCCTCATTGTTGCCATCTTGGAAAATGGAACTGGCTGACCCCATGTGAGTAACCTTGCCAAGGGGTTTAATATTTTGCATTTTGGGGAGCATATAGGGGATAGGAAGAAAGTCATCTCTTGCCCCACAGATCACCAAGAATTGTAGACATGGGGGTAAGGGGGCTGTTATCAGGCTGTGCATCTCCTTTAAATCAGAGCAACCCTGAGATTGGGGGCCACTATTGTGTGCTGCCATGGCTAGAAATGCAAAAAAAAAAAAAAAGGCTGCGGCAACATGCATAAAATCTCTCATAAACTGGCAACATCGGCCAAGATGGATGCCTAACTGAAGAGTTCCTCTCCCTTGATTTTTGAATCCCTAGCTTCTTATTGCTTCTTGCAAGATTTTTGGACACCTCCACTCATATTTCATTAACTATATCTCCCTGATGGCAACCAAAAGAAAACCAGCTGATTTAAAACAAAGTACTCACTGCATTAATGGTGCAACAAAAACAATTACAGGCTGCCTATACAGTTTTGGCTGACAAAATAGAAGATTCGGAGAATCGTTCGCGGCACTGCAATCTACGGATATGGCGCATCCTGGACACTGCTGAATATGCGGATGCAGGAGTCATAGCACAGGAAATTTACACCTTCATACTTAATACTGTGTACAATTCTGGTCGCCGCATCTCAAAAAAGATATAGTTGCGAAAACTTTTTGTCCCTATTCCTGACACAGGTGGTAGATGCAGGACCTAGGTATGTCGCGTGCTACTCACGGTTGAAGAAACGAAGACTGTGGCTGCAGCCGCCCCCGGAGACCAGGCCGGCGGGGGCCGAAGAAATGAAAATCAAGGCCGGTGGGGCCGAAGAAAAGAAGATGAACGTTGCACAGCCAGCCACGCCGGAGACCAAGCCAGCGGGGCCCGAAGAAATGAAGATCGAGGCCAGCAGGGCCAAAGAAAAGAAGATGGACATCATGCAGCCAGCCACCGCCGGAGACCAAGTCAGCGGGGGCTGAAGAAATGAACACCGGCACTGCTAACTGCCGCCGGAGATGAGCTGTTCAGCTGGGGGCCTTTGTGTGATGTATTTGAGATTGGAAGGGTGCTTCTGTGTGTCTGTGTGTGTGTGTGTGAGTGTATGTGAGAAAGGAATGGTGCTTCTGTGTATGTGTGTGTGTATGTGAGAGGAATGGTGCTTCTGTGTGTGAGGCAGGGAGGGTGCTTCTGCATGTGTCAATGTGTGTGTGTGCGAGAGAGAGATGGAGCATGTTCTTGGCTGGCTTGTGGCTGTGAGAGAGAGGGCATGTGTGTAATTGAGCCTGTTTGTGAGATAGAACATGTGTGTGATTGAAATCCTGTGTGTAAGTAAGAGAGAGCGAGAGCATTGTGTGTTTGAGAGACTGGCCAGAGAGGTGACGTTTGTATGTGTGAGAAAGATTGATCAGGGAGATGACTGGTATGTGTGTGCTTGTGTGTGTGAGAGAGAGAGACTGGTTGGGGAGATGATTGGTGTGTGAGAGACAAAAACTAATCTTGAGGGTGTGGGTGTGTGTGTATGTGTGTGTGTGTGTGTGTGAGAGAGAGAGGAGACTAAGGAAGAGGTCCGTGAGGACAGCTTCAGCAGCCACTGCTGCTTCTGGTGTGGCCTGCAAGGGAAAGGAATAGGAGAACTGCTGGAGAGGGTAAGTAAAGGTAGCTTTTTAAGTTCATTTTTCTTGATTGACTACCATTTTAATTATTGGGTAGTATGTGATAGGGATGTGAATCGTTTTTTGACGATTTAAAACAATCGTCAGATATATTTTAAATCGTCAAAAATCGTTAGAGCCGCGATACAATAGCAATTCCCCCGATTTATCGTCAAAATATCGTAAATCGGGGGAGGGGGAGGGCGGGAAAACCGGCACACCAAAACAACCCTAAAACCCACCCCGACCCTTTAAAACAAATCCCCCACCCTCCCGAACACCCCCAAAATGTTTTAAATTACCTGGGGTCCAGTGGGGGGTCCCGGCGCGATCTCCCGCTCTCGGGCCACGGCTGCGTTAATAGAAATGGCGCCAGCGGCCCTTTGCCCTTACCATATGACAGGGCAAAGGTAGCGCCGGCGCCATTTTGGTTCCTGTCACCCGACATCACGAGTGCAGGAGATCGCTCCTGGATCCCCGCTGGACCCCCAGGGACTTTTGGCCAGCTTGGGGGGGGGGGCCTCCTGACCCCCACAAGACTTGCCAAAAGTCCAGCGGGGGTCCGGGAGCGATCTCCTGCACTCGCGCCGTATTGCCAATATTCAAAATGGCGCCGGCGCTACCTTTGCCCTTACTATGTCATACGACCTGTATGACATAGTGAGGGCAAAAATGTAATATTTAAATGAGCTTCTGTGTTAAAAAGGACACGCTACGGAAGAATTGTTCATCTCTAGTGCTCAATTTCATTGGGCAACCACAATTTCAATGGGTGCTCAATACGAGGGTCCATTTTATCCCGCGTCAGGTCGATTTCGCTGAATATACATGCACAATTTACACGCACAATAGCGAGGGGGTGAAATCAGCCTATAACAAGTCTATTGTGCGTGTATATTGTGTGTCCAGAATTGTTTTTTTTCATCAAGCCATTACATTCACCCTTCTTAAACACCGTAAGCAGTAGATTTAAATATAGGAACCACAGAGGACAGTATTTTCTTAATTTCTCCTGAACCCTTGACTTAATGCCAGCTCTGGGGCTGGAATTAAATCTACCGTATTAAAAAGTGTGTGCTGGGCACCCAGCAATTTTCTGCTTTAGGGGGTAATAGCTAGGGATGTGCAGAGCAAAATTTTATGTTCATATTTTTTATGTCCGAAAGGGGGTCCCACTTGCGGCCAATATGGACATAAAAAAAATCCAATGAGTTGGGTATATGTACATATGTGCAAAAAAAAATTTAAACCCCCTCACCCTCCTTAATCCCCCCCCCAGACTTACCACAACTCCCTGGTGATCGAGCGAGGAGTGAGGACGTCATTTCTGCAATCCTTGGCGAGAAGCATGTGACGTCGGTGGCACGTCGAGTGACGCGGCA
Source organism: Rhinatrema bivittatum (assembly GCF_901001135.1). Taxonomy (NCBI): domain Eukaryota; kingdom Metazoa; phylum Chordata; class Amphibia; order Gymnophiona; family Rhinatrematidae; genus Rhinatrema; species Rhinatrema bivittatum. The sequence goes on from NC_042616.1 coordinate 299,502,605, forward strand.
TCACGTGATTCCCGGCTCGTTCGCGCCGGACGGCTCGTTCGGCCCAAAAAGAACTTTTGGCCAGCTTGGGGGGGCCTCCTGACTCCCCCAAGCTGGCCAAAAGTTCTTTTTGGGCCGAACGAGCCGTCCGGCGCGAACTTGCCGGGAATCACGTGACGCCGCGTCTGAGTGACGCGGCGCCACGTGATTCCCGGCTCGTTCGCGCCGGACGGCTCGTTCGGCCCAAAAAGAACTTTTGGCCAGCTTGGGGGGGCCTCCTGACCCCTTCAAGCTGGCCAAAAGTTCTTTTTGGGCCGAACGAGCCGTCCGGCGCGAACTTGCCGGGAATCACGTGACGCCGCGTCTGAGTGACGCGGCGCCACGTGATTCCCGGCTCGTTCGCGCCGGACGGCTCGTTCGGCCCAAAAAGAACTTTTGGCCAGCTTGGGGGGGGCCTCCTGACCCCTTCAAGCTGGCCAAAAGTTCTTTTTGGGCCGAACGAGCCGTCCGGCGCAAACTTGCCGGGAATCACGTGACGCCGCGTCTGAGTGACGCGGCGCCACGTGATTCCCAGCTCGTTCGCGCCGGACGGCTCGTTCGGCCCAAAAAGAACTTTTGGCCAGCTTGGGGGGGCCTCCTGACCCCTTCAAGCTGGCCAAAAGTTCTTTTTGGGCCGAACGAGCCGTCCGGCGCAAACTTGCCGGGAATCACGTGACGCCGCGTCTGAGTGACGCGGCGCCACGTGATTCCCGGCTCGTTCGCGCCGGACGGCTCGTTCGGCCCAAAAAGAACTTTTGGCCAGCTTGGGGGGGCCTCCTGACCCCTTCAAGCTGGCCAAAAGTTCTTTTTGGGCCGAACGAGCCGTCCGGCGCGAACTTGCCGGGAATCACGTGACGCCGCGTCTGAGTGATGCGGCGCCACGTGATTCCCGGCTCGTTCGCGCCGGACGGCTCGTTCGGCCCAAAAAGAACTTTTGGCCAGCTTGGGGGGGCCTCCTGACCCCTTCAAGCTGGCCAAAAGTTCTTTTTGGGCCGAACGAGCCGTCCGGCGCGAACGAGCCGGGAATCACGTGACGCCGGCGTCACTCGACGTGCCGCCGACGTCACATGCTTCTCGCCAAGGATTGCAGAAATGGCGTCCTCACTCCTCACTCCATCACCAGGGAGTTGTGGTAAGTCGGGGGGGGGGATTAAGGAGGGTGAGGGGGTTTATATTTTTATTTTGGCTCAACAATCGCGATTTCCCACATATCGAACATATCTATGTTCGATATGTGGGAAATCCGATCGTTTATGTCGAATCAATTTTTTAAGTAAAAAAAAAATATGAGTTGCGTTTTACTAATGCGGTCAATCCGAATGCACACCCCTAGTAATAGCTAATAGCCTCATCCACATGGAATTTACATGTTATGGGGTAGATTTTCAAAGCGGTACGCGCGTATCCTACGCGCGTACCCCCCGAAAACCTACTCCAAACCCCCCCTGCGCGCACCGAGCCTATTTTGCATAGGCTCGGCGGCGCACGCAAGCCCCGGGACGCGCATAAGTCCCGGGGCTTGCATGGAAAGGCGTGCCGGGGAGCGTGCTGGGGGGCGTGGTGGTCATGACGTGACGTTTCGGAGGTGGCGCCGCGGGCGTGGTTTCGGCCTGGGGGCATTCCGGGGGTGTGGCCACGCCCTCCGGAACAGCCCCCGGGTCGGGTGATGGTGGCCAGCAGCCCGCTGGCGCGCGCAGATTTACGTCTGCCTCCAGCAGGCGTAAATCCAGCGATAAATGTAGGAGGGGTTTAGATAGGGCTGGGGGGGGGGGGGGTGGATTAGGTAGGGGAAGGGAGGGGAAGGTGAGGGGAGGGCGAAAGAAAGTTCCCTCCGAGGCCGCTCTGATTTCGGAGCGGCCTCGGAGGGAATGGAGGCAGGCTGCGTGGATCGGTGTGCGCAGGCTGCCCAAAATCGGCAGCCTTGCGCGCGCCGATCCCGGATTTTAATGAATACATGCGGCTACGCGCGTAGCTATTGAAATCCCGCGTACTCTTGTTCGCGCCTGGTGCGCGAACAAAGGTACGCGCTCGCACAAAATTATAAAATCTACCCCTATAAGCGCTATCAGCTATGCGTTTGTTTGTGTACGCATTTTGGATGTGCTAAGCTCTTTATTGCATCGGGTGCTAGTCTAGCGTGTCGAAAATGTGAGTCCAGCCAAGCGTATACCTGTGAGCTAGGCTGGGCGTACTTTATTGCATTGGCCCCTTAGTGTCAATATGGATTTCACGTTTGCGGTGGACCAGTTATTTTAACCATTTGGCAGTTTTTAAGTGCAAATCATTTAAAATTGAAAAAGGGAACCTCCACTTCATTACCCTCCTCTAAAAGAGGGAGTTAAACAACTGAAAAATTAGAATAAACTGACAGTGCACTTACCAGCTGATTTTGGTAAGCTGTGACAGCCGTGAACACAGTTTCAGGAAAGATGAACGTTCTGAATTCTTCTGATTTTAGATTCAGTAGGGATGCTGTGTGATCCTTCTTTTTAATGATGTGAACCCTAGGTTGGTACTTGTGCATGGAGTTCAGAATAATCTGCAATGGAGATGCACCAAATATCAAGAACAAAGCTGAGAGATATCAAAACACAGTAAGCTAAATAGTTATTTCCAAGAATAAATGACAAAAATAGCTCAGGCAATCAGTAACTTGTTTGGTCATAGGGCAGATGGTGCATGCATTCCTTATTTAACATTTGTCCCCAAATCAGTTTTAAAACCAGTTTCAAACTGAATTTATACCGTTAAGAAATACATTAATTTTTTTTCATGCACCATGGAATGCTTTTGAAACTTAAATAGGGACAACTCTGCGACATCCCTCCAACATACATACATAAAGTTAAAATAATATTGATAAACTGTAAAGTATTTGTGCCGATAAGAAATTGTGGCATTGAGCTATACTTGTTGCTGCTACTTACACAATTAAGGAGTCATTTTAAAACTTGCCATAGTGGGGCGAAGTCTGCGGGTACGTTTTCCTTCAGGCTTTGCACTAATTTTCAAAAAGAAAGTACCGTATTTTGTCGTCCATAAGTCGCACTTTTTTTTCCCCAAAAGTGGGGGGAAATGTATGTGCGTCTTATGTAGCGAATGTAGCATCTCTCCCTCTCGCGCACCGTCCCTCTCCTCCTCCTTCCAACTCAGCCCAATCAGTATGGTGCAAGTAAAAAATCAGCTGTTTGAACCGTGTGCACTACGGAAGCCCCTCCAGGTCAAACAGCTTCCTGCCGGTCTGCTGTTCCCGGGGTGCCGCCAACCTTTGCAGTAAGATGCACCACGGGAACAGCAGACCGGCAGGAAGCTGTTTGACCTGGAGGGGCTTTCGTAGTGCACACGGTTCAAACAGCTGATGTTTGACCTGCGCCTCGCCGAGCTTCACAGTAAGATGCACCCCAGGAACAGCAGACTGGCAGGGAGCTGAAGCTCTGCCGGCAGAAGACGATACATGGCATCAAAGTTAGTACAGGCCATTTCCTTCTTATTTGTTTAGATATATTAGAAAATCATTTGACCTGCGCCACCATACTGATTGGGCTGAGTTGGGAGGAGGAGGAGGGGACGGCGCACGAGAGGGAGAGACGCTACATTCGCTCCAGGGGGAGCTCCGTTCAGAGCCTGTCATGGGGGACAGAATTTTTTTTTTCTTATTTTCTTCCTCTAAATCCTAGGTGTGGCCTATGGTCAGGGGCGTCTTATGGACCACAAAATACGGTACCTGCATACATTCCCTTTGAAAAACAACCCACACATATTTACACCTGCTAATTTGAATGGGTATTTTTTTTTCTTCAAGAAAAATTACACACATACAGGTGGATTTTCAAAGGAGTTATACGTGTAAATGTAACAAATTATCATAGCAATTTTATGTGCATAAAGAGCACTTACATGTGAATATCCTATGGACAATTAAATGGCAAATTTTGTAGCTATTGTCAAAAGTCCACTTATGCAGATAAAGTATATTTACAAGTGTAAAACCCAAGTTTATGCATGTAGATGCTTTTGAAAATCAGGCCCTTACTTTGAAAATTCAAAAGTGTGTGTGAAAGTGCAAACCCCTCTCCAACCCCACCATGGGAGCACCACCTTTCACAGTGGGTAAAAGCGTGTGCATAGAGGCCTGCATATAGGGTGGGCAATTTTCAAAAATCCTATTCCTGTGGGTATATCACCGTCTTACCCGAAATGGTTTTAAATTTACCCTCGCGTAGCTTTATACACTGGGCCCTATAGACTCCCACAACCCCAGTGTTCAGTTTTTGGTATATCAGCTGAGAAGAGCTACAAATCTGAAACTTTAAATACATTATGCAGGGCAGATGGATATGATTCAAGGAATAGTAGTTAATGATATAACTTGTAAATTATTAGTTGACACAGATGACATTTTGTTATATTTATCCAGGCCACAAATATCTATTCTGAATTTATTGTTGATTCAAGAATTTTCAATCATTTTAGGTTATAAGATTAACTGGTCCTAATCAGAAGTCCTTTCTATGAATATGTTTTGTACTAAAGATTTGTTTAGTGAATTCCCATTTCAGTGGCAATCTAAATGTCCAAAATAAACTCGGAATTTATTTTATGTCCCATTTGGATTCATCTCTTGCCTTGAAAGATAAAGAAAATCATCAAAAAAGTTCAACATTTGGTTACAAAACAGTCACCTTGATATATTTCTTGGTAAGGTAGATTAGAGACAATAAAAATAAATATTGTGTTTTGTCCGTTTCTCAAGGGAGTTTTACTGAAAAGTTGAATAGACTATTTTTGCATTTCATATATTTCCTTTAAAAACTTAAATTCAGTGGATAAAGGTGGGGGTCAATTTTCCAGATATACAAATGTGTCACTATTATTATACTTTTTTACTTTGTCAAGGAGGCCTATGGTTATCCCAAACTGTAGATCATAGCCTTCCGTTTCGGGTTCAAGTACAAACTTAATTTTACTCTCTCTTGCCGTTATATTTATTACCAGGTATCCAATCTTCAAAACATCTTAAATTAAATCCAATTATGAAAAATATTTTTCATATCTTTAAGAAACTTGGATCACATCTTAAGAATAAATGGGTAAATTCTTTGCAGATTCCATTATGGGATAATCCCTTGCTTCCAATGGAGAAACAGAGGCTTAATTGGCCCATATGGAAGGGTAAAGGTCATAGCAAATGGTAGTTATATTGCATTTTGAGAGTTCAAAATCAAATATCATCTTTCAAATGCACAGCAGTTTAAATGGACTCAGCTGACACATTGCCTATGGGCCTGGTATAAAGATGTTTCTGTCTTGGCAATAGAAGCTGAGTTATGTGCACTGAGTGAAAAGATTATCTTGGATAATCACTTTGCAGCGGATTCTGTAAAGTGCTGTGCGATTCTAGTTTCGGGGTTGTCAGGGTGTTGAGAAAATTTGGGAACATGAGTTACAAGAATCCCTATCTACAAAACAATGTGGATATTTTTGGACTTATTGTTTATGAAATTCTCTCTCTGCATCCTTGACATAATCTCTTTATTACATTGTGCATAGGTCACCATGGACACCTGTTAAATTACATAAGATTGATTCTTACAATTCTAAACTTTGTTGGTTTTGTAATAATAAAATAGGCACATTTGCTCATATGCTCTATTAGTGTTCTCTAATAAAACCTTAAGCCTGGATTTTCAAAGGCCCGCACGCATAAAAACCGGGATTTAATGTGTGGCCGGGCATTGTACGTGCCGCGCACATTTTAAAATGGGCCCGGCCACATGTGTAAACCCCGGTATGCACACAAGTGCTGGGCCTCTCCAAAGGGGTGGGCCAGGGGGCGGGGTCTGTGAGTGGCAGAGGCAGGCTGGGACAGCACCATTCTACGCTGACCCAGGGAAGTGTGCACTGGCAGCCGGCAGGCGCACAGATTAGCATGATAAGCATTTCCAGATCCAGCAGTATATATCCACTCTGTTTTGTTTTCATTGAGAACCAATGGGGTAGATTTTAAAAGCCCTGTGTGCGTAAATCCTGCTGGATTTACGCGCACCTATTTTGCATAGGCCGCCGGCACGTGCAAAGCCCCGGGACGTGCGTAAGTCCCGGGGCTTCGTAAAAGGGGCGGGAGGGGGCGTGTCCGGGGGCGTGTCGGCAGTCTGGGGGGGGTGTATGGGGGCATACCCGGGGTCACGGGGCAGGTCCGGGGGCATGGCGACGGTTCAGGGGCGGGCTAGGAGGGCGGTCCTGAGTCCCCCGGCACGTGCCAGGGGATGGCGAGGCGGCGCGCGCAAGTTACGCCTGCCTCAAGCAAGCGTAACTTGTACAACAAAGTTAGGGAGGGGATTTAGGTAGGGCTGGGGGGTGGGTTAGATAGGGGAAGGGAGGGGAAGATGGGGGGAATGCGGAAGGAAAGTTCCCTCCGAGGCCGCTCCGATTTCGGAGCGGCCTCGGAGGGAACGGAGGCAGGCTGTGTGGCTCGGTGTGCGCAGGCTGCCGATTTTGCACAGCCTTGCGCGCGCTGACCCCGGATTTTATAAGATACACAGGCTACGCGCGTATCTTATAAAATCCGGCGTACTTTTGTTTGCGCCGGTTGCGTGAACAAAAATACGCGCGCGTGTACTTTTTTAAGATCTACCCCAATGTGTTCAAGTCCAGTCAAGGAATGATTTTAGGCCAGCACTGATCCTCCCCAAAGCAATGTCAAGGTCAGTGCTGACTGGATGCAATAGTTGGGTATCATCAGCATAAAGATAGCCATGAAAACCCAAACCCTGACTAAACTGTCCTAAAGGCATCAAAAACACATTAAATAAAATGGGAGATAAAAGGGGACCCTTGGCAAACTCCAGAATCAGCACTGTAAGAAGCAGATTCCTAACATGAACCACAGCTGATCTGTCTGACAAAAAAAGAAGAGAGCCACTGTAGGGTCTGGACCCTGGTTCCCAATTTCTGACATCTGCACAATAAAATCTGATGATCTACCAAGTCAAAAGCACTTGATATATCCAACAGAATAAAAGAAACAGAGATGCTGGCATCTCTGTATCTGAAAATGGTATCCCGCAGGAAACCCCTGTAAACCCCTGTAAAGCCATTTCAATCCCCTACCCTTCTCCCCAACAACCCATTCCTGCCTTTGGAGTCCAATGATTTTTTCCCTCCAAAACTTACTAAAACTATAGCCATCCAAAGTGCCCGGAATTATCTCATTAATAAAGTTCTTTTTCCCCGATGCCATCTGAACCAATTGAAAAGTTATCCATAACCTGTTTTTGAATGATTCAATCTGGGCCTCTTAGTAATATTTCTTAGGCTGGCAAATTTTAGAACAATAAGAATTGGCTAACTTTCATCAGACAAGTTTGTCATTCTACTTACGTGACTTAACCCATCTTTTTTCCAACCTCCTAACTTCTTTCCTACAACTACATAGTTCCAGAACCAAGGAGAGAAAGACCTAGGTCTGGACCTAACAAATTTAGGGGGAACAACTTTATCTGGAGCCTGTTTAAAAGTTCCATTCCATCTATTCACCAACTCCTCCATCTCCCGCTCATCCCCCTCCTCCTGTAGCACCTCCCATTCACAATAGGAATCACACAGCGCATAAACAGTAATTAGGTAAACGCTGATTGAAATACATATGATTTCATTAGCTGCCTAAAACATAAATATTCCCTGCTCCAACTAATTTCCTTTGGGAGCAAGTTCCTGAACTGCAGAATAACACTAGCAAATTCTCTGTCTCATGTGTGCATTTATTTTACTTCTGTTCCATTTACCTAGGTAAAATAGATTGAAATGAGCACTCATAGAGAGGGTTTAAAGACTTAGATTTCCTCTGGCTTGAGGTGAATTTTAGAAATTAAAAACACAATTTCTAACCATTGAAGCAGCAGTGAAGTTCTCAAAAAAAAAAAAAAGGGATACTGGATCAGAGCCAGTGATGGCCTCCACCTTAATCTCTGATTGCAGTGGGGAAAAGGAAATCATTTGTCGCAGTCTGAAAAGGTTCCAGGTTGGCGACCTGGGAGAAAATCAGCACTGCGCCGAAATGAAAGATTCCCAAGCCAATCTTTAATGGGCTCTGAGTCAAAAGAAACAAACAAACTTTGTGTGGAGGGAATTGAAAAGTCCTTTCTGTCCTCACCGATATGCCTCTGTGGAGTAACAAAGTAAATGACAGCAGATAAAGACCAAAATAGCCCATCCAGTCTGACCAATCAGGTGTTCAGGGCTGTTATTTCCTTGCTTTTGTTTTAGGGTTATAACTGTCTCTCTGTGCAGGTTATCCCCAGACAGAAAAGCTACCACAGCATTTAATATTCATCTTCTTACCATTAGTGATCCTCTCTGTTTATCCCACACCCTTTAAAATTCTGTCACTGTTTTGGTTTTCCCCATCTTTTCTGGGAGGCTTTGCCAGACAGCTGCCACCCTTTCTGTGAAAAAATATTTCCTGATGTTCCTGATGTCCTGCCCTCTGGAGTTTCATATCATGATCCCTAGTTCTAGGGTTTCCTTCCCATTGGAAAACGTTTGTTTCTTGTGCATCACTATTAAGGGCAGGGACATTTTAGAACTCCCTTGCACCATCATCTTGATGGGTGTCCAAATGTTTCTGGTACACCCTTTGCAATCTGAACTAACTCAAAGCTAGATTCATCAAAAAGTGTTACTAATATTCTCTCTCTCTCTCTCACACATATGCAATTCCAACAATTTATTGTGAATAATGTTGTGGGCATATCACACAGCCTACCAGGAAAAAAGGTGTACTTTCTTCCAGTGTTAAAACCCGGTGATAACACCTCTCATTCAACTAAATCCTGCCTGAGCCCACCTCTCCAAAAAATTGCATTTGTGTTATGAATGACCTGGTCAGTTAGCTCAGAGAGGGGACTAGACACAATGCTTTAGTTACCAATTGAATGCTGTGAGTTTGAATGTTCTCTTGGCAATGTTTCACCCAGGAATGCAGGCCTATGTGAAGACTGGTTTTTGTTTCTTTCTGTTGCTGTCTCAAAGCACTAAACATGATACGCACTTACTGTGAAATGGCCTGCGGATATAGGACTTGTAAATAAACTCTTCCCATAAATAAACCAGACCTGCTTTGGAACCACAGATTTTGGAGTAGCCTGAACTTATTACCTAGCCGTTAAACATCAGTAAAGGTCCGCCAGTTGTTTCCATTTATCTACCAACAAGAGGCTATTTTCAAGAGGTTTTTACATGCATAAATGCTACTTTTGCACATGTAACTCCTCTGAAAATTCACTCCTTAAGTCTGCATTACACAGGAGAGAGAACAGCCTTCTACAGAGAAATCTGATTAGGCTTTACCAGTAAGGATTCATTCCCAGTTTCCACTTCAAAAACTGATCAACCCCCAATGGTTGAGAACCCTAGAACCTGTTTGTGGTTTATATCCTCAAACAGGGTTAAAGTAGCTATTTAAAATGATGAGAGGCACAGACAGCAAAGTAGTTAATGCTGATAAAAAAGGATGCCATCTTGTTCCACCCGAAGATGAAATCAGTGCATGTATTTCCCTGCCCTAACCTTACTCCTAGCCCCCAAACCCTTTTTCTTGCAACAAAACATATGGCCACTTGGGAAATTCACCTAGAGAAATTCCTTTGAAAAAGGAAGGGAACATTTCTGAAGGTTTTTCTTGGGTAAAAAGGTATAAATATGACTTCTGAAAATTACCTCCTGTAAATAATGCTCTATCTATACTGTGTGTACCTTTCTGAATAGGAAAAAAGGGTAGTGTTTGAGCAGGGATCCTGGCCAGGTACACACAGGAATTGTTGATATTTTTTTAAATCCCAGTCTGCACTTCTCAGCAAGAAGTTTGCACCTGTAAACTCTAAGGTCGATGCAGAAAGGTGTGCTCAGTGGAACGCACCTTTTAGTCTGCATTTGTGCACGCTTTTTCAACAGGCAAAACTGATGCAGGAAGAAGTTTTGCCCACAGAAAATGTTCGTACCTCAAGGAGAGTAATACTTAGCACTCTTGCATGGAAATCCCATGCAAATGAGAGCATTACGTATTACTGTCCAATGCACCTTCTTTAGCGCTGGAAACGTAATGCCTGGGTCAAGGCTGGAATTAAGTTTCCAGCGCTAAAAAAAAACAGTGAAAAATTGAAAAAAACGTTCAGGCGGGTAAGTGGCAGCAGCTGCCACTGCCACTTAATCATATAAGTACTGACTTATTCATCTACAGATACTCAAAAAAACCAAACCACTTCTCCACACCCCAGACTACAGAACAGTTCTCCAAGCACTACTATTCTCCAAACTTGTAACACACTACTTCTGGGCTTCCCATGCAATGCTCTCAGGCCACTACAACTCCTCCAAAATGCAGTGGCAAAATCACTCTCAAACACCAAAAGATCAGAACACATCTCACCTATCCTCAAAAACCTGCACTGGCTGCCCACCCCACACAGGATTCAATACAAAGTGCTAGCCCTCATACAAAAAGCACTATACACTGAAAAATTCGACTGGCCAAGCCCGGCCCTATACTTTCAATCCACCCAGAGAGCACTCCGCTCTACAAACACCGGACTCATCTCAACACCATCACCCAAAACAGCCCACCTGACCTCAACAAGGAACTGAACCCTAACTATAGCAGGTCGAACTCTCTGGAACAGCCTACCACCCCAACTCAGACTTAACCCCACAACCCAATCATTCAAAAAGAACCTGAAAACATGGCTCTTCAAAAAAGCATACCCAACCACCCCCCACCCAACACCCAACACCCAACACACTCAGGTAAATTCCCCCCCCCCAATCTTCACACACATCTTCCCCCCCCTCTTCCCACCCTGTCCCATAACACCCCCCACAGAACCACAAAATCCCCTATTGCGGTCAACCCCAATGATACAAGCTTTCATATCATACCATACACAGAGTTCCAACGCTCTCTATCCACTCCCACTATTTCAGAGAATGACTCTCCACAGACCAATCACGAGACAGCCACAAAGATGCTTGGCTAAAGGACACAGAAGTCACCATATAAAAGTTACTAATATCTTTGTAAAAAGTTACTAACATCATTGTAAAAAGCCACTAATCACATTGTAAAAAGCTACTAAGTTCACTGTACAATGTATAATTATACACATTGTTACAAAGCTCAACAAAAGTCACTATAAAAAGCTACTAATTTTATTGTAAAAAGTTACTAACCTAATTGTAAGAAGCTACTAAGTTCATTGTGCAATGTATAATGATACATAATGTCACAAAGCCCTATAAGCTCGCAAAGCTCCAATGCAAATCAGGAAGTCTACACCAATAGACCCCTCCGCTGCTCTATAAACTGGTGTGATATGTACGATGAACGTCGGTATAGAAAAACAAACAAATAAATAAAATCTGTCTGGCAGCAGGTCAGCTCTACTTAACCGAATAAGCAGGGATGTGCATTTGTTTTTCACGTATTAGGCAATTTAACAAAATTGCCTAATTTGTCCTGGTTCTGGGGACCCAAATCCCGAAATGGATTTTCCCTGAAATTTGGGAAAAATTTGTTTTTTGGGTTAGTGTGTGGGGAGGGGCACATTTATTTAAAAAAAAAAAAATACCCAACCCTTCAAATTTATTTTATTACAAACCCCCCCCCCCCACCACCATTCCGATAACCCCCAAGACTTACTGAAAGCCCTGGAGGTCCAGCAGGGGTCCCGGGAGCGATCTTCCACTCTTGGGCTGTCGGGCCTGCCAGGAAATCAAAATGGTGCTGGTGGCCCTTTGCCCTTACCATGTGACAGGGGCTACTGGTGCCATTGGTCGGCCCCTGTCACATGGTAGGAGCAATGGACGACCAGCGCCATCTTAGAAAATGGTGCGGGCCATGCAGTAAAGTGCGCTCAGGCTGAGCGCACTGTTAGCCCAGTTTGGCCACGTGGAAAATGCGCGGCCAACCCCCCTGAAACCAATAGCGCCCGCAATATGCAAACTCATGTTGATGGGCCTATTAGGTATTCCCGCACGATACAGAAAGTAAAATGTGCAGCCAAGCCACACATTTTATTTTCAGAAATTAGCGCCTACCCAAAGGTAGGCGCTAATTTCTTTGGGCACTGGGAAAGTGCACAGAAATGCAGTAAAAACTGCTTCTCTGTGCACCCTCCGACTTAATATCATGGCGATATTAAGTCGGAGGTCCCAAAAGTTTAAAAAAGTAAAAAATTTAAAAAATTTAAAATTTAAAATGGGCCCGCGGCTGGCAGGTCGAAAACCAGATGCTCAATTTTTACCGGTGTCCGGTTTCCGAATCCGTGGCTGTCAGCGGGCTCGAGAACCAACACCGGCAAAATTGAGCGTCGGCTGTCAAACCTGCTGACAGCCGCTGACAGCCGCCACTTCCGTCAAAAGAGAGGCGCTAGGGATGCGCTAGTGTCCCTAGCGCCTCTTTTTACTGCCAGGCCTAATTTAAATAAATTAAAATACTGTATTGCGTGCACAGGAGAGTGGCTCTCCCGCGATTTTACTGTATCGGCCCGTAAACAGGGTAGGTGCCCCTAGGCACTTGTCTGCTCTTCCTATTGGTAAATCCGCCCATGCTTGTCTGCACATCCTTGAACTGCCATGGGGCTCCTTTAACAGAATAGCACCATAATCACATCAGGACAGGAGCGCAGATGCTCTCAGCATCTAATACCCTCATCTGCTATGTGATGATGGCACTTATATGCTACCAATCTTCACACCTTCCAGATTGCTCTTACGTGAAGAATTGGCAAACCAGGCAAGCTCTCTAGGATGTTGTTCTGGGACCAGATCCTTCACTATCCTCAGCTTCTTCATCCACATCGCTCTCTATGTTCTCCACAACATTTTGCCCAGGGAGGTTAAGGATGGAAATACATGTCATGTGCAACACATCACACAACTTAGATCTTACTGACCGGTAAGAGCAAAGTGTAGGAAGCCTCCAGTGTGGTCCACTAAGTGAAACTGGCATTTACAAAATCAAACTCACTCAGGCCCAGGTGGAACAATGGGCATAGAAGGCAGATGAAGGAATGGAGTTAGCAGATCAGCAGGGGAGTAACCGTTATCAAACACAAGTACAGAAAGAAGTTAGCCCCCATACAATTATAGAAGGCAATTCTATGCAATAGTGCTCAAGGTTGCATGCATATCCTATGCCCAGCCTTTACTGAATATTTTCAACGTTAAATTACACACATAGTTTTGCTTTAAAATCCTCCGGTAATTGGCCAAGTACATGCACAAATGATCTCACACAAAGTTACACTTTCTGCAAGCAGGGCATAACTGGTGCTGGGTAACTTACATGTATTCTTTTTTAAATCAAAAAATATGTGCACAAATGTTCAAGTCTACCCCCTCCCCAGAACTCTTTTCCTTAGTGTGCTTAAAAATATGTGCAAAACTGAGTTTTATACGATTAAATGGTTTTGAAAATTACCCCCATAGAGATTCTGACAATATCGCTAGCACCACACTGAACTGTTCATTCCAGCATTTACCCAGTAGTACTTCATCTCCTGGATCTCAAGCACAGAGCCAGCCTTACAGAGGGCAGCACTGCCTTAAAATATGGACATCATGGCAGAAACCAGGAAACGTGGTCACTACATCTGCCACCAGCAAGCCATGGGGACAACATACTGAGATGTTCAGATGGTTATAATGCTTATAGTTATGTTAGATTCATTCCTTGCTTCTTGCAGGAACCAGATCTACAGGACTATAAACAAGATCCCATACCACACTAGGGAAATGAGTTATCTACTAGAAGCCCCTTTGCATCTCCTTCTCCTCCTGCCCAGGACAGGGATATTGAAACAAGTCAGCAGAAAAAGACTATATGGTTCATTTAGTCTGCCCATCTGTCTAGTTAATCTAGCCCTTACAATTCCCATCACAGCCTTTATCCCAAGCTTTCTAGAATCCAGATCCCAGTTTTGCCTCCACCACCTCCATTGGGAGTCCATTCCATGCATCCACTACCCTCTCTGTAAGGAAATATTTCCTACGATTACTCCTTTGTCTACCTCCTTTCACCCTCTTCACATGATCCCTCATTCTGCAGCCTCCTTTCCATTGAAACAGGCTCACCTCCTGAGCATGAAAATCTTGGAAGTATTTAAATGACTCTATCATATCTCCTCTATCTTGCATTTCCTCTAGGGTATACATGTTTAGATCTTTAAGTCTATCCCCATATGCTTTAGAATGAAAACCACTGACCATTTTATTAGCCACCCCTCTGGACCAACTTCAGCCTGTTTTTATCATTTTGAAGGTGCAGTCTCCAGAATTGTACACAGTATTCCAAGTGAGGTCTCACTGGGGACCAATATAGGGGCAATTCAGCTCCCTTTTTCTGCTGACCATTCCTCTCCCTATGCAGCCAAGCGTCTTTCTGGCTTTTTCTGTTGCTTTTTCCACCTGTTTGACCACCTTAAGATTATCAGACACAATCACCCTTGTAGGCAATTTTATTCTTTCTTCTATTTCTCCGTGTTGAGTGCATGGTTTGCTTATTATTTCAAACAGTTCCAATGACAGGATTGATAGTCAAGAAATCATTTTCATAGCTGAAATTGATCAAGAGTTTTGTGAGAGATAGGTTAACTGAAATTCATTTGAGGATGCTAACAATTGTAACATTTGAAAATGAACACTAATAGGTACATTTTCAAAATGCATCTGCATGCAATCCATATTTTATAAATGGGCCACATGTATGTATATATGCATATTCGTGAATAAAATTATATGTGAAAAAAGGGGATGTGTTAGGGACAAGTCAGCCATGGTTTGTAAGTTTGTGCATAATGACCTATTTTATAACTGACATCTATGTGATTGTCATCAGAACAACATGAGTATATTTATACACACAACTTCAAACTTTCATGCTGCTTTGCCACTTGTGTTTAGTGGGTTGGCTTCTCTGAGTGAGTGGACATGCCAGCAGGCTAGGCTAGTGAGTGTCCCGGGGACAGTCTGCACTATGCTGCGGTGTGGGAGTGAGTCTATCTGGGACATGCAGTTCTATATTGGGGAGTGAGAGTGAATGCTGGAGAATCCATAATCAAAATTACTCTAATGGGCTTATGGGTACTCATGTCACAATTGCTGAGAAGGGAAAGAGAACAGAGGAGGAGGAGGTTCCCCTTACAGAGAGTGTATAGGTCTAGGGCACAGTTTTTGGATCATGCAGAGGAGCAAGTCATGCACAGGTTCAGATTTAATGAGGAAACCATTCTGCATCTATAATCAGCAGTTAGAGTAGGACCTGCATCCTTCCACCCATAGGGGCCACACCTTGCCAGTATTATCAAGGAAGGTCACTATCACCCTGGCATTTTTAGCCACCGGCACCTTCCAGACATTTCCAGGAGTCATGGCTGGAATAAGCCAGTCCACCACTTCTACATGCATAGAGCAGGTCCTGGCTGCATTTCTTAGGAAAACTCACCAATATGTATCTTTTACTTGGAGCAGACAGCAACAACAACAAATAAATGATTGAGTTCTACAACATTGCATGCTTCTTCTCTGTTTTGGAGCTTTTTGATTGCACTCACATTCCTATAAAGGCACCAATCTCTCAATATGCAGGTGGACTGCGATGCCAAAAGCATCATCTTGTATGTCATGCTCAGATTTCTGGGATCCAGTCATGATGGCTGCATCCTCTCACAGTCAGGAATTCATGGGCATATCACCAGAGGCTGGCTTCTAGGTAGGAATGCACTTACTACTACCATCACACTGCAAATAACTTCTTCTTTTGGTCTCCCTCACATCTAGGTAGACTTACAACATTTGCCCACCAAACTCAACCACTTCATGTGTGCCCTTGGACTCCCTATGCAATGCTATTACTATTGGGTAGCATACCTGATAGTTAAATCTATTGACTATATCTGTGCATGTGGCAAGTAAGCATACATTTATTAGGCCCTTTGAAGAGGAAAAATGGGTCTTGCCAAACATGTAGCCAAGGTCACCTATTGTTTATTAACATCATATGAGCCCAGACCAGAGGGAATTCTTAACAAAATAACTATCCCTCCCCAACAACCATTCCTCTCTCTCCCCTTCACTGCTATCCAACTGATCCTCTCTTTCATCCTGTACAGTCTATAGTGGAAGCATCCTCTCCGAACCACTTTCTCCATTCCAGTATAGCCAGTCTCTCAACCTCTGCTGCTCCAGCATATATCCTCTAACAAGCCCCAGTTTCTCTCTCTTCCCTAGCTCTCCATCTCTCTTCCCCTCTTCCATCCCTTTTCACATTGTCCATATGCTCCATTCTATACCAAGGCCTTCTTATAACCCTACCTTAGCCTCTGTCATTCCCTCCATCTCACCCCTCTATTATTTCCTCCTCACTCTCATCCTTTCACTATTCCCTTCCCTCCAACCCTTTTCTCACATCCCCCCCAGCTGGTTCCCAATCAACCCCCTAGGTCCTCTCACATATTCAGTTTTATTTCATGTTCCTTCTCTACTCTCCATAGCTGCTATAACCCTCAAGCCTGTCTGAGATATGATCCCTTACTTCAAATAATCTCTTCTAAAAAAAAGCCCCTCTCCATGGTCAACTTCACGAATTTCCTTTAGTCCCTGTGCCACAGATGGATAACAGCTGTTAATATGGGATGCTAGGCACAGGATTGGAGCTATTTGTATTGTACCAGGAAGTTCTGTAGTAGGTGAGGAGACAGTATCCATGACAATCTCCAGCAGCCCCTTGAACACTCAACCTTCCTCTCCCTTCATGGGTGGTCCTAAGCCAGAGGGTGATCTGCAAATGCCAGCAGCATAAGTAGGAGAGTTCAGCATTTACCCAATGAATCATTTCCAGCTCACAAACACCACAGTCACCCCAATCCCTCCCCATGCAGGGCTTCCTGTTAACACAGAAACCCATAGAAGGGCCTGTATGTCTTGGCTCATAGAACACGTGCAGATTACTACTACTAGTGTTACTGTTGTGTTAAGAATTCAGCCATCTGAGGGTCTAGTGCCTCGTCCTCTTCCACAAGTAATACTTTATTGACTCCATTTGGCATTCTGACCCATAATTTGGGAAGCCAAGAGCAAAAGGCTCAGTGGTGAGTAATTTCTCTGCAGTGTTGTATCATTATAGGAAGGTAATTTAATGGCGGGAGATATACATGGCATGCCCTCTTAACCCAAAGTTACCCACAAAGCAACTGTAAGATAATCTGAGTGGAGGACTAAGATAAATGATTAGACCTACATGGCTACCTACACGTTTGGCAGTGTGTGGATGACAGAGTGATTGCAAGTGGATAACCTAAATGAGATACTGGGGGTGGAACAGGGACAATGCATGCATGTAACTCAAAAGTGACAAAAGAGAAATCTAGTAAATTGGTAACGTTAAGACTTCCCTTTGTAAATACTATGTTGACTCTCCCCCATTAAACCATTTCTATTTATGTGGTCAGTAATTTTGTTTTTATGAATAGCTTTGGCCATTTTGCTCAGTACAGATGTCAGGCTCACTGGCCTACAGCTTCCCAGATCACCCCTGGAGCACTTATGAAAAACTGGTATCACATTGGCCATCCTCCAGTCTTTTGGTACCATGGCTGTTTTAAATGATAGGTTGCAAATCACTGGAAACAGGTCTGCAATTCATTTTAGAGTTTCTTCAGTACATAGGGTGAAAACCATCTGGTCTCTGATTTTTTATTCTTTAGTTTGTCCTTCAGTTTCACAGTGATTTCATTTAGTAGCTCAGAGTCATCACCATCAAAAATTGTTTCCAGTTGGGTGTGACCTGGACATCCTCCTCAGTAAAGACAGAGGCAAAAAATTCATTTATTTTTTTCTATTTCCTTGTCTTCCCTGATTATCCCTTTTACCCTTCAGTCATCTAGCAGTCTAACTAACTCCCTCATAGGCTTTTTGCTTCAAATGTACTTGAAAAAGGTTTTATTACTTGTTTTTACCTCTATGGTAAGTTCTTTTCAAATCCTGCTTAATTAGGTTTTTACATCTAATTTGCTTATGCTCGTCTCTATTTTCCTCATTTGTGCCTGCTTTCCTTTTTTTTTAATGATGCCCTTTTGGCTTTAATTGCCTCTTTCATTTCACTATTAAACTGTGCCAGAAATCATTTGGTTTTCCTTAGTCTTTTTTAATATATGAAATACTTTTTGTCTGGGCATCAAAGATGGTCATTTTAGACAGTGTCCATGACGCCTGCAAGATTTTAACCTTGTGGATTGCTCCATTCAGTTTTTTCCTAATAGATTTCCACATCTTATCACAGTCTCCCTTTTTATAGTTAAATACTACTGCATGAGTTTTCCTTAGTTTTTGCCCTCTAGTGATTGTGTCAAATTTTATAAATATTATGATCACTGTTGGCAAGTGGTGGAGCCACTTGTAGGCCAGCCTTGCCAGTGTAGGCCAGGCTGTAGGCCAGTGCAGAAAGCAAGAAAACATATTCATTATGAATCATATGTCTGTGTAGTGTAATGGTTTATCCCTTTATTCCTTAACCTGTGCTAGTTATTACAAAAGAAAAGTGCTCTTGACCATGAGTGAGACCAGGTCTTCCATTGCCTTCCTACGCCACTGAAGTCATCTTTTGCTTTGTGACTGTTCTGTCTTCCATGTTTTGTTTTGCTTTTATTTTCCTGTTTCTCTCCAGATTTGTGTTTTGGTAAGCAGTTTTATTATGCTTGATGTGAAAATAAGATTCACAACTATCCAAGAAGCATGTACTAAGAAATATTGATTTAAAGAGGAAAGTATGACAGTCCAACTTTAAGTACTTAGATAACTGAATTCTAAGGAACAAGTTACTTTCTAACGGCTCAAACTGAAATTCGTAAGAGTTTAAAATCCCAGTTGCATTACGCTTTGGAGTATGGCATGCAGTTTTTGGTCTCCTTAGATCAAGAGAGATATAACTGACCTACAAAGTTAAAAGGAGGAGCAGCCATGTTAATTAGAGGCTGTGAAACATGACGTGTGAGGAAAAGCTAAGTAACTAGGAACGTTAACTTTGGATAGCAGGAGACCAAAAAAGGCGTACCATATTTTTGAATCAAGTAGATCACATATTTATAATGAGAAATATGCAAAGTGGCTTACTGTCGCACTGTAGAAACCGAGAAAATGATGGCAGATAATGACTGCAAGGCACATCGAGTCTGCCCATTTTCCATTCCTCTTACAGTAGTGTAGATTCCATGTGGCCTCTGCCTTTACTTTTGCTTCCCTACACCTTAGGAACATTCTGTACTTATCCAAGCCTGATTTCGCCCCTATCACCTCTGCTAGGAGGCTGTTCCATCCCTCCACCGCCCTTTCTGTGAAGAAATAATTTCTTATCTTACTCTGAATGTATACTCTTTCAGCCTCATAGTATGTAAAGTGTTTATCTGACTGGACAATGATTTTTCCCAAGGAGGCCATGTTCTATATTCTTTTTACTCAGGGCAAAATTAAAGCTACAAAATGTAGGACTTGATTCTAAGGAAGAACTCTTTTACTGTTTCGGTTGACCATATATAGAGAATCTTGTATTGAAATTCTGTATGCAACATGATAGGATAATTTTGCACGAAAATTGGATAACTGCTTGAATAAACTGTAAGTGGTATTAATGGTTTCAGTAATCTATTACAGCAGCAAGTAAGATGGATTGCCATTGAAAGATAGCTGAGCTCAATGGATTCAAGTCTGTTTTCAGTCTAAAAAAGTACAAGGCTGATTCATACCATTTACATGGCCAAAATATATTTATTTATACAGTTTTATTCCCACCTTTCCAAGGGAATGCACAATGTGGGATACATTAAAAACAGAAATATGACTTCTTTTTAAGACTTTGCTTGCCAAAAAAACGTAATTAGTCCAGTTTGTTCCGAGATTTGATTGCTATGAATGTGCAGGTTTGAGGAAGATTTTATGGGGCAGATTTTCAAAGCCCTACGCACGTAAATCCTTTCAAAAGGCCCGGTGGCACATGTAAAGCCCTGGGATGCGCGTATGTCCCAGGGCTTGAAAAAAGGGGCGGGACCGAGGCCTCCAGCACAGTGGCCATTTGCTGCTGTGCCGGGGGATCGCGTGTCAGCAGCTGGCTGGTGCGCGTAACAAAATAAAGGTAGGGGGGATTTAGGTAGGGCTGAGGGGCGGGTTAGATAGGGGAAGGGAGGGGAATGTGGGGGGGGGGGGAATCGAAGGAAAGTTCCCTCCGAGAGAACGGGAAAAGCCAGCTGGTCTCCCAAGGGCTCTGCGAGCGCAAGTTGCACTAGTGTGCACCCCCTTGCGCGCACCGATCCCAGATTTTATAACATGCGCGCGGCTGTGTGCACATGTTATAAAATCGGGCATACATTTTTGCGTGCCAGGTAGCGCGCCCAAATGCAGGCCGTGCGCATAGGTTTCAAAATCTGCCCCATGTAATTATGCACCTTACGTTTATGACTCAACGGTTCTTTTAATTTACTTAAGCAAAGATTCCATTGTGCTTTCATGAGTAAGATGAATTCTGAGTACAAGGCATTCTAATAAATGAGACTATCAAAAATGCAGGATTTTTTTTTTTTTTGTTAATATGGAACAGCCATCAATTACAATTCTAACGCAGCAGTCTGGAAGCTAGTTGAATGGATTTTCCCCACTGTTATTAAGATTGATCATGACGAAAAATGATCCTCTCACCACTTTTTTTTTTTTACACATGAACAAGACCCACAAAGTGAAAAGGAGTCATCGTGCTCATTTGTGTTTTGTGTGATTACATATGTGCCTGTTGGCTATGTTATCTGCTTAGGGGTAGATTTTTAAAAAATATGCGCACGTCCATGTGCACACTCTACCTGGTGTGCACATATGGACGCATGATTTTATAACATGCGCGCACATGTTATAAAATCGGGGGCGGCACACACAAAGGAGGGCACAGTTTAGCAAAATTCACTCAGCGATGCATCGTTGGCCTTCCCCAGTTACCTCCCACTCCGCTCCAACTAAGGAGCAGACTGGGAGAGAACTTCCCTAACCCCCCCCCCCACCTCACCTTCCCTACCCTTCCCCTGTCCTCTCCACCCCCTAAAATGCTAGTTTTTAGGGGGTTTTTTTTACCTTGTTTCAGCAACTTACTTCAGCTTCCGAGCCGAAGTAAGTTGTGTGCACCGGGAGCTGGGTCTTCGGGACAGCGAACAATGGCACTGTCCCGGCCCGCCCCACCCCGCCCAGAAAATGCCCCCCCCTCCGGCCTTCCCCTTTAAGGAAGGCCCACACTTATGCGCGTACCAGCCTTTACGTGTATGGCCGGGACTTTTTGAAAATAGGCTCAGCACGTGCTAGGCCCGGCCACGCGCATAAAGGCCGGATTTTATGTGCATGGCCTTTTTAAAATCATCCCATTAGAGCATATTTTTTATGAATGAAGTAGGCTTCAAATCTAAATAAATGACCTTTGGTGTGAATGCATGTGCTTGCTCTCTGACTTCCATTCTGGCTAATTTAAGTCGCCTGCTTACTTCGTAGAACACTTGCCCCTACACATTAAATACAAAAATATATAAGGAGGCTGAGTCAACAAACGCTTCAAAAATATTAACACAAAGGAGAGCGATGCATCATGACTATCTCATAGTTCTGATCATTGGAATGACACAGCCAAATCTTTTTCAGTAGAAGTAAATAGATGTATCAGACAGTAACTCCTCAGGGAACTTACTCTCACACTGCTAATCATTTACCCCATAAAAGTCAATTTTTGTACAGTTTGGATATATAGTTTTAAAAGGAGTTACACTTGTAAATGTAATATGCTAGCATAGCAGTTTTAAAAAGCCATTTATGCATGTAAGTGTAACCTATGACATTTCAATGGCATATATTGTAGCAATTTTCAAAAGCCCACTTACACGGGTACATTGCATTTACATATGTAAAACCTATTTTTGAGCGTGTAAAATCTTTTTAAAATCAGGCCCTGAGTGAATATTAAATGCATTAGTGCCACAAAATTGCACTCAAAACCACAACTTGCTTCTCCCCATTAAAAAGCCCTAAATTCTTCCCTTTTTGGAGTCCTGACCGCTGAAAAGTCTCATGGATTACTGTCAGGACTCCAGGATGGGAAGCATTTGGGACTTTTTATTTTGAGCACAATTTATTGGCATAATGCAGTCAATATCCACATATGAGATAGTCATGATGCATCAATCACCTTTGTGTTATTGAATTAGTTTTTGGAAGTGTTTGCTGACCTAACCTCTTTATATATTTTGAATTATGTAGAAAGATGTGGGAGTTAGGTTTCCTCTTTTTTTTCTGTCAGTTTACACACTGAACTGCAGCCCATGAAAAATGGCTTTTGAAGCTCAAGGGCTATTCTGACCAGTGCCAACATTGTTGGAAAATGAATTGCCAGTGGTCCGATAATGCCAGTTAACTGTCTGATGATGTCAACTTAAGAAAGTGTGCATTGCAATTTGTAAATCATTTTTACTGTACAGTTACCTAAATATAGCTACATATAGCCATATATGAAAAGGTGTTTTGACTGGTAAACCATGGAGATAAGGCCTGTGAGTGAAGGGCTGACATGGACATGGAACAGGCCTCGGTTTTATCACCACTTGTGAAAGTGGAGGGCTGCCTTAAACTAAAGAGCTTAACAATGTCCATGCACACTGCTGCCTAATTTGTCATTCTCCTAGCCTGACCACCTGATTATAGGTGATTCATTCAGTTATAAATATTACTGAAGACATGTTTCACTTAAAAGATTCAGATCAGATGTCTAGAGTTCCCATATTCCCTGTTAGCAAACGGGACACCTGTTTACCGTACTAAATAAAGGTGAAGAAACAGAAGTAAGCAGTGCTCTATATGTCATTTGTTATGTTAAACAAATCCAGCACAGTTTGTTTTCAAGGGCTAGGGATCATTTGAGTTTGCATTCTTCCTCTATAGGTTATACTGGAGCTATAAAAATAATGTAATTAGTTCCCACTTCATTCTTTATCTGTTCATATGCTTACACAGAACACTTTGCATTAATCTTATCCTATGGAATAGATGCTATTTGTGTTGTGCATCGTCTGTGAACTCTTATCACATACTCACATGCCCATGCTGATCCAGCTCATTGTTTGTAAGTTTCACTTTTTCAAAAGAGACCATCTGCTTTAACAGCTGCTCCCCAGTAAATGGAGAATCTGGATGCACATATAATCTAAAATGAAGAAAGGAATTTTATTTATTTTAATCCTTGATATCCAGAAAATAAATACATTACTCTGGCGTATACATTTTGCATTCTGTGTGATATTCCAATCACACCAGCTTCAGTGACTAGAAACCATTTTATACTGCTGGTGTGGCTTACATATCCCTGCTTCCAGGACATTGTAATCTCTTGGGTTTCCTAGTGTTAAGACAAAGTAAGGATGCCGCTATCCTGCACTAGAGTGTATCTAAAATAAACAGTGGACTGCTCACTGAGTATCTCCCTCTTGAAGAGTCTGCATTCTTGGTTTTATGGAACTGCAATTGCTCAATAAGCAAATCATCCTTTTTGATAAGATGGTGAGGCTGGGTTGTCTGATTCTCAACACCATGCTCACCTTGGGTCTCTCCATGCATTATAGATGATGTGATGTAAATGTTTTTATTGTTCTTGGGGGTTTTTTTAAAGTTTATTTGTGTCTTATACTGTAAATCACCCTGGTACCTTTGGCTGATTTGAGCAATAAATAAAATCTTAAATAAATAAAAAAATAAAAATAAGCCTTCAGTAAGTATGTTTCTATTTTAGTTGATGGGTAATTTCTCCTAATTTTGTTGTCACTAGGGTAAGACTATGAAACAAGATAACATTAAAAACTGTAAAACCACACCTCTCAAATATTTAGTCTATATATTCCTACTTCTATTATGCTATAATAGTTCCTTTAACCTTAATTCCAGTACAGTAAAACCACGAGAGGGACTTTATAAATGCCACCGATGAGGCTGATGTTTTAAACTGCAATGCAGTTTGCAAATACAATTTCATGCAAAAAAGCAACAAATTAAAATACATAGAATGACATTTGCAAAACAATAGTGCATGCAATTTTTTTTAACACAAAACTAAGCTTTTGCACACTGAAAAGCAAAATTTATGCAAAATAACCAATGATCTTAATAGTTATACAACACAGCTCATTAGCTATGTTTGCATGAAATATTTCAGAAAAGCCCATTTTGCAAACTTTAATTATATCTCATGGGGCTGTAGCTACTTTTTTTTTTTCAATGAAGTCCATGATTTCATGTGCACTTTATTGAAAAATACATGCCACAAATTGCATTTCAACAATATTTAAATGGTCTGGTATGGAGAGACAAACATTTTGTAGTACTAGCTCATTTTTGCGGATCCGAGCACATAATTATATGTCAGCATCTCTATGATGAGCACAATTATATACTGGCCTCTTTATGATGGCTCACTGCTCTGCAAATCAGTGCGTAGTAAGGTAAAAAAAAAATCTGGTAGATGAGGGATATTAGGCCTTATCCACAATTTACTTTTCCCCCATTTTGTGCCTATGGGAAACATTATTATTGAATAAGAGCCAATGAATGGTACTGTAGTTTCTGTTCATGAAATGGAATGGATTCATGAACTAAAGGGAAAAGATTTTGTTTGTACTGTAGCTTAAAGTGGTATTAATTTTACATTGCTACAATTAATAATTCATACTTTTTTTTGTTTGTAAATCACTTGGTTAAAAATTAAGGGCTGATTCTCCTAAATTCAAGACTCAAAAATATTTATATTCAAAAGTTATTTGCCAGCATAGGTAACTAAACATATTTAAAAAAAAAAAAAAAAAGCAGTAGAGGTTTGCATATTTCAGAAAAGTGAGTAAACCCTTTTTATACATATTTTTAGGTCAGCTCTTATTCAGATTAAGGGCCTCATTTTCTAAGCGGCTTGCACGCCGTAAGGGACCTTTCGCATGCGAAAAGTCCCTTATCGCGTGCGATACCAGGATGGGGGCGGAGTCAGGGCAGAGTCAGCCCCGGAAGAGGAGGAGTCGGGGCATCACCGGGCCCGACTCCGCGACGACGGCGCGCACAGCGAAAAGGTAAGTGCCTTTTCGCTGCATATTTCGCTCCCAGTAGCTACACCTCCTATGGTGGCACTATTGGGTGCGAAACCGGCAGCGATTGCACCGCGACAGTGCAATCGCTGCCGGCTAGCACAGGCCTGCCCCCCGTTTCGGCCCCCCGCCCCTGCGATACTTTAGAAAATGAGGCCCTAATATAGTACATTAGCAGCTTCATTGCTATATGTATAAACCTTATCTCTTTTTCAACCATGCAGAGTTGATCCCCTAACATCATCAATATCTGGTAATTAGGCATAGCAAATTCAATAAACATGTTTTTGCTGTGACATCACCATGGGATAAGGGAGGAATTCCAGAAACACTTATGCCTTACTTAAATTACCAAACTGCCTCATTTAAACATGATCAAATACATGTATGCAACTCTACTGTGTAGGACTCAGCAAGGAAAAATACAAATAAAAGATGGAAATTTTTATGTCATGTTATATAACCTGCTGAGGGACCTTCATTTTCAGTTACTTTATTTTTCCTTGAAATTTCAATGTTATAATAAAAAAAATCTGTGGAAAAAGACTGTTCCATTGATTTTTCTCCTGTATGTTTAAGTCATTCTTCACTGATTTTTTATTAGTATAACATAAAAATTCCCAGGAAAAATAAAATAAAAACTGTAAACGAAGGACTTAAAAATGCTTTTTTTTTTTTTTTTTTTTACTAAACTTATATGGAATGTTCAGCATGAATTTGTGAAGACCCATATATATGTACAAGCAAAAATAGAATAGAAATATTGAGACTGATTTTCAATGACTTTACCTGGCTAACCTTTGGAGTCAGCTGACAAAAGCTAAGATTTGAATATTTCACCTTGCTGAGCAGTGAAATTTTGTGCACACAAATCATTGTGCTCACAAAATTTATTTGGAGAAAAAAGGTGACAGTGGATGCTTGGTGGGGGTAGAACTAAATTGTAGCTGGTTTGTGCAGATATTGAATGCTGCCTGGCTAACGTTATGCACACAAGTCTAGTTGGGATGAAAAAATACAATACATATTCTAAAGTTATTCAAGCAAAGTTTACTTTACTTGGGTATATTCAGCAGTAGGTTTAACCAGGTAAGGTCCGCTGAATAACCAGGTAAAGTTATGTGCATAACCTACCTGGATACTTATTCGCTTGCTGGCTCTATGAGTCTTGACCTCATTGTATCATCTCCATTGCAAAATTTCAGGTAGATTTTAAAACATTGCTTGTGCTAAACACCCACATACATGCATATGCAGGCTGCACTTGAACAACATTGATTTTAAGAAGCCACAAAGTACACGCATACATACCTGTGCACACATCAAGAATAAAGGGATGGAAAAGGGGTGGGGCATGAGCGTTGCGGGGCAGGGCCAAGACTTAAGAGCATAGAGGTAGATTTTAAAAACATACGCGCGCGTACTTTTTAAAGGGCCAGCGGCGCAAACAAAAGTACACCAGATTTTATAAGATACGCGCGTAGCCGTATCTTATAAAATCTGATGTACTTTTGCACAGGCTGCGCAAAATCGGCAGCCTGTGCACGCCGAGCCGCGCAGCCTGCCTCCATTCCCTCCGAGACCGCTCCAATTTCAGAGCGGCCTCGGAGGGAACTTTCCTTCGCCCTCCAACCACCTTCCCCTCCCTTCCTCTACCTAATCCACCCCCCCGGCCCTATCTAAACCCTCCCTTACCTTTATTGCATGACTTATGCCTGCTAAAAGTGTCATCACCTGACCCGGGGGCTGGTCCGGAGGCCTTGACCATGCCCCTGGGCCGGCGCCACGCCCCCGGGCCCGCCCCCGCAATGCCGCATCACGTCCCTGAAACGCCGTGTCATCTAGGACACGCCCCCAACACGCCCCTTTTAAAAAGCCCCAGGACTTACGCGCGTTCTGGGGCTCTGCGTGCGCCGGCGGCCTATGCAAAATAGGCGCGCCGGCGCGCAAGGGCCCTGCGTGCGTAAATCCGGCCGGATTTACGCGTGCAGGGCATTTAAAATCCGCCCCATAGGTTTGTAATTTAAAAAGGCAGATCAGATCATTGCATGTTTCGGCTTATTATCCTTGTAACTTTACAGCTGGTCCTGATGAGGAGCAAGTCTGGAGTATGTGAGTTTTAGGGTTTTTAGTACAGCGTGAGGATTTGGGTTTGTTGGGAGCTTACAGGATGAAGACCTCGATATGAACTGGGCAAACTGGTGGACTACGTGGAAAAAAATTGGTTATTCCCTCGCACGAGCATGTTTTAAAATTTCCCTACATATGAGTGTAAAAGCTGCTAAAGCCGAGGAGGAAATACACGAGGGACAGTTACTTGAACAGCCTCTTAAAATCACGCACACATGTGTGCGAGAGGGGTATTTTAAATGATACACATGTACCTATGCACACAATTTAAAACTGCAGCGTATCTCTGCTCATGCGCCAATACGTGTGTTTATGGGCACACACATGTTGCTTTTAAAACTACCTAGTTTGTCTTTGCGCTTATTCCCTTATGATCAGGATTACACACCAAATAGCACAATTCCCTTCACAAATATATGTAGCATATTTGATGATGTATCAACACCCAAGCATCCAGTATGCACTTAAAGGTGAATTTTAAAAGCCCGATGCACGCCAAAACCAGGAGAAATCCGAATATGTCAGGCTGGAGCGCTCCTAGTGGATTTTAAAAGCCATCTGGATACGCGCCTATCTCCCGTTATGAGCGGAAAATCTTTTTCAAAGACAGGATAGGGAGTGGGCATGGTCTGGGTGGGATATGGGTGTTCCTGGATTTCAAATTGAAACCAGCATATAAATATTTATGTGCACAAGTGCAGCCCGGAGTTCCCTGCCACGTAGCTTTACTTCTGCAATGGATGGCGTGTAAGTAATAAAATAAAGAGAAATAGATAGGTGGGGTTTTAAGCGTCGAGACTAACAGGGGAGAAGGTAGGCTATTAAGCTTGGAGAGTTTGTAAATTCTATCCCTTAACTGGGTGAACTGGGAACGAACTGGGAAAACTGCCAATGGCATCAGTGTGCACGGCTTTTAAAATCCCTCCACTTATACTGTAGAAGTGGAATTTGCATAGGCACACACCCAATTAAAATTGCGTGTATATGTGTGTGTGCACGCAGCCTATTTTATAACATGTGCATCCCTGAATGCGAGCCAGGAAACACGTGCACCTTTGCGCCTACACCTGCTTAAAAGTTACCATCCCTTATTATTTAAATACAAGGCAGCAAGACCAAAAATATGTTTATAAGGACCTTCATATAACCGCCATATCACTTTTATTAATCAAGCATAATTGTGGCTGGAATAGTTATAATCATTGGTTCAATGTCCATATTTTAAAACTGTTTTTTTTTAACTTGGATTTTCAGAAGGCGTTTGATAAAGTTCCTCATGAGAGGCTTCTAGGAAAAGTAAAAAGTCATGGTATAGGTGGCAATGTCCTTTCGTGGATTACAAACTGGCTAAAAGACAGGAAACAGAGAGTAGGATTAAATGGACAATTTTCTCAGTGGAAGGGAGAGGGCAGTGGAGTGCCTCAGGGATCTGTATTGGGACCCGTGCTTTTCAATATATTTATAAATGATCTGGAAAGAAATATGACGAGTGAGGTAATCAAATTTGCAGATGATACAAAATTGTTCAGAGTAGTTAAATCACAAGCAGATTGTGATAAATTGCATGAAGACCTTGTGAGACTGGAAAATTGGGCATCAAAATGGCAGATGAAATTTAATGTGGATAAGTGCAAGGTGATGCATATAGGGAAAAATAACTCATGCTATAGTTACACAATGTTAGGTTCCATATTAGGTGCTACCACCCAAGAAAGAGATCTAGGCATCATAGTGGATAACACATTGAAATTATCGGTTTAGTGTGCTGCGGCAGTCAAAAAAGCAAACAGAATGTTGGGAATTATTAGGAAGGGAATGGTGAATAAAATGGAAAATGTCATAATGCCTCTGGATTGCTCCATGGTGAGACCCCACCTTGAATACTGTGTACAATTCTGGTCACCGCATCTCAAAAAAGATATAATTGCGATGGAGAAGGTACAGAAAAGGGCGACCAAAATGATAAGGGGAATGGAACAGCTCCCCTATGAGAAAAGACTAAAGAGGTTAGGACTTTTCAGCTTGGGGAAGAGACAGCTGAGGGGGGATATGATAGAGGTGTTTAAAATCATGAAAGGTCTAGAACGGGTAGATGCGAATCGGTTTTTTACTCTTTCGGATAATAGAAAGACTAGGGGCACTCCATGAAGTTAGAATGTGACACATTTAAAACTAATTGGAGAAAGCTCTTCTTCACTCAACGCACAATTAAACTCTGGAATTTGTTGCCAGAGGACGTGGTTAGTTCAGTTAATATAGCTGTGTTTAAAAAAGGATTGGATAAGTTCTTGGAGGAGAAATCCATTACCTGCTATTAATTACGTTGACTTAGAAAATAGCCACTGCTATTACTAGCAATGGTAACATGAAATAGACTTAGTTTTTGGGTACTTAGTTGCCAGGTTCTTATGGCCTGGATTGGCCACTGCTGGAAACAGGATGCTGGGCTTGATGGACCCTTGGTCTGACCCAGTATTGCATGTTCTTATGTTCCTTTGCTTAATAAAAGTTTACTTTCCTTTCAATGGAGCTGTACCTGTCATGATATCACATTTCAAAGAGAGAGTATATTTGGTGATTGCCATCCTTATTGCATGAATGTATATCCATGGGCTCATTTTGTTTTGTCAAATGATTTTGTATGTCTGTTTCTTCTGCAACTAAAGAGTTGTGTGTGTCTGTTGTAAACCACCTAGACGGCTAGACCCTGGCAAATTCGCGGTATATAAAAACTTTTAAAATAAAAAATAAATAAATAAATGAGGTGCTAGCAAAAGCAGGAAGCATTATTCACTACTCCACTACTTGTTGGCTACCATGGTCTGATATTTGTAAATTAAATTGCACAATAGAGACAAACTCTCCAAAGGTGATGGTGTTATTGGTAGTGGTGGCATTTGGGAGAGAGAATGAATAGGGGAAAGAGAATTAAAGGACTGGGGAAAAGTAGCTATCTGACAAGGACACCACAATCATCTTTAGACTCACATCAAATTGAGAAAGTCATCTACCTCACAAACAGGTCGATACAGTAAAGTGTGCTCCGTCGGAGCGCACTGTCACCCTGCTCTGGACGCGTGTTTTCCCTTACCCCTTATTCAGTAAGGGGAGGAAAACACGCGGCCCACCCGCGGCACCTAATAGCGCCCTCAACATGCAAATGCATGTTGATGGCCCTATTAGGTATGCCCGAGCGATCCAGTAAGTAAAATGTGCAGCCAAGCCGCACATTTTACTCTAAGAAATTAGCGCCGCCCAAAGGTCGGCGCTAATTTCTTCCGGCGCCAGGGAAGTGCACAGAAAAGCAGTAAAAACTGCTTTTCTGTGCACCCTCCGACTTAATATCATAGCGATATTAAGTCGGAGGTCCCCAAAAGTAAAAAAAAGTAAAAAAAAAAAAAAAAAAATTTTGAATTCGGCCCGCGGCTGTCGGGCCGAAAACCGGACGCTCAATTTTGCCGGCGTCCGGTTTCCGAGCCCGTGGCTGTCAGCGGGCTCGAGAACCGACGCCGGCAAAATTGAGCGTCGGCTGTCAAACCCGCTGACAGCCGCCGCTCCAGGCCAAAAGGAGGCGCTAGGGACGCGCTAGTGTCAGCTCGTGCACCGCGTCAGCTCATTTGAATACTGAATCGCTCGCACCGGCCAAGGGCCGGTGCGTGCGCCGGGAGAGCGGGCGTTCGTCCGCTCTCCCACGGACTTTACTGTATCGGGCTGAAAATCCTAATAATTCATCTTGACTCTTATCTACTGTACAGGAATATGGGAGATACTGAAGGAATGTAAGCAGTCCTGTCATTAAAAAATAAATTGATGTATCAACACTGACCGGTTCCCCTCTTGAAGGAAGAGCTAACCATGTAGTCTATCTGCATCAGTTCCTCCAGATCTAGTGTGGAACCACATAAATTACAGATTGAGGGTTCCATTTTACTCACCATTCCCTTCCTAAATCTTCCTAAAATTGTTTGCTTTTTTGACTTCCAAGGCACTCTGAGATAACCATTTTAATGTATTATCCACTTCAACGCATACATCTTCTTCCTGGGTGGTAACTCGTAAGATGGAACATAACATTGTGTAACTACAGCAAGGGTTAATTTTCCCTATATGCAACACCTTGCGCTTGTCCACATTAAATTTAATCTGCCATTTGGATGCTCAATCTTCCAGTCTCGCTAGGTCCTCCTGCAATTTATCACATTCTGTTTGAGATTTAACTACTCTGCATAATTTTGTGTCATCTGCAAATTTGATCACCTCACTCGTCGTACCCCTTTCCAGATCATTTATAAATATATTAAAAACCACCAGTCCAAGCACAGATCCCTTGGTACTCTACTGTTTACCTTTTCCCACTGAGAAAAGTGACATTTAATCATACTCTCTGTTTCCTGTCTTTTAACCAGTTTGCAATCCACAAAAGGACATCACCTCCTATCCCATGACTTTTTACTTTTCCTAGAAGCCTCTCATGAGGGACTTTTTCAAACGCCTTCTGAAAATCCAAGTACACTACGTCCACTGGTTCAACTTTATCCACATTCAACCCTTCAAAAAAGTGTAGCAGATTTGTGAGGCAAAACTTCCCTTTGATAAATCCATGCTGGCTGTGCCCCATTAAACCATGAACAAGCGTTTCATTTATGCCAATGACGTACCTCCTTCATCACCTTACTAGCCAGCAGGCTAAATATCAGACTATCTAATCAGACTATCCATATAGTTTAGCATCCCAACTTTGCAGCCGATCAATCCAAGGTTACTCAATATACCCGGTCCTTAAATTAACTCCAGTAGGTACCTAGATCTTCAGCTTGAAACACAATGTTTTATTTATTCTTCGTTAATTTAACCTTTTCGTTATCCCCCTTTTATTTGATCCAAGTTCTACGCCCTGTTCAATGTAATCGCATTCTTACATGCTTGTTACCGTTATAATGTAAACCGAGATGATATGTAATATTTTACATGAATCCCGGTATATAAAAATGTTAAATAAATAAATAAATAAATAAATAATATGTTCTTTGAATTTATTCTGAAGTCAGGCTTACTGATCTATAGTTTTCTGCATCACCCCTAGAGCGCTTTTTAAATATCAGAGTTAAATTGGCCTCCCTCCAGTCTTTAGGTACAATGGACAATTTTAATGATAGGTTACAAATTACTAGCAATAGCTCTGAAATTTCATTTCTTAGTTCTTTAAGAGCTCTTGGGTGTATACATTCTAACCCAGGTGATTTGCTACTCTTCTGTTTGTCGCTCTGGCCTACTACATCTTCTAGGTTCACTATGGTTTGGTACAGTTCATCTGAATCATCATTCTTGAAAATTGTCTTGGGAATGGGTATCTCTCCATCATCCTCATTAGTAAACTCAGAAACAAAGAATTCATTTAGGGGTACATTTTAAAACCTTAGCATGCGTAAATCCCAGGGTTTATGCACGTGGCTGGGTCTTATGCGCATTGGGCAAATTTTCAAACGGGTCCAGCCGTGTGCGTAAACCCCGGGATGTGTGTAAGTGCCGGGGCTTTAAAATGGGGCGGTCCGGGGGCGGGGGCTAGAGGCACCCGGCACAGTGGCCATTTGCGCCAACATGCACATGTTATAAAATCGCACATCCATGTGCGTGCGCCAGGTAGCGCACGCACATGGACGCACACGCATATGTTTTGAAAATCTACCCTTTAGTCTTTCTGTGATGGCAGTTCTTTATGGATGGGGAAATCATTTGCAACAAAATAGGAAATAAGAAATATTTCCCATTTTATTGCATTTTGGGAATAGCAAAAAATAATAGGAAAAACCACAAAATTTTGTGTTGTTTTTACTATCGTTTTTTGGGGTGAGGGAACCAAAAAAAGAACATTAAAAAACCCTGTTCCAAACCTTCCCATTTATTTAAATATGAAGCCCCACACACACACCAGCAGTGCCCCTCACCGAGCCTCCTGACCTCCTCAAAATCCGTGGTGGTCTAGCATGGGTGGGGCCCTTGGAATGACCTCATGCTCCTGGACCTGGAGCTGCCATTAGTCAAATTGGTGCTGGCTGCCCTTTGCCCTTACCATATGACAGAGGCTATTGGCTATCTCTACTACAGATAAGGAAAACCTTTAGTCTAAATTTTCAAAGCCTGCCATGCGCAAAAACTGGGGGATAAGCACATGGCTGGGCCGTGTGCATACTGAGCGCATTTTAAAAATGGCCCGGCAATGTCCATATCTCCCGATTCATGCCAAAATGCCAGGCTCCTTGAAAGGGGTGGGCTGGGGGGCGGGATGGGGGCTGGCTGGGACAGCGGTCATTAGAGCCTGTCCCAGGGAAGTGCAGACTGGCAGCCAGTCAGCATGCAGAACTTATTACTGCTGAAAAGAGCAGGTAGATTAAAAAAAATAGGTTAGTTAAGGTATGTTTAGGGGTCAGGGTGGAGAGGGGAAAAGGGAGGAAGAATAGGTAGGAGCATAGGAAAGTTCTCTTCCAGTCCACTCCTTAATTGGAGCAGACTGGGAGGGAACTGGGGTAGGCACGCATATGCATGTGGGATTGGTATTTTATAACATGCACGCATTGCTGCGCGCATATTATAAAATCGCCAAGTCCATGTACGCATGCCAGGAACTGCGCGCACACGGACACATATGTGGGCCTTTGAAAATCTATCCTTTTGATTTGGGCTTTTGTCTTGCTAATCAACAGCTGGAGAGAATTTTATTAGGATAAGATTTAAGATTTATTTTTAGGTATAGGGCCGGATTTTAAAAAGGTTACGCGCGCCAAGCCTATTTCAAAAAGGACCTGGTGACGTGTGTAAAGCCCCGGGACGCGTATAAATCCAGGGGCTTGCAAAAAGGGGTGGGGAGGGGCATGGGCGGGGCCAGAGGCCTCTGACACAGTGGCCATGTGCCTGTGCGCACTAGTCTGGCGTACATGTGTGCACACCGGGTAGCGCACGCACTTGTACGCCGCACGCGCTCCTTTTAAAATCTACTCCATAGAGTATAGTTAGTTAGGCATGTTATCCTCAAGACCAAGAGATGGGCAAAGCATGGTCATTCCACTTGTGTTGAGGTGATCACAGTGGAGAAAAATAATTGTACCCAGATTGGGTTATTGAGAAGGTTATTCTGTGTTATTAGAAAGGTTTAGGGTTAAGTTAAATAAATCACAGAACTAACAGGTTATAAGATTAAAAGGTAGAGCATGCAACTTTAGGATAAGTAAAATGGGACATCTAGTATGTGTGTCAAGGGAGTTATTTTTGATTGAAAACAATAAAACTTTACAAATGTTTGTTAGTGTGAATGTTTTAAAAGGTTACTTTTTCTATGTAATATATTATTATGTGATCTATGAATAAATAATGCATTATTTTTGAATAAATAATAGTTTTAATAATTTAGGGTAATGATTAATATTTTTAAAGTGTTTTCATGTTTGTCTGTCTCTGTGTTGCTTATGTTATGTCTTTTTTTCTGTGGTCTCTGTTTAATCCTCCTTCTTTGTGGCATGACAAGCCTCCCACTTTCAGTGCTGAGTATAACAATATACAGTCTTTAGATGCTTCTAATTGGGTGTCACTTGATGTTTACATAAAGCGGGCAGCTAAGAATAATGCAGTCTTTCCTTTTGGGGCAACTTACCAGGATTAAAGAGGATTACAACCCACTGAAGAGTCCCTCAGGGGTAGAGAGGGAAGGCAGAGGTTTAAGGAGAAGTAAATCAGATGGTAATACAAGTATTGTGCAAATAATATTTAAAATTTAGTGTGTTAAAATCAATTAGTAATAAATAATATTGTGTAAAATAGATTATTGGCTTTGAACAAGTACTTCTGTTTTTTCTTTTAACAAACAATACTTTTTTAAATCAAATTTAATGCATACATAACAATAAACTATAATTTTTCCTTCTTTTCTCATAGACCCTACTACTCCTAGAACTTACAGCAAAGAACTCAAGAGTTCCAATAAGTCAGATATGTATCAATTCTGTTAGTTGCATCTTTTGTTTCACTTTATGTCTATCTCCTTAATGTAACACTAAGAACTGATTATTTGTGTCATACTTATGTCTCCTTAGGTTGCATGAGTGTGTACATTGTCTTCAGGAGTGTTCCTGGGTATGTTTCTCTTT
The DNA here is from genome assembly GCF_901001135.1 of Rhinatrema bivittatum. Classification (NCBI taxonomy): domain Eukaryota; kingdom Metazoa; phylum Chordata; class Amphibia; order Gymnophiona; family Rhinatrematidae; genus Rhinatrema; species Rhinatrema bivittatum. The sequence continues at coordinate 299,538,075 of NC_042616.1, forward strand.
TATATCTTTCTTTTTACTGTCTGTCTCTCTTTGTGTGTTTTATTTTACTATTTCTTTTCCTTTTCACTGTCCTCAGTTAACTTTTGTAAACAGGCATGTGTGTTTCACTGTGTGCACACTTAATTGTTTCTCTTCTTTGAACTTGTCTGGTATTCTTTGAGTATGCTGCTAGAGTATGTGGATAATTCCTCTTGACTCTCATCTCTCTGCACCTACTACCTTACAAAAATCAATAAGAAAAACTGACTGCTTTGGCCCTGAAAGTTTTTCCAGCAACTATTTGTGTTCCCTAATGTGTTATGTCCATGGTGGCTTGTTGAACTTGTACAGCTAGCTATTAAAATAAAGGATAATAATAGGTTAGTTAGGGAAAACTAACAGGGACATTCATCAAATTGCGTAAGGGCCTCATTGTGTGATAAAAGGGGTCTAACATGCGATAAACATGCAATCTTTATCCTGTCATGCATTTGTATGCAAATATTATAATGAGTGTGCAAAAGCTAGTTTTTTTATGCAATTGAAGGATTCCAACCACATGTCAAGAAAATTTAGTGCACACTAATGCAGGATTTAACATCAGAAATTACACCTTTTTTGGTGGTAGAGGGGAAAGTTTTTTTTATCACAGATAGCTGCCATTATCATGGGTCATGGATATTATGGCGGCTATTATCACGACTGATAAAACGAAGGCTTTTCTCGCACACACCTACACAGCCCTGCTGGGCCAAAAAAAAAAAATGAACCTTTTCTTACCCGCCCTGCTTTCCTAAATCTTCTATGTTGGGGGAAGTGTACTAGTAGTAGGATATTGGTGCTTCACTGGCCCACCTACATGATAGAAGCGGGATTTTCAAACACATGTGTGCATTCATTTCAAATAGGACGCACATGTACGCGCTTTCAGCCTGATACCATGAGTGCATGTTATCAGATAGGCTGAAAGCTTGTACATGTGTGCCCTATTTGAAATGTACATGCATGTGTGTATGCAAATCCCGCTTCCATCACGCAACTGGGGGGATTGTAAGAATTAGATATAGTTTCACATGGATTTGTTCTGGGCTGCAAGGGGGCGGGGGTTGAGAGGAAACAAGAAAGTGATGATGAAAAATGTTTGTTTTTTTAAATTGTCTTTGGGGTGCATAACTGACACCACACACTGAAGGTTTGTGTATTTGGTTACTTTGATTAATAAAAACGTTTACATTCAAAGGGACACACAGTTTCTCCAGTTTGTTCCCAGGTCACCCATGCTAGGGATAGGACTTCTAAATGCCCCTAGTTTATTTGCCTTCCTTTCCCCCAGTTAGCCTCAAACTCCCCTAGTTTACTTGTTTTCCTTTCCCCCTGTTAGCCCCCAACTTGTAATAGCCCGCTGACTAGCCTACATTTTTTTCTTTTAAGACTTACATGTCACCCATGGCAGTAGGAACATTATGAGGCAGGGGACCCTGGCGCACGCCTATGGGGTAGATTTTCAAACCGCACAATTTGGCGTACTTTTGCTGGCACATCAGGCGCAAGCAAAAGTACGCGGGATTTTAGTAGATACGCGCGTAGCCACGCGTATCCGCTAAAATCCTGGATCGGCGCGCGCAAGGCTATCGATTCCGTATAGCCGGCGCGCGCCGAGCCGCGCAGCCTACCCCCATTCCCTCTGAGGCCGCTCCGAAATCGGAGCGGCCTCGGAGGGAACTTTCTTTTGCCCTCCCCTCACCTTCCCCTCCCTTCCCCTACCTAACCCACCCGCCCGGCCCTGTCTAAACCCCCCCCTTACCTTTGTCGGGGGATTTACGCCTCCCGGAGGGAGACGTAAATCCCCGCACGCCAGCGGGCCGCTGGCGCACCGGGACGCAACCTGGGGGTGGGTACGGAGGGCGCAGCCACGCCCCCGGACCACCCCGGGCCATAGCCACGCCCCCAGGCCCGCCCCAAAACGCTGCTGACACGCCCCCAAACGCCGCGCCAACCGGGCCCGCCCCCGACACGCCCCCCTCAGAAAACCCCGGGACTTACTCGAGTCCCGGGGCTCTGCGCGCGCTGGTAGGCCTATATAAAATAGGCGCACTGGCGCGCAGGGCCCTGCTTGCCTAAATCCGCCCGGATTTAGGCGGATTTAGGCGAGCAGGGCTCTTAAAATCCGCCCCTATGTGTTTAAGCATATACACACAAATCTATTAGCCTTCCCCCACATGTCAACGTCCCTCCCCTTTTCCAATGCTTTTCACACGTGCGCATAACAGGGAGATACGCACGATCTCGGGTGGCTTTGAAAAATCATTCTGCGTGTACCAGCCCAACTTTTGTGCGGATTTCTTGGTTTGGACACGTGACATGCTATTGTATCACAGACGGCAATACAAAAATATTGCAGGTTATGATATTTTCCTACGCAATGCGGAATCTCAAATTTTTGTATAACCATGACTCCTTTTTATTGCACTACTAATGCGCCATATTCCCACGGTTAATATAACAATTTGATGAATCCAGGCCTAAGCTGGTCAGGAACAATAATGTGTATTTGACTTTTTTTTTCATTAGTGAGAACTCACTCAGTTACTTATGTTTCTCACTTTTCATCCCAATTTCTTTTTTCCTTGAGTAAAAAAAGCTAATTAATACATTTTCAGAGGGAGTTTGTTCTCCTTAGCTTATTTTCTCCCCTCTGTTCTTTTAGGTTTCTTTTCCTCTATTTCTCTGTATAAATGCTTTCTATTTTTTTTTCCTTTTGTTTAGGTGCAGAGAGTGTTTTAATTATTTCTCCACTCCTTTTTTTGAACCACTGATTAGAAATTAAATTTACTAATCAGTCTTGTAAATGGGAAGCTCAAGCTTTTTTCTCAGACCTCTCTCTCCTCCTGAGCCCTTTTATCTGAAAAATTCTGTTTCCAGCTTTGTTTGTTTTTTCCAAAACCTGTTGAAACCTTTCCTCGGTTTGAAATATGCTGATCTTAGGTGAACTCTTCTGCTTTAAACTTTCCCTTATAAGAGGTGTTTCAAGTCCCATGCATTTCCAGTTTTCACTTGCTCATAAGTAGTTTCAATAACTATAATTTCCTCTTCCACTTAATAAAACTATCAATGCTGACACTGATTCATCACAGGTCAACTGTTTTTGCAATTAAATTGGCCTACTCTAAACCTTACCTTTGCCACTTTTTAAATAGCTAGGTATTATTCAAACACACCTCATTCATTCTATAGGGTATATTATTGTTCCTGCCAGTGTTTTGAGCAACTATTTTTTTTTTCACGTTTTGAGGGAAGCACTAGTGCAGCGCTCCGTCAGTGGCACCTCAACTCAGCTCTCTACCAAACTCTAAATGGACACTGCTTTTCCTAACTTCCCCATATCCATGTTACGTGATGTCATTGGGTCTCATTTGTTCTAAAGCGGGATGGCATTCCCTTATTAAACAAATGACAGCTCTCCTACGCTTTTGGGTCACACATGCAGATCTTTGAAAAATTTCCCATAACTTCATTTTCCTCTTAGAAGTGTTCAATAATTTAAATCATACCTGCACTTTGACTCTGATTAGTGATACTACACTGTCCTCGTCACTGGTTGCTGATAAAGTCATTTCTATAAAACCCCTGGATACAGCTAAGGAATTTCTTTTGTCACCCTGGTGGTCCTCGTTTTTCTAGTAAGCCTCAGAATGGACCACTGATTTTAGGGGTGGACGAATGTTACCATTTACTTAAAAACATTAACTTTCTTCTTTCTGTGCACTTCAAAAAGTGTATTTCCCATCAGCAAAAATATTTTCTGGGTCTACCTATTTTTTGCCTCCCAGCACTAAGACTTCAAAGGGTCCAAAAATCTCTTCTTTAGTATTCACATTTTTTTTTAACTTTTAAAACTATTTTCCTGACAATTTTTCCAATAGCAGGGCCAGGGTTCTTGGGTCCCTCTTCAGTGAACACTATCAAAATTCCCTGGTTTTAGACTGTTTTGGGGGGGGGGGGGTTTAACCCCAGAATTAGCAGGGTTTCAATTGGGGTGATTTTCTCATTGAAAATTGACTCTGGAGCTGTGGAGGTGGGGGTCAGTCAAGTGGCCAGGGTTTTGTTACCTGACAACTATCTTTAGTTTCTTTTAATTTTTCCTAATTTGGCTTATTTAAGCTAAAATTAGTGCCCCTCCCCCCCCAGGACCGTGGGTCTCCTACTGACTTCAGCAGGCCAGAACTTAGCCTGTCTTGCCATATTTGGGCTTCCTCAAGGCAAAGACACCAATTGAGCATTTTTTTTTTCTTCAAAAAAACCGTGGCAGTACAAAGATCAGGCACTCAGCTTTGGCCTGGCCCTCAGTAGCGGCAGCATCTCGGTCAGCTAGTTCCTCCTCTCCTGGCTGATTCCTCTTGCCCATGGTCACTGTGACTTCGCGGCCTGCTCCTGCCTTCTTCCGATCGGGTCTTCTATCCATCCAGGCCTGTCTACCTCTGCGGGCAGTGACCCAGGCCAATTGGAAAAGGAGGAAGAAATCTATGGCAGCAGTGCTTTCTCAGCAGTGGAGGCACTCGGCGAGAGGGCCTGGCCATAGCGGCGGTTCGGAGCCCTTCTCTCTCCAAGCTACTGGCTAACGCTGAGAGAGCCACCTGCATCATGGTGTTCAGCTGCTCTCTCAGGCCCCCTTTCACTAACCACAGCCTAGATTTGGATAAGTTTAAAGGTACCTAGGTATAGAGTAAAATTGCTTGATTGAACAGATGTCCGGTGTGAGCGTTTGTGTCTAAGTGTATATGCTTAACGGTGTTCATGTGAGCTGCAGCAGCTTGTGTGATGTGAAGTAATTTAAATGCATGCTTAAGCTTCTTATGGGCTCTCACTTTAAGGGTTAAATGCCAGCTCAGGCTCGGAAACTTGAGTTATCTGTTTTCTCCTACTCCCTTTGGGTTTCACAAGCTAGAAAGGGAGGAGGGGGAAGAGATACAGCAACCTTTGAATACAGCTGCAGCTGTCTGTGTCATTGCTAGAATTGCTGCAGTGAAATACTTCTGTTGATGTGAAAATCTCCTCATGCTAGCTCTGTGCTAATGCTGATTTATATGTGCGTGTGTCCAGCAGTTTGAGCTTGCTAAAGAATTTGTGTAAATTTGTGTCAGGGGAGAAGAACATGGTTAAAAAAGAAAATAAAAAGGAGATGGCACAGAAAATAAATTCAAGAACCCCTAATGACATAATTCATTTGAAATATGGGAAAGCTTTTGATATAGAAAAGACTGCAAAATGGCAACTGAGGAGTCTTTTGATGCTGATAAGATTACAAACGTTTTGCAAAACTTATTTCTTTATGACCAAGAGGGGAAAGATTCTGTAGCTAAGATAAAAATAGCTAAGATAGATATTAACTATTTTTCTCAATGAGAGCAAACAAAGGAAATATGAAAGTTAGCAGAGGTCATTTCAGAATGAATTTCAAAACTGTTTGTAAAAAGGATTCTGTTGAAATGCTACCACTAGCCACTACCTCCTCCCTCTCCTATTACTACTGTGCTAGAAGAAGAGGCTTTTCTTGCTCCTCCTCCTCCATCATTAGATCTATCTACAGACTCATATTGACTCTTAGTGGACACCGGATTTACACTACATATGTGTCTGGTTACATTAGTACCTTTGAAATTAATAACTCAGCCCTGTCCTCAACGACCAGAAGAAGCTATTATTTATGAAGTAAGAGAATCTTTGACAGCTACAGAAATTCACTCTGTCTGTGAAAGATTACCTAAACAATTAGCAGATGCACTACACAAGAAGGTATGGGTGGAGGATCTCAAATTTGATGAAATAGGGCCGGATTTTAAAAGGGTCACGCGCGCCGGGCCTATTTTAAAAAGGCCCGGTGATGCGCGTAAAGCCCCGGGATGCGTGTAAGTCCCAGGGCTTGCAAAAAGGGGGCGGGGAAGGGGTGGGGCCAGGCTCCCGGCACAACGGCCATATTTGCTGCTGTGCCGGGGATCGCGCACCAGCAGTTGGCCAGCAGGCGCATAAGGTAAAATAAAAGTCAGGGGGGGTTAGAGTAGAACTGTGGGGGGAAGGTTAGGGGAAGAGGTGGGAAGGTCAGGCTAGGGGGAAGAGAACGGGGAAAGCAGCACGGCTTGGTCCGCGCAAGTTGCACAATTGTGCACCCCCTTGCGCGCGCTGACCCCTGATTTTATAACTTGCATGCGCATGCCTGCGCATGCAAGTTATAAAATCGGGTGTACATGTGCGTGCACAGGGTAGCGCGTGCACATGTACGCCCGTGCGCACCCTTTTAAAATCTACCCCATAATGTGTATTTTTAAGGTTACATTTATCTTATGAGCAATTTGAGAATTGGACTATAGCAACAAATGTATTAGAGAAAATGAGACATGCATAGTTTATTTGCTAATAGATCTCTGGTAAATTATAATGATGGAATTCATTTATATGAAGTTCAAGTAGCTATTATTTTACACATTTTAGGGGGATCTCGTAGCTTGTTACTCCTCCAAATCAAACTGGAATGTGATCAGAAAAAGACAAATTGGTTAGTGATTTTTGTGCACGTTTTCTTGAAGTATGGAAAGTAAATGCTGGCACAGATGTAATTCCTATTGACCCTTTCATTACCCAATGTGTATGTGGATTTACACCATACATTAAGGCAAGTATGGCTCAAGCCCTGATTACTTATACTCTCAACTTGGGAAGACTTTGCATGAATTTCTAACTAAGCCAAAAATGGCTGTCAACACTGCAGATGTAGCAGAAAAAGTAATAGCTTCTTCAGTCCCACTTCTTCCTCCAAGTAATGATGAAAGGGGACAAGGCAGCCAAGGCAGAGGTAGGAGAACATCTAACCATCAAAATGGTCATTGCTATTATTGCACAAAACAAGGTCACTGAAAACAGGAATATAGAAGGTGGAAAGCTGACAGAAATGTTCAGGGTCTGGGATACTTGAACACTGCTCCTTGGCCACATCCAGGTCTTCAGTTACAAATACCCTTGCAAGATGTCAGACAGCAATCTCCTGCATGGGGCACCAAAGAGGACAACCTGTCTATCCCTGGACCACTCCACCTACTGAGCCCGAAATTTCTATAGTTACAGTTGATTAGAAAGGGGGGGCATGTGCTGGCATTTCTCTTATTGGTGCTGTTTTTGTGTTATCTGGTTCTTTCGCTTCTAATAGTTTAAATATAGAAGGCGATCTGGAAGGCTTTCCTCTCAGCATGATAGCTGACATAAGCACAGTAGTCTTTCCTCATGGTAAGTGATCATCATAAGATAGAGGATCCATTGTCGGATCAAATCCAACCAGTGAAGGGAGTGGGGAATAAAAATGTTATTTGCTCTCTTATAAGTTGTCAGCTACAATTTGTCCCACTCAAGTATTTATTCCCTTTTTAGTCATCTCCCTCCTTTCACATTTCACTTTTGGTTTGAATGCTCTCCAAGCCCTGGAACATCAGACTGATTGCCATAAGGGAACTATATCTCTGACTCCTTCAAAGGCCTTGCAGATTTCTTCCCCTGGAGACCCAAGCTGCATAGAACTTATTCTGGTACACCTTGAACAGAATCAGGAAGAAAGATGCTTTACCCCTTCCCCCCTTCCCCCCCCCTCCTCCCCAACCCTACCTTCCCTCATTCCTTCCCATCTCTCCTTCCCTTCCCATCACACGAACTAAGCCTGAGTTATATTACTCGTAACCTCCGTGAGACGTTCTTTGTTTGTTTTATTGTGATTGTCTTTTTAATATATTGTTTCAAGATTGTTTTATTTTTGTTGAGTATTTTAGATTATGTATGTCTTAATTCTGTAAACCGTTTTGACTAAATTTTTATTTGTAAAGGCGGTATACAAACATGTTTAAATAAATAAATAGATGCTTTAATACAATTCCCATTCCCCCTTGTTTGTGGGTAAAAGAAAACAGATGTAGGATTAATACAATTTGCTGCTTCTGTATTTATAAGGGTGGATTAAACCAAACAACTCCTGTGTGTCTGCAAATATCCCCTCTGTCCAGAGGTAGAAGAAGGAATTGAACCCATTTGACTGATTTTGAAGAAGGGAAACCTATTAATAATCAACCTTATAATTATCGACCTATAATCTAACCTACTATCTTTAGGTAAGCTTTTGAAAATGGTGGTTTTCCAACAATTAGCCAATTTTTAGGTTGTAAGAAAAGGTTTGTATGACAGCCAGTGTGGTTTCTTAAAATTCCAAAGTACAGAGACAGTGCTGGTCTTAGTTAATTTCCATTTGCTATGTACCCTAGATATTGGTACATGGGCCGTTACGGACTACATGGATATCTCTGTGGCATTTGACTCAGTATAGCATTCAATATTGTTACTAAGATTGAGAGAATTAGGTAGTGGTGGTGGTGGGGTCTTACAATGGTTTGAATCTTTTTTGTCATCAAGGCAATAACAGGTTATTAACAGGAATGATCCCTTTAACTGGTCCAATACTCTGCGGCGCCCCAGAGATATATTTTATCTGCCATTTTTTCAACATTTTATATGCCCATTGTACCTTTTATTAGACATTTATGATGTACACTTCAAATGTTATGCTGATAATGTAAAATATTACTTCTCTTGTGTTTATCTGCAATTGGCAGCTGGATGGATTCCAATACATTGAATTTCAATTTTTCAAAGTCTAAAGCTCTGTGGATCTCCAGACAGGAGAGACTTTCCTTTTTAAATACCATTTCAATGAATGGAAATAATATTGAGTTTGTAGAACATATAAAAATCCTGGGTTTCTGCATTGATAGCTCCTTGAAGTATGTAACCCAATTAAAATTAGTACTTTCAAGGGGTTATTTTAAGCTGAAAATGTTAAATCATTTGAGACAGTTTTTGTACCCCTTAGATTTCAGAACTATAATGCACGCTTTTACTTTGATATCTTTAGATTATTGTAATTCGCTATGCATCGGTTTTCCAAAACGTCGGTTACGTGGACTTCAACTTTTACAAAACTCCACTGATGTTAAAGACTGTGTTGTGATTCTGCCTCATGGGCAGCCTCTTACCTTCTCTCTGCTGCCCCACGGCCTTGAGGCCGCAGTCCCCAGTCTTCCTTGTGGCTGGAGCCGCTCCTCAGTCTGCCCTCTGCGGCTTGAGAGCTGCCGACAACACTGGGCCTGTTCCTCGCCCCGCCCTGCTCTTCGGTGTTAGCAGCAGCATAGCCGCTGGCCATGGTCCTGCACAACTTCCTGCTTCCTGTTCCTAAGGCGCGGGCTGCGCCTCTTCACAAGATTTAAAGGGCCCACAGCCGGATAGGGCCCACAGCCGGATAGGCCCTGGGCCCCACCTGATGACTGTTTCCTTTCTCAGCCCTATAAAGGGCTTCTCCTGCACTTCAGCTTTGCCTTGCATTGGAGTTATTGGTCCTGGAAGTCTTATCTTCCAGCGCTCCGTCAGGTCTTCATTCTTTGTTGGAACTCCATGTCTCATCTTGCATCCTGTGATTTCCTGTGACTTCCTGATGTTCCATGTCTTCATGTTCCAAGGTTCCTAGTCCAGGCTTCCTGATGTTTCACTTCCTGATGTTTCAGGCTTCCTGATGTTCCACTTCTTGTGCTTTCGAGTCCTCCTTGATCTTCCAGCTCCTGTGGTTCTCCAGATGACACCTTGCTTCGCCATTGGAGTCTCGTCTCAGCTGGATTCTCTTCCTGTGTTTCAGAGTCTTCCTGTTGCATCCATCGGTCTACGACGGCTTCACCCCGCCTACCTCTCTCTACTTGTGGCTCCTCCCGCTCACCTTGGACTGATTGCTGCTGCAAAGTCTGCTTGCCGTCCTCTCCGGCGTCCCCAGACTGGCTTTGGTGCAGCCTCCCGCCATTCGCCTTCAAGGTACCTCTAGGGTGCGTGTGCGCACGCCGCCCTCATCTTTATCTCTACGTTGGCGCGAACCTCAGGGGCATTCCCTTGTTCTGATGTCACGACTTCCGGGTATATCTGCTTACAGTATTTGCTAGCTCATTGAGTTAGCAACAGGAATCTTATGGATGGGATTCACTCTCCATTCCTAAGCTACTCTGCCACTCCAGTGTTATCTGGAACTCTTACTACCCTTCGGGGTCTCTAACGGGGGTACCCGTTCCTCGGGGGCCTCCTTGCTTCTTTCAGGTGCTATTAGGAAACCAGTACTCGCTCCTCGAGGGCCCATATTCCCTGACTCGCTGCCTACAACCTCTACCCTTCTACTTGGAAGAAGTAACTACTTACAGTTTACTCGAGGGCCTGCTCTCTGCTCCATTGCCAGACCCCTCATCTAGTGGAATCTCTGTTACTGCCAAGTGAGTACAACGCTATTGAGTCTCTCTGCTCTAAGGGATCAGGTACTCGCTCCTCGAGGGCCTGCTCTCCCTGTCTCAGAGCTTCTCCTATTTCTACCTTGGGACTCTGAATGCTATTCTCATTGTGTGCTCATAACTCTCAGTTTCTTTCCACTATAGCACTGCCCTGCAGAGGATCCGCTGTTCCAGCATTCTGTGTGAGATGCGCCCAGCCAGGCTCTACAACCACTACTCACTACTGCCACCTCTGGTGTCTACTCAAACTGTTTAATGAAAGATTCAAATCTGTGTTTGTGTGTCCAGAGGCTAGCCTGACACCGTGGTCCCTCACGGGACTGCCCCCTGTGGGCGTGGTCAGCTGCCACAGTGTCCAAGGATCCACCCAAACACCATTAACCATAACACCTCCGGACCCTCCAGCTCCTGTGGTTCTCCAGATGTCACCTTACTTCGTCATTGGAGTCTCATCTTAGCTGGATTCTCTTCCTGTGTTTCTGGGTCCTCTTGACCCTCCAGCTCCTGTGGTTCTCCAGATGACACCGGCCTCATCATTGGAGTTTTGTCTCAGCTGGATTCCTTTCCTGCGCTTGTCCCACTCTCCACGTTGTCCATGACCAGCCTCTTCAGGTTGTGTAGGGCATGCAGTGGGACAGGGTGGTCCCCGATCAGTCCCGTGGGTGGACTGTGTAGGGAACCCTGAGAGACAGTGCCAATGTCCAAACCTTTCAAGCTTCTTGTCTCGTCCAAGAGTCTTCCAAGTTCCTCGTCTCGTCGAGAGTCTTCCAAGATCTTCATCCACTTCTAGAGTCTTCTCGTCTCATCTTGAGTCTTCTGTGTCACAAGGCCTCCATCTGCCCTTATCCACAGTCCGGCCTGCTGCTTCTTGTCGATCCTAAGCGGCAGGTCCGAAAGGGCTGGGAATGGTCGGAGGACTGTTCAAATACCAACATAATGTTGTTGGCTTCCAGAAGCATGCAGGTCTGGCAGAGGGTTAGACTTTGTCTTCGCCCATGATGGACACGTCTCACCAACCCTCAGTGCTATCTTGGATTCGTCTGGGATTGTGCTGAGGTCCAAGGGCACACTATCCCATCAAGTTGGGATCGCTCTCCTAGCTTTCCCTAATATAACAGATTGCCTCCATGGGTGCAAAAGCTGCATTGGCTGCCAGTTTTACTTCATGTGAAATTTAAGATATGACTCTTGGTATTTAAGGCAGTGTAATTTTTTCTCCTAAATAATTAAAATAATTTTTCAAGATTTATGTACCTTCATCATCACTGAGCCAAAGTTTATTAGAGGTCCTTCTATCGAGATTATGAGAATGCAGGAGACAAGGAATCATGCAATATCTTGTATTGGGGCTAAACTCTGGAACAAATTGCCGGAAGAATTGAGACTGGTGCAGGACATAAAAGCATTTAGAAAATGTCATGTCTATTTAAAGGAGCTTTTGAGTAACTTATGTCCTGATAGTACAATGATATATAAAAGTAAATTTTCAGTAGTGGTGGTTGGTTTTATTATATTTTATTGTAATGCTATTGTATTTTGATGTTTTAAATTTGATGTATATTTTGATTATTGTTCTATGTTAATTTTATACTCTGCCTACTAAGATTTGATTATTATAGGCAGATTATAAATATTTTGAATAGATACTTGTACAAGATGCTTGTACAAGAAATTCTAATTCATACTCACAGTGACTGTAATACCCCCATTTGGCCTGCACCTAAGCCCAATAGCAAGTGGCACCTCACTCAGGATTTATGAAAAATGAATGAGTGTGTGAGTCCTTGTTTTCCAATTGTGCCTAATTCAGCCATAATCCTGTCTACCTTATCATCCACAATGATGATATATTTAGTCATAGATCATACTGATGCCTTTTTTAAGATACTTCTATACCCTTAGTCTTACTTTGTATTTGCTTTCACAAATAGGGGATTACAATATACATGAGCTCGTCTACCCCAAGGATACACTGAAAGCCCCTCTATTTTTAACCAACTTCTACATAAGATTTGGCTGATGTGACCCTCCAGGGAACATTGGTACAATATGTAGATGATCTTTAGCTCTGTTCTACAATTCAGCAGAGACATTTATAGAATTCAGCCACACTACTCACTTCTTTAGGTCACATAAGGTGCACCTTAAGAAATTGCAACTTGTCCAAGAAACAATATAATACCTAGGGCATCCCTTGTCTCCTGGAGCTTGTGCTGTTGCCCCTGATTCCTCCCAAACAATCAGACAACTCAGAGCCTTCCTAGGTCTTTTTGGATATTGTCACCAATCGATTAGTGAGTATGCCCTCATGACAGCTTCCCCGGAGGACCTACTTCAGGGATCTCCAGCACCATCTGATGCTCTTGAATGAAGAAGCTTCAGAAAGCTTTTGATACCTTAAAAACTGCTCTGGCCAGGCTCCAGTCTTAGGCCCACCAGACTATAGTAAACCATATAACCTGTATGAAACTGAATGTAAATGTTGTTCCCTGTCAGTTCTCACCCAGTCCCATTGACTTTAGCAGTATACTGTAGGATATTTCTCTTCTAAATTAGATTCTGTGGCACATGTCATGCTTCCTGCTTGCATGCAGTGGCAGCTATCAGAGCAGCAACTAATATTGTGTTATTACACCCTTTAACCATATATACCCCCTATGCTATCTAATTGAATGTGATTTATCTCAGCTGATTCAATGATCTCAAATTGCATAATACTAACTGAAGCTATTTTTAGAAAATCTCAACAGACCTGGCGTGGATACTGCAAATGAAATACAATCTGGTGATACCGTTCTCATTCAAAATTTCCTCCAGGGAACAACTCATGAACCTCACTGGGAATGGCCCTATCAAGTTTTTCTCACCACATATACAGCTGTAAAAGTCAAAGGAAAGAAAGCCTGGGTCCAAACCTCTCACATCAAAGTATTTTTAAATCTAATTTTAATTTGTTTGTTTTTATATTTTGTAAACCGTTTTGACAAAATATATTTTTAAAAGCGGTATATAAATACTTCTAAATAAATAAATAAAATAAAATAAATAAGTAAATAGATAAAGCCTGCAAGCCAACACTAATAATTCGTCTGCTTCTATTCCTAAAGCGAGGAGGATGGGCATAATAATCCCTCCTCCTTTGCCTGTTGCAAATCTCTGGATTGGCACTCCAGTTGAAGCAACAGCAAGACCAGCTACAGGATTTGACAAAACTTGTGCAAGACCTGGCTGCCTGGTCTGAGGCTTCTAGTATCCCAGCAAACACTTCGGCTCCTCCTGTCCAGTCCACTTACTCTATGCTCCATCTGCCTTTTCCACCCCAGTATGAGGGGGATCCCAAGAAGTGTTGAGGCTTCCTGAATAAGAACATAAGAACATAAGAAAATGCCATACTGGGTCAGACCAAGGGTCCATCAAGCCCAGCATCCTGTTTCCAACAGTGGCCAATCCAGGCCATAAGAACCTGGCAAGTACCCAAAAACTAAGTCTATTCCATGTAACCATTGCTAATGGCAGTGGCTATTCTCTAAGTGAACTTAATAGCAGGTAATGGACTTCTCCTCCAAGAACTTATCCAATCCTTTTTTAAACACAGCTATACTAACTGCACGAACCACATTCTCTGGCAACAAATTCCAGAGTTTAATTGTGCGTTGAGTAAAAAAGAACTTTCTCCGATTAGTTTTAAATGTGCCCCATGCTAACTTCATGGAGTGTCCCCTAGTCTTTCTACTATCCAAAAGAGTAAATAACCGATTCACATCTACCCGTTCTAGACCTCTCATGATTTTAAACACCTCTATCATATCCCCCCTGCTTAATGGATGATATAGATTTGTGTTACCTATCTCTTTGGGTCGCTGTTATTTGCGATTGCTTATTTTGTGCTCTGCTTATTTGTTGGATATTGAACAGTAAGGGTCCCAATACAGATCCCTGAGGCACTCCACTGTCCACTCCCTTCCACTGAGAAAATTGCCCATTTAATCCTACTCTCTGTTTCCTGTCTTTTAGCCAGTTTGCAATCCACGAAAGGACCTCGCCACCTATCCCATGACTTTTTACTTTTCCTAGAAGCCTCTCATGAGGAACTTTGTCAAACGCCTTCTGAAAATCCAAGTATACTATATCTACCGGTTCACCTTTATCCACATGTTTATTAACTCCTTCAAAAAAGTGAAGCAGATTTGTGAGGCAAGACTTGCCCTGGGTAAAGCCATGCTGACTTTGTTCCATTAAACTATGTCTTTCTATATGTTCTGTGATTTTGATGTTTAGAACACTTTCCACTATTTTTCCTGGCACTGAAGTCAGGCTAACCGGTCTGTAGTTTCCCGGATTGCCCCTGGAGCCCTTTTTAAATATTGGGGTTACATTTGCTATCCTCCAGTCTTCAGGTACAATGGATGATTTTAATGATAAGTTACAAATTTTTACTAATAGGTCTGAAATTTCATTTTTTAGTTCCTTCAGAACTCTGGGGTGTATACCATCCGGTCCAGGTGATTTACTACTCTTCAGTTTGTCAATCAGGCCTACCACATCTTCTAGGTTCACCGTGATTTGATTCAGTCCATCTGAATCATTACCCATGAAAACCTTCTCCATTACGGGTACCTCCCCAACATCCTCTTCAGTAAACACCGAAGCAAAGAAATCATTTAATCTTTCCGCGATGGCCTTATCTTCTCTAAGTGCCCCTTTAACCCCTCGATCATCTAACGGTCCAACTGACTCCCTCACAGGCTTTCTGCTTCGGATATATTTTAAAAAGTTTTTACTGTGAGTTTTTGCCTCTACAGCCAACTTCTTTTCAAATTCTCTCTTAGCCTTTCTTATCAATGTCTTACATTTAACTTGCCAATGTTTATGCTTTATCCTATTTTCTTCTGTTGGATCCTTCTTCCAATTTTTGAATGAAGATCTTTTGGCTAAAATAGCTTTTTTCAACTCCCCTTTTAACCATGCCGGTAATCGTTTTGCCTTCTTTCCACCTTTCTTAATGTGTGGAATACATCTGGACTGTGCTTCTAGAATGGTATTTTTTAACAATGACCACGCCTCTTGGACATTTTTTACTTTTGTAGCTGCTCCTTTCAGTTTTTTTCTAACAATTTTTCTCATTTTATCAAAGTTTCCCTTTTGAAAGTTTAGCACAATCAATGCAGGATTCAATTTGAATTACAAGCGCCTCTCTTTCTCTCAGATCAGGTGAAAGTCACTTACTTCCTCTTCATATTGGAAGGGTCCAACCTAGCCTGGGCCTCCCCCTTCTCTGGGAACATGATGCCCCACTACTATTATTTATTTATTTATTTTATTTATTTAATTTCTTTTCCTATACCGATGCTCAAGACTAGGTCTTATCGTACCGGTTTACAATGTAACTGAGGGGAAACCAATTAACATCAAGGTAGAAAGTAAAGTTACATTAAACAGGGAGCATAAAACCTGGGCAATGGAAGACAGTGCAGAGTTTAAACTAAGAAACAATTAGAGAGAGATAAATATATAAATCAACAAAAACTGTAAGATACAAAAACATAGGTTTGTCCTAGGCAGTTATTAGCCTGGTATGTCCAGAGGGAGAAGGAAAGGGTGAGCTTAGACAATTTCCTGAGGGAGTTCTGGCTGATATTTGATGAACCTGGATGGAAACCCTCCATGGCCGTTGAACTACTCCAGATTCGGCAAGGCTCCAGGACTTGTAGGTGAATATTCCATTCATTTTCAGATGCTCACAGCTGAATTACAATGGGCTTGATCGCCATCTTTCATCAATTACATTAATAGGCCAAAATGTAAATATTGCTCTGTACAATCTCTCCCCTTTTCCAGTTCCAAGTTGATTTCCCTGATTTTTTGTAACTTTCTCACATCCTTTATTTGATTCACTGTATTTATTCACTGTATCTAAAGTTCAAGGTTCTTACTGAGAACATTGTTTTAAGTTATGTTATGCTTTACACACTCTGTTAATTGTAAACCGGGTTGATGTGATGCCTGTCATGAAACTCGGTATAACAAAAACAATAAATAAATAAATAAAGATGAGCTAGCCTGACATGATTTACCGGACACCCTTGAAGGCTTGATCAGTTGGCCATACACCTTGATCTCTGTTTCCAGGAGTGAGCCTATGAAAGAGGCATGACTCAACGTCCAATCCATCTGACTTCCAGCTTCCCATGATTAACATGCCAGTTCATGAACCCAGTATTCTCCCTGAGTAGCCCATGCAAGTGGATTGTTTCAATTAAAACTCCAGAGGAGAAGCAGAGGTGTCAGTGACTCAACCTATGCTTGTATTTTGCAGCATTGGGGCATTATGCAAATTGTTGCCCGGTTAAGCCAGGAAACTCCAGGACCTAGGTCTAGTGGGAAAGGCCACCCTAAGTCTATCTTGTACCTCTCCATAAATCCTAGTAACAGCATGTCACTCAGTCAGGAATAGTCCAAAAAAGCAAACCGGAAACCGGTCCAATATTGCGGTAGCAACCAAGAAAAAAGAGCAGGTAAACACCACGGATTCTTAATTCTTTATTAAGCATCAGAAAAGCCCAACTCAGGCAGAGTTTCGCTCAATAGAGCTGCTTCAGGGGCTATAGCACAGGATACACACAGGTATCTGCATCCAGCAGATAGACTTCACTGTATATGCACTTCAATGAGGAGTTCAAAAAATGCCAAGGTAAACGGGACGGATACACCGCAAAGCTGGAATTGACTCCTGTGGCTAACTAAGGCATTAAAGGTAGTTGATGCCGCCAAAAAACAACACTCAAGCAGCTTGTGGAAAACAGCAAGGCAGTCAGCGATTGTAGTGGCGTCTAGCTAGTCGCTGCGGCGTGTGATACCAAAACATCGGTTGAGAAAGATCAGGGCGTCTGATGTTAAAACATCAGTTGAGAAACATTGGGGTGATCGGTACAACAAACAGTGCTTTGTAAAGAATTGAGTATCAGCTGTTCAATAACTGTTATAAAATTATTATAATATATGAATATATGATAATATAAAGGATAAGAGGTCACTTTTATGGGGTATATGGTTTTAAGTGGATGAATGAATGAGTGTGATTGTGTGATATTAGGGGGTTAGGGTTGGGATAACATGATGATTATGAGTTAGGACTTGTCCGGACTGGGTGTATTCAACATTGTGATTTAATATTGAAATTATTAGAATAGATATTGTGATAAGTTACATGAATGTTGAGGGGTGATTATATTGATGTATGTACTGTTGAATATCATGCCATTAGAAATGATGTGTTCAATGTAATTTAAATTATGTATTTAATGATTGTTTTATTAAATGTGATATGACATATGTTTATGTGACATGTAATAATAAAGGATATAAACAGTTGAAAGGTGATATTGAAGATCAATTTAAACTGACATTGACATTGTGTATTTGTGGTAATACTTTGGGAGTCCCTAAGTGTGTTGGATTGTGTAGTTACTGAGGGGACTTATTAGTGCTCCGTAGTGATTGTGCCTTAACTCTAATTACCAAGAAGAATTGCTGTCCTCTTCCTTTGATCTCAGAGCTCTTTGACTGCCTTTGAAGTGCACATTTACCAAGCTGGACCTTTGGTATGGGGGGGGGGGGGGGGGGCATACAACGTGAACAGTATCCGAGAGTGTGACAAATGGAAGACCACCTTTAATACCTAAGATGGACATTATGAATACCTAATGATGCTCTTCAGCTTGTACAATGTCCCTGCATTCTTCCAAATTATGGTAAACGACGTCTTCTGGGACCTTCTCTATTCCTATGTGGTAGTTAACCTGGATGATATCTTAGTCTTCTTGAAGTCTATGTCAGAGCACCGACACCATGTGAAACAGGTCCTCCATAGACCTATTTAATGTTTGGGTACTTGCCAGGTACTTTAACTTGGATTGGCCACTGTTGCAGACAGGATACTGGGCTTGATGGACCCTTGGTCTGACCCAGCATGGCATATCTTATGTTCTTTTGTTCTTATGGCTCCATGAGTACCACTTCTAAGCCAAATTAGAGAAGTGTACTTTCAAACAGGAGGAACTTAACTTCTTAGGATATATTATTTCTTGTCAAGGCCTCCATATGGACCCCGATAAGTTAAAAACCATACTGGAGTGGTCCCAGCCTGTGGGCCTTAAGATACTGCAGCACTTCCTGGAGTTCACAAATTACTATCAGCATATTATCCATGATTACTCCTCTTTTCAGCCCCACTCACAGCCCTAACCAAGAAGGGCTCAGACACCAAGAACTGGACCAATAGTCAAGATTTCAAACGTCTCAAAGAAGGGTTCACCATTGATCCATTCCTGCCCCACCGAGATCCATCCAAGTCATTCATCCTGGAGATAGATAAGTCTACCCTTATGGTGAGCGCTGTCCTCCTATAGCATAATCATAATGGAATACTCATCATCTGTTCCTACATCTCAAGCCATTGCAAGAGGTGGTCAATCAGGGCAACTGCCCAAAGAGCCAAGCAAAGTATGTGTGTGTGTGTGTGTGTGTGTGTAAGGGGGGGGGGCTGTTACCATGCTGCCCTTTTAAATCAGTTTGTGAGTCTGCAAACATATAAGCCCAAAAAAAGAAACTGGGGAGGGGATGTTGAATGCAGCCCTTGCTTGGGGCACTGTCTAGTGACTGTCTTGATTGTGGCTGCCATGTTCCTTACTTGGTCAGCCAGCGAGCATGACCACATGTTGCTTGCAGATTTATATTATTTCTAACAGCATTAGGGTGGCACATTAAAAGCATTAAAGAGCCATGATCTGTTTGCACTGCCTAGGCACAGCTGTCAGGCATTTTTCTGTTTTTTAGTGATTCTAAATTGCAGATTTTAGAGAACAGATAAGAAGACTGAGTGGCAACAGTCTCTCTTCTGCAGATGAATCCATTTTTTGGGCAATTGATGAATATCTCACTGACTTCTGACATATATCCTGACATATATCCTGGTTCAGAGATAAGAGTCATCTTATCCTGACCTAGAAGGCACTATGCCAACTATATATATGGCATTTCTGTTGTAGAAAGTGGCAGGGTGCTTTCAGGAATAAGATATATGAAGGCAGAACCTCTTCTATTATGCTGTGATCTCTGGGGTTACAGAATAAGTGGTGCAATGATGCAACTCATGTATGTGATGGATGAGGATCCCGTGATCAGTGTCTCTACCCTTGAGGGCCTATTTGGAGGTGGATTGTGAGTCTATGACAGCACTGCAGGGGTTGCAGTTTACATAGGGGCTGATGCAATATGGTGTGCTCAGCCGAGCACACTGTTAACCTGCAGTCGGACGCAGGTAGAATAGGCGCTAATCAATCCCCTAATGCAATAAGAGGATTAGCGCATATTCAATGTGCATCCAATGCAGAGTGAATCTAATAGCATTCATCACATGCAAATGCATGTGAATGAGACTATTAGGCATTCACTCCCGATGCAAAAAAAAAATAAAAATGTGCATCTCGGATGCACATTTAATTGTCATCTATTAATGCCTGCCTGGAGCAGGCGTTAATAGCTGTGCCCATAAAAAAAAATTACAGAAAAGCAGAAAAAACTGCTTTTCTCTACTGCCTCCTACTTAATATCATTGTGATATTAAGTAGGAGGAAAAATAAAAGAATCTAAAGTAAACAAAAAAAATTGACAACCGACGCCGAGTTTATCGGAGTCGGTTTTCTACCGGCGGACCCTAGTGTCTCCTTGCTAACATGACCTCCTAATTTAAATATTGCATGGTGCCCCCTTGGGGGCGCCTGAGGCGCGTTAAGAGAGCGGGCACTGACTGTTCAGCGCCCGCTTTCTATGCGACTTTATTGCATCAGCCCCATAGTGTGTGTAAGGGAAAGGTGTGTGATTAGTGTCCTGTGAATGCTATCCAAAAATGGAAAGGATATCTGTGAGCAGAAGATGCAAACAGATATTATGTAGATGTGAAAAAGGGTTTCTTTTCTATTTTAACACATGCTTGTCTTGCATGCCACAAACTTAGTATTTCTTCTATGATAAAGATGGTTTGACTGTGACTATAAGAAAGGATGTGCATTCATCTTGAATGAATGAGGCTACTTTTGTTTGTACAAATGGTACAAACTGAAAATTAGCCTCAGACAGAAATATCCCTAAATTTTAGGGATATTTTTGTTTTCATGTGAAAAAAATAACTTGCCTCTAGTGGGACCAGGCCTTAGCCTAGTCTTGTCCCTGGGCCCTAGGCCCAAGCTGTCCTCAGGAACAGGGGCCTGACCTAGAGCCAGGCTGGGTCCTTTTTGCCAAAATTGAGGCCTAGGGCAGGGTCCAATACTGGCACCCGGCCAAGATCAGGTCCTGGTTGTTAATTCATTTTATTTGCTTTCTGTTTTATAGTGAAGTCAATGGGAGAAGGCCCAATCTGGGCCTAGGGATGGGCTTGACACCAGGGCTCAGCCAGGATCTGATTCTGGTTGCCTATGCCCAGGCCTAGGTTTGGATCTTAGAACCAGGACCTGACGTTGACCAGGCCTCTGCATTGAACCCATTTCACAAGTCTTGGGACTAGGCCTGGACCATAGAAACTAGGACCTGGGTTTGGGCCAAGCCCTGATGCCAGGCCTAGAACTTGGTGACTGAGATCCGATCTCTAGCCAGTTCCTGGCGTCTGGCTTAAGCCTAGGCCTCAGCTGATTTTCGGTGATGGGATCCAACCTTGGGCCATGTCCTAGGCCTATTTTTTCTTTTTTAATGAAGTCAATGGTGTCTTCTCCCATTTACCTCACTATAAAATTAAAAACAAATTAATACTTTTTTGGGGGGTTAAAACTAATGAAATGAATTTAATTAATGATCTGAAGCAAATTTTTTCCCTCTGCACATCCATAATAATGGCATTCTCAGTAGCCAGACCATTGATGTGGAATGCAATGCTGGAATATCTGTGTCAGAAATTGGTGCTTTGAAAATATGGCTGTTTCAGCAGACATTTGCTCAGACTTGCCAGAAATCACTTAGGCCACTTTGGCTGAGCAGATGATAGAAGAATTTTTTGTGTATTATATCTTAAGAAATGGTGTTGACAAGTATACAGCATTACAACACTGGAGGCATAATTTTGGTTTGGTTTTTTTTTGTTTTTTCTTATTGATCTTTTATTATGTAAACTACCATGATTGCTGAAGTGTGCAGTATAGAAATGAGTTTAAATAAATAAAATAAAAAATAAATACAATAAATGATTTCTTTGTTTATGAATGCTAGAATTTTTCTCATTGGTTAACATGGAGCAGGGGAGAATAAGTGGTTCAAAGAGTATACAAATGAGACAATGTGGGGATTTTTAGAGTGAGCAGTTGTTTTTGGTTTCTTGCCCTGAGTTCATACTGACAACATGGCCCATACATGTGGTTTCTCTGTATTTTTCTATAGGGCAATAACATCATCCAAGCAGCTTTGCAAATCTATGCAGTGATAATGATGTTTATACATAGGGCTATGAGGCAGCTAATGAACTCTGTGACTCAAAGAAGGGTGGACTAGAAATACCTTCTTAAATGCCTATTTTCGCCCCTATGTGGACTCCTGTGCAGCCTGTGCTCCAATTGTGAATAACAAATATTTTCATTTTCCTGGCCTGATCAAATACTTATTAATTTTAGTCGCTATTTCCAGCTTCAAAGTGGATAAATCAACCTCCAAAGACAACGGACTGTGCTTAACTACGATATATTTTACAGAATAAACATTAGCATGCCGTAACACAGAAAAGTGTAATTTAATGCAAAGATGCACCCTAAAATAAATATACTTGGGAAAATGTTGGAGAGATGGCCCTATTTTTGGATCATGATGAGTACATTTATATAAATAATTCAACATCAAACTGAACTGGATAATTTCAGCCTGTTCTAAGTATGGCAGCCTTTTCACATTTTTATCAGATTCGTAACAAAAATATATTAGATTTGTTTTCCTATGGTTTTTGCTGAGATCCAGATATATCCAGCAGACATTTGAGCTTGTATTTTGAAACAGGAAATTCACTTTTTAACCATAAAGTATCTACCCACCCTAACAGACAAGCATGACTGATTCTACTCATTTTCAGTATGTGCCATATAGGAGAGGAGAGGAGAGGACTGGAGAGTTTTTGCTGTATTGGTTGTTGTTGGGCCTACTTGCTCATATTCATTTTGCCATCTCTCATTGCCACTTGCCTGCTTGGTGAGGTGCCAGTGGTACTATAGAATACATTATCCAGGCCTGCTATATTCAGCGAACTCTTGTCTGCTGTACTAGTATGAATTAACTAAGTTGATTTATATAATTGTGACCTTCCTGTAGAAGGTGAAATAGGAAAAATATAACAACAAAAATGTCTTTATTTAAAATTAGGTATTTGGGAGTCACACAGTAAAATGTGTGTTTAAGTCAGTCTGTATCTCACACACTGACCACCTTCCCTTATCATTATGTAGACTAGCATACCGGATTTGGCCTGGAATTCTGGAGGAATTGCTGGATTTCTGAGCTAACATCCAAAACCTTCAGTTGCTCCTTCCTGAAGAAGCAGGCCTCGAAATAAGACATTGCAGGAAGGAGCAGGAGCATCAGACTAGTGTTTAGAAGAAGAAAGAGGGACAATGTCTGTCCCCAGGGCATAGCCACTCAGCACTGCAGTGTCTGACCGAAACAGCGCTGCATGGTGGCCAAAGAAACGGCCCTGTGGTAGGGCTGCCATGGACCCCTCCCCACAGCAGCCCAAGAATTAGGAGGTCTGGCAACACAGCTGCTGTGGACTTCATCCCACAGTGGCCCAAGAAGAAGAAGACCAGAGGCAAGGGGGAGGATGAGGCCCTGATTGAGTATGTGAAAGAGAATGTTTGTGTGTGAGAGTGAGAAGCATTTGAGAGTGAGAACCTGTGTGTGTGTGTGTGTGTGTGTGTGTGTGTGTATGTGACAGAGAGACAGTGTGTGAGAGTAAGAGCCTGTGTGCAGGTGTGTGTGTGTGAGAGAGAGAGATACAGCATGTGAAAGTGAGAGCCTTAGTGTGTGTGAAAGAGAGAGACAGTATGTGCAAGTGAGAGTGTGTGTGAAAGAGAGAGACAGTATGTGAGAGTGAGAGCCTGTGTGTGTGTGTATGAGGGAGAAAGGAAAGAAGACAGGAGGAAAGAGAAGAAACAGAGAGGAAATAATAGACCCTGAAAAAAGAATTAGGAAAAGACCAAGAAAGGGAACATGGTAAAACAGGCTGGGACCAACCAATTAGAAAAATGAAATCAGACAACAAAGGTAAAAATAAAAAAGCATTTTATTTTGAGTTTTTAGTGATTGCCACAGGCTATCTTTGGAAAAGTGCATTATATATTTGTATTTTGCTATTTCTTAAGTATTCCACTGTTCAGAAATGTTAGTTTCTCAGGCTTTCCATTTTAGTTTTGTCTGCATGTTTCTGTTTCTAATGTCTAGTCCCTTATTCTGTAGGTAGATTTATGTTCTATATGTGTGACTGAGATGTAGTATTTCTGCTAGCATGTAGTTTCTCTGTAGAGATTTGTAGCAGTAAGGCTTGTTCTGTTTCCTCTGTAGGCGGTGTATTCGTGTTCTAGGGCATGGTATAATATTTGCATTGCTGCCTTTTCATAGATAAGGTTGCAATTGTTTGAATCCTGAGATTTAGTGCTAGTATGATATGGTATGGCAAGGTTCTAGGTGTCTTCATGTATTTATTTTCCACAGGGGTTTGTGTTACTTCACAAAGTGTTTGGCAATGGAGGGTGTTTGGTTTGCTATTACTGAGGTGTGTGTGTGTGTGTGTGTGTGTGTGTGTGTATGTGTGTGTGTGTGTGTAAGAGGGGGAGAACTGAACGAGTGTGCATGTGTGTGAGAGTCTGTGGGTGAATGATAGTGAGTGTATATGTGAAAATAAATATGTATGTGTATGAAAGAGTATGAGAGTAAACATGAAAGTATGTTAGTGTATATGAGAAAATCTGTGTGCATGCTGCAACTGGAGCATATCTTGCCCTGCCCTTTGCTCTCTCTCTCCCCCTGCTAATCCACAACAATCTCAGGGTTACTAGAAATCAAACGTTTCCAGGTATGTAGACTAGAGCCTGTTATAGCTCTTTCACTAACAGGGCCTATTGATAGTATGCGAGTGTGGAGGATAACTAAATGCAAAGTTCTCTTTACCTGATACAGGTGGTATAGAGGTCCATATTGAGTAAGCTGGGGAGGGGAACAGTTATCTGGGAAAGGTTACCTGGACAACTTTCAGCAGCTATTCAGTGGAACAAGCCCGGAGAAGTGACTGCTGAATATACCTGGATAAACATATGAGGGAACTGCAAAAAACAGTGATCAATATATTTTGTACTTTTTTTAATATACTTTTTTTTTCGGGAATAGGTATCAGAACATTCAGTGCTTCAGTCTCATGGGCTCTTGCCCACAAAGGGCTACAACCCCTCTCTTTTATTTGCACTTTTAATCATGTCATTTACTTCTTCCAGTTCATTTTTCCAGTGAAATCTACCCTATTAATTACCCTCTTTAAAATCTTTATAGTGTGTGTCTAAAAATATTTTTTTTTCAACTTAGCTCATTTTAAGAGAGGGATTGTAGCCCTTTGTGGGCAAGAGCCCATGAGACTGAAGCACTGGATGTTGATACCTATTCCCGAAAAAAAATATATAAAAAAAGTATAAAATATATTGATCACTGTTTTTTGCAGTTCCCTCATATGTTTTGGGAGTAGTTTTTTTGAGATATTGTAAATTGAGGGTTGTTGCCGAAGTATTGGAAGTATACCTGGATAAAACCATCTAGATAACTTTAGGACCGGTATTTTTCCATCTAGCCCTACCCGGCTAATATTGTCGAATCAGAGCTGAATGTTGGTGAAACCGCACCCTGGGAATGCCCACAGTACCCTCTTTTCTTACCTGGATGAATTTTGTCACTTGGACAAAATTTAGCCAAGGAGCAGGGGGAAATATTCAGAGTTAGCCAGTCAAACCTTTGGAATATTAGCCTCACAGAGACTAATTACTATTAAAGCAAAGTGTGAAAGTATGTGGATTAAACTGAATTCTTTGTATGTGACTAACATACTCTATCAGTCACACAGACACTTACACCACAAATTCATTTGTCTTGCTCTGTATCTTCTCTTTATAAGCACATCAGTGAGAGAGAGGTGACCCAGTGACAGCCAGTGCATGAGGTCTGCATATATAGTCAGTGAGTCATTCACAGTCACTCAGGCTTAGCCCAGTGCATATGGTGTCAGACAGACAGTGAATTACACCTGACATGGCCAGGCAGCAAGTGATTAAGAAATCCAAATTTACACACCTCCAGTGGTAGACTAGTGAGTGAGATCACTGGCCAGTGGCCACTGACATGTTTGCCAGATTGAAACTACAAGAAACATCTATCAAAACCAGCAGAGGCAAGGAGCATGTTCTTAACCACCAAAGCCTATACAAGCACTGGATGCAAATCGTTCATGCTATCATCATGTCACTTAGTTGATACAGAAGCAAAATTGGAACGAGCAAAAGATCATATAGTAAATATCATCTACAACGACTGCAGAGTGTAGCAGCACTGGCAATGATAGTGTTTCATAAAATGACAGGCAGTCAGGCACCACTAGGTAATGTAGGTATGTCATCCATGCTACAGTTCAACACTGCCCACCACCAACTGCTTTGTCATCATCATCACCTACTAATGTTTGTAAATCTAATTCTTTCTTTGTAGCAGCAGTAGGCACAGATGAAGGACATCACCAGTCGCAAATCATTGAAGAGTGGGAAAAGTTCAAGGAGGAAGCAGAGGCAAACAATTTGTTTCTTCAGCAGACTGGATTGGCATCCCACCTTTCACTTCGATTAATAGATACTACCGCTCATGACAATGAGATCAAAAGTGATGATGGTGCTTGTGCTGTTAGTGACATCACAGATATGAATGACTCAGTATCACCATTGGAAGAAAGTGCCACTCCTTGATAAAGGAGGAGCAGGGGTGATATGATACAGAAGTTCAGATACTTGAAAGGTTTTAATGATCCAAAATCAACAACAAACCTTTTCCGTTGCAAAAAAATCAGCAGAACCAGGGGTCACGTTTTAAAACTCCAGGGAGGAAGACTCAGAACCAATGTCAGGAAGTATTTCTTCACGGAGAGGCTAGTGGATGCCTGAAATGCCCTTCCGGAGGAAGTGGTGAAGACCAAAACTGTGAAAGATTTTAAAGGGGCGTGGGATAAACATTGTGGATCCATGAAGCCTGGAGGATGGGAATGAAGAGAAGAGGTATGGGGATGGCTTGTAGGAATAAACACTGTGGATCCATAAAGCCTGGAGGATGGGAATGAAGAGAAGAGTTATGGGGATGGCTGCGGGAATGAGGCTACTACCTGGTGATTAATACCCTTATTCAATAAACGTTCACACGGTTAATGTGACTCCAACATTGCTCTATGCTTAAACGGCAAGAGGAAATGTGGAAAAGAGGATTTGCATTCAGGCTACAACCAACAAGGTAGCACAGTCTGGGTAAACAAATAAGCGTGGGAGTAGCTTGCTTGTTGTGGCGGTTACTACCCCTAACCAATTAAGCCTGACACTTCCCTTTGAATGCATATCCAGTGCAGCTCACTGCTTCAATGGCAGGGGGAATAAAGAAATATGATTTACATCCAGCCACATCTAACAAGGCATTGATCTGAGCAGTATGAATATACAAACATCAGGGTAAATTGCTCGATACGACAGTTACTACACTTAGGGGTAGATTTTCAAAAAACGCGAATAGGCGTACTTTTGCTGGCGCATCAGGCGCAAGCAAAAGTACGCTGGATTTTAGTAGATACGTGCGGAGCCGCGCGTATCCACTAAAATCCTGGATCGGCGCGCGCAAGGCTATGAATTCTGTATAGCCGGCGCGTGCCGAGCCATGCTGCCTACCCCCGTTCCCTCCAAGGCCGCTCCGAAATCGGAGCGGCCTTGGAGGGAATCCTCTAACGCCCTCCCCTCATCTTCCCCTCCCTTCCTCTATCTAACCCACCCGCCCGGCCCTGTCTACACCCCCCCCCTTACCTTTCTCCGGGGATTTACGCCTCCCGGAGGGAGAAGTAAATCCCCGCGTGCCAGCGGGCCTCCTGCACGCCGGGCCGCAACCTGGGGGCGGGTACGGAGGGCGCGGCCACGCCCCCGGACCGCCCCGGGCCGTAGCCACGCCCCTGTACCCGCCCCCAAAACGCTGCCGACACGCCCCCAAAACGCCGCAACGACCGGGCCCGCCCCCGACACGCCCCCGACACGCCCCCCTCGGAGAACCCCGGGACTTACGCGAGTCCCGGGGCTCTGCGCGCGCCTGTAGGCCTATGTAAAATAGGTTCACCGGCGCGCAGGGCCCTGCTCGCCTAAATCCGCCCGGTTTTGGGCGGATTTAGGCGAGCAGGGCTCTGAAAATCCGCCCCTTAAACATTAAGCCTTATACTTCACTTTGATACAGCTCCAACACTGCTCTCTGCATCTATGGCAGAGGTGGAAGGAAACTAGAATCAAAAAGCTACCAATAAGGGCCCTGAACTCAGTGGTCAGAGTAACAGATAAGTATGAGAAAATAAGTGTGAAAGCTTGCTGGGCAGACTGGATGGGCCTATTGGTCTTCTTCTGCCATCATTTCTATGTTTCTATGTTGCTATACGAGACCCAGCATGTCAATGGTACCCCAACAGATTAGCAAAGAGTACAATGGAAACTTGTGGCAGGTACAGCTGAATAGTTTGGTGTGTACTGAAAAATGCTAGATAGTAGAGCATCCTGTCTGCTGCTACCACTGGCTGCACCAGTGCTGTGTAGCATCCATGCTAACAATGCTTTATTACACTTGCATTGTTTTTGTGAGACAGAGAATGCATGATGGCAGATGTGCCCAATAAGCTAGCAGGTAATGTGATGCAGCTATTGGATAAATCTGTGTACTGCTGGCACATTTGACTTTGAAGTTCCAACTGAATTTTCAAATATAATCTAGATTTCAGGAAATTATGCAGATTTTTTTTTTTTTTTTGCATTGAAACCACCGAAAAATTAAATTGTGTAGGATCATTTTTTCACAAGAGCTGCACGTCTCTGAGGATGACCATGATTCAAGGGGCTGGAGGACCTGATCGAGGCATGTCCGACAAGTTCCCGTTTTTGGCTTGTAGTAACATCTTTTTTTGCCTCCCCCTACCAAGATTTGGTTTTGTGATATTAACCCAGTGTCATTTTTGTGTGTGTGTGGGGGGGGGGGGGGGGGGGGGCAATGGCTCACAATTTCTGAGTAGTGCTTTTATTTTTTTTTTTCTCAGAGCACATTTCAGATGTTCTAAAAGAATCTTTCCTTTTCCAAGAAAAAGTGGTGTTGTCTAAACCTTCATTATGGATGGGCGCATTGGCACTGTTTCACTGATCGCTTACATTAGATCTCCATGGGGCTATATTAACTGAATACTGTAAGAAGGAATGTATTCCAAAAGGCTTGAGGCAGTTTAAGGAGCCCACACTTTTTTGTTTCCAAGATTCTGTATTTGTGGAGCTTAGGAATAGCATATTGAATAAATGCTCTTTAGATCTGATGACATTGGCTATAGAGAAAACTAAGGAAAGTAGCAATCTGGTTAAACAAGAACTGGATGAAAATTTAACAGCATTAAAAGCTGAATCCTCTGCTAAATATTTTGACTCGCAATATGAAGATTTGAAGAAATCTGTTCATCATTTCTATAATGAGTTGCACTAAGATTGAAAATGAATAATATTTACCAGGGCTGAGAAGGACTATTAGAAGGATCAAGTTACCCTTAGATGTTTATTAAAAGTTCCCTCAAGAGAATTACATCGGATACTTCTTCTGAGGGTGGGAGTTCAGTATAATGCCCACATCTTTTAGATCTCTTAGGGGAATCCAAAATCAAGAGAGGCACTTGGAACTATTGTGGCAATCGGACAACGATATTTCACTGGAACTGGCCCCTCACATGTATCTTTAATTATGAGCCTTCCTAATAAAGTTCTTTCTTCTCAGGGAAAAAAGGGTTACCTAAAGATTTAACTTTCGTTCCTACTGTTGTTCATGACATATTTCAACTTAAAATTAATTTTGAATGATTTATGAGAAAATAGCACTTGAAATTGTATTTCTCATTACGACCTGCATAGGCTTCCAATATATAAAAAACAATCTGTAATAAATCCAAACGGGTTCTGCCAGGTCCTCTGGATCCAGTACTTCATATATTTATTTATTTATT
Organism: Rhinatrema bivittatum; assembly: GCF_901001135.1. Taxonomy (NCBI): domain Eukaryota; kingdom Metazoa; phylum Chordata; class Amphibia; order Gymnophiona; family Rhinatrematidae; genus Rhinatrema; species Rhinatrema bivittatum. The sequence goes on from NC_042616.1 coordinate 299,567,712, forward strand.
TATTTTTAAGTTTTATATACCGATGTTCCTGTAAAGAATACATATTGCACCGGTTTACAAGGAGCTGAACAGTCGCCTCCAGGGTGGAAATACATTAAAACAGTCGCCTCAAGGCAGAATACATTAACACAAGTATACAGGAAAACTATTAAAGAGAACTTTCATAAACACAATTAAATGTAACTGGGAACCATAAATCAGGAACATATGTACAGAGGTAGGTATATCGTCTGTCGCTTCACCAGATTTTAGCTCTCAGGGAAAGCTTGAGTGAATAGCCAAGTCTTTAGCTTCTTTTTGAATGTCGGAAGGCATGGTTCTTGGCGGAGGTCCGGTGGGAGCAGGTTCCAAAGATGGGGACCTGCAGTGGACAGAGCTCGTTTCCTCAATGAGGTTTTTGTTGGCTGGGTGTGAAGCATGTTCTGGTATGCACTTCTGATTGGTCTATTGGAGATGTGTTGCTGTAGTTGGAAGGATAGGTTGAGGGGGGAGATGTTGTGAAGAGCCTTGTGAATCATCATGAGGGATTTAAATTGTATCCTAAATTTTATAGGCAGCCAGTGAAGATTTTGGAGGATAGGGGTGATGTGATCCCATTTTTTAGTGTTAGTGAGAATTCTGGCCGTCGCGTTCTGGACCATCTGAAGTGGTTTGATGGTGTTGGCTGGCAGGCCCAGGAGGAGTGAGTTGCAATAGTCCAGTTTAGGGAGGATGATAGATTGTAGTACCAAGCGGAAGTCTCGGAAGTGTAGAAGAGGTTTTAATTTTTTTAAGACTTGCAATTTGAAGAAGCAGTCTTTGGTAGTATTGTTTATGAACTTGGTGAAGTTGAGTTGGTTGTCCAGAAGCACACCAAGATCTCTTACTTGTGGCGTGTGGTCGATTGATGTAAAGGAGAGTTGGGTGGAACTAGTTGGGTTGAATAGAGAGCACTTGTCTGGAGCTATTATGAGGATTTCAGTTTTGCTAGTATTTAGCACGAGGTTGAGGCTTGTTAGCATGTTTTTGTTTGCCGAAAGGCAGCTGTTCCAGTAAGACCATGTTCCAGTAAGACCATAGTCATGGAATTAATTTTACATGAAGTTGGCAAATTAGAGTGGGCAAAATCTTTTATCAATGTATTAAGATCACTCAGGATGATTCATCGATTGTGATTAAAAGTACAGATTAAGGAGGTGCCCTTTGTATGCAGAATCATGATTATCATAAAGAAGCTTTTTGCCTGTCTGATGCTTCCTTGTAAAAGAATATTGACGGATCATCCTAAATGTATTCAAGCATTAATTTATCAGATTACAATGAAATCACTTAAGGAAAGTTATTTAAAAGCTCCAGAATTTTTCTTTTTGAGTGTCTTACCCTACTGTTCATACATTACAGAAACATTCATAAATCATTAATCAGTTCCCTGGAAGAGTGATCGTATCAGCTAATGATTCTTTGTTGGGACCCTTGTCTAAATTTATAGACTAGTTTTTAAAACCTGTTGTAGATGCTTTATTAAAGAAACTACCTAATTTTAAAAATCTTCTTCCTTTTATGTTCAATTTTCAACCTGAATTGATAATGGTGACTTTAAATTCTTTATATATGTCAATGCCGCAAGATGAAGTATTAAAAGTGATTTTTTATATAGTTGAAACTAGAAAGAGATCACATAATGCTCCATTAGAATTTGTTGTCAATTTGGCTTGCATTGCTTTTAAAAAGTGGGTTTTTGGGGTTTTTTTTTATTTTTGATAGACATTTTTATTTTCAGATTTCAGGAGTTGCCATGGATTCTACCATAGCCCTCTTCATTGCCCAATTTACTTATGGCTAATTTTGAGAGAGACTGAATTTTTGCCTTACCTTTTAATGACCAAATTTGCATGTGGAAGTGATTCATTGATGACATTTTTGCTTATGGAAAGGCACTGAAGATCAGCTTAAGTCATGCCATTATATATGGCTAAATTTCCATGATTTAAATATTCAATTTACTATGTCTTACAGTACAATGGAGATTTATTTTCTTGATGCATGCATTACCAAAAATGGGTTGGGCCTTTTCAATGTAATTGCTTATACAAAGCCCTCTGATTGTAATGATTTTTTGCTCTATTCTAGTGAGCAACCTCAATTATGAAAAGACAAGTTACCATTTTCTCAGTTTCTCCATGGCAGAAATATTTGTTCAGATTTAAAGGACTTTAAAATAAAACCAAAACGTTTTGCACATGATGAGATAGCATGTGGATACCCTCAAAAATGTCATTCAAAAAGCTTATAAATGAGCTCTGTTTTCATCAAGACAATGATTATTGTCATCTTCTCCAAAGCAATCATCAGGTGAAGATGTATTAACATGTGTGTTAAAATGTACATCCGCTTCATCCAAAATTAATGATATAATATGCAAGAGCTGGTCATTATTAAATTTACATCCTAGTTTTCTGAATAGCCGCTTGTGAATGACTTCCACATTGGGGGGGGAGAGGGACAAATTTAAAACAATATATAAGTATGTCACATTTTTAAAGCTCATCATTTAAAAGGCATGACAACAAATAAATGATTTTGGGACATTATCGCTGTGGTAGGGTAATGCAGCAAACCTTGTTTATGTGTTATATTTGTCTTTTATATATTTTATGACCGTTGATTGTATGTATACTGCAATAATCTCATTGTGGAAATCAACGGTACATAAGAATTGCAAATAAACTAAATAAATAAACTCACATTTTTCAAATTGTGTAACAAAGAAAAAGTTTATTTTAAATTTTCTTAAACTTTTTCTTCAAATTTTACGGTAAATCTTATTATTTATCCAAGCTCAAAATATATATGTATGTAAGACCAAAATTCTGCAGCCTAATTGTGCATCAAATCCAAATCACAGGACCATATCACTCCAGTATTGTACTCATTACACTAGCTCCCAATTCAATGGCATATAACAGATAAAATACTTTCCATTATGCATAGCCTGTTACACAATATCACCTGTCCCTGGTTGCTTTCAACCTTGCACTTGGCATGTCCCTTCTCGAAATCTAAGGTCCTCAAGGCAACACTTACTTGAAATACCATCTCACGAGATTGAGCTCTCTCGATTGCAGGCCCCACTATCTGGAACTAGATTCCTCTATCTAGCAGACTAATCCCCCGTGCCAAAGATTTTAAGAAAGCTATGAAAAGCTATTTATTCAGACAGGCATATCAAGATGTCAGCAATTCATAACTCTCTGCATACAGCTATAGTCACCTTTGTCCAATGAGATAATTTTCTAGATTTTGCCCAGTCCAATGTGATAGATTATTGCTCTAGACAGCTGGCCTTGTTTAGTTTATTTTGATCTCTTTTGTTATCTGTTTACCTGTTTTCTGAATATGTTTTCACTTCTAATTTTGAATATTTTATTATAACCCGTCCCAAAAATTGGAACGTGCAGGTAACAAGTTCTTTTAAATAAATAAATAAATACATTCATGTATTTTTTTTTAACTCAGGAGTTGTTTCTTAAATCAGCAGCGAGAGGCTCTCACAGTCACTCCTTGTTTAGATCATTCTCATGATCTCCACTTTTTAGTTATTGATCATATAGTTAAGAGAGAAAAAGGAAGGGATGTGATTTGGAATTAAGTCTGGAAGAGCAAAGATGGATTTTCAAATTAAATACCATGGAACCTATGGGTTTACATATCAACATTAAATGGCATTTATTTTTATAAATGAGCAGAATACATTTGTGTGATTGTTTCTCTTTTTAAATACTTGTTTAAAAGTATTTGAATTGGACTTTCTAAATCATGTGACTTTTTCATCCAATGAGATAGGTCCCCAGTATCTGTGAATGATCAGAATATGTTCTGACTGGTTCTTTTGTAAAGTTTGCTTACTGTATTTTCATTGGATTATTGAAGTCACATGATTTTTTTCAGTCACTGAGATGGGGTTCCAACATCTGAAAGTTTGTATAAAATATAGTCATGACTGTGAGTTGTTCTCTTATGAAGAAGATTTCCACTATTAAGTGCTATAAATTACACATCATTATTCCTTAGCTGAGTATGGATCTTTATGCTTATTCCTAACAGATTTATGAAGTTTTTTTCCTCCATTAGACAATTTAGCTTTCAGGAGATTTAAAAATTTTTTTGAGGAGTGTTGTTTTGCATTCAATACTGAAAAATTCACATAAATTTTATTATAGGATCATTTTTCACAAGAGTTGGACATCTCTAAGGATGACCATGATTCAAGGAGCTGGGAGATCTGATTGGGATATTTCAGACAAGTTCCTGTTTTGTATTGTAGAGACAGTACAGTTGCTTACCTGTAACAGGTGTTCTCCTAGAACAGCAGGATATTAGTTCTCACATGGGTTTGACATCATCAGATGGAGCCCGGCATGGAAAACTTTTGTCAAAAAACTTTCTAGAAACTTTGACTAGCAAACTTAGCATGCCCAGCCTGCTGCTATCCACGCGTCCATGAGAGGTCCCCCTTCATTCTTGTAACATAGCAAAAATACGAGCGAGAAAAATAACACAATAAACCAAAGGCAAACCTAACATCATGGGGAGATGGGCGGGATTCCTGAGAACTAACATCCTGTTGTCCTAGAAGAACACCTGTTACAGGTAAGCAACTGCGCTTTCTCCTAGGACAAGCAGGATTGTAGTCCTCACATGTGGGTGATTACAGAACTCCAGGCTGCCCCCTGTGATCAGAGGGACCCACAGGGGCTGAACAAGGTGCCAACGGGTACAACACAACTGCAACGCTGTGCGAAACAGGAGCAGACTGGCCCCACAGAGAGCACAATGAAAACAGTTAGGTTCCGGATTGGAATAGATTGCAGAGGACAGACTGGCCAAAAGCACTGTCCTGGCGACTATCCCTGGCGACTATCCCTGGCGACTATCCCTCAAACATGTGGCGAGAACTCCAGGTTGTGGCTCTGCAGATTTTGGTGACAGGGACCACACGCAGGTGGTCCACTGATGTTGCCATAGCCCGCACAGAGTGAGCTTTCACCCTACCAGCCAGCTGGAGGCCTGCTTGCTCATAGCAGAAGGCAATGCAATCCGCTGGCAAGTTGGATAGGGTCTGCTTTACCACTGCTGCTCCCAGCCTGTTGGTGTCAAAAGACACAAAGAGCTGGGTGGACTGCCTATGTGTCGCTGTACGGTCAAGTAGAATGCGAGCGCCCGCTTGCAGTCTAGGGTGTAGAGAGCATGTTCCCCCGGGTGGGAATGAGGCCGTGGGAAGAACGTGGGAAGGATAATTGACTGGTTGATGTGGAAAGCAGTCACCACCTTTGGCAGAAATTTGGATGCATGTGCAGCACCACACAATCATGGAAGAATTTCATGTAGGAAGCGTACGTAACCAGGGCCTGGAGCTCACTGACCCTGCGAGTGGAAGTGATCACCACCAGGAACATGACTTTCCAGGTGAGGAACTTCAGGTCACAGGATTGGAGAGGCTCGAACGGATGCAGCATGAGCCTTGCCAGGACAATGTTGAGATCCCATGGGATTACTGGCGGGCAAAGCAGGGGTTTCAGTTGAACCAGGCTGCGCATGAAACGCCCAACCAGTGGCTGGACTGAAATGGGCGCCCCCAGCGACACCCTGGTGGTAGGCGCTGAGGTGTAATCGGACCAAGCTGGTGTGGAGGCCAGACTCGGACAGGTGCCACAGGTAATCCAGCAGGTGGGGGAGAGGGCAGGAGAAAGGGTCCAGTCAGTGGCCCCCGCACCAAATGGAGAAACGCTTCTATTTTAAGCTGTAAGACTTCCGAGTGGAAGGTTTCCGGGATTCAATCAAGATCCTGGAGACCCTGTCGAGAGCTGCAGGGGCTGGAGGATCATGCGCTCAACATCTACGCCATGAGTGCCAGGGCCTGTAGGTTCAGGTGGTGCAAGGTGCCCTGATTTTGTGATAGGAGGTCGGGAACTGTCCCAAGCGGAACCGGTGCACTCATGGACAGGTCCTGGAACAGAGGAAACTACACCTGCCTTGGCCAGGAAGGTGCCACCAGGATCATGGTCCCTCCCATCCTCTTGCAGCTTGATCAGAGTCCTCGAGAGAAGCGTAACTGGGGGGTATGGGTACATGAGACCTTGTCCTCAGTGAAGTGAGAACTGTGGCAGGCCAGACAGTCCTTCCCTGGAATCAGGAAGCAGAAAATGCTCACCTTGTGATTGTGGGGAGAGGCGTACAGGTCCAAGTCCAGCATGCCCCAGCAACAGAATAGGCTGGCTGCTACTGCCAGTTTCAAGGACCACTCGTGTGGCTGGAAGGACCAGCTGAGGCGGTCCGCCAACATGTTTAGGTGGTCCAGCAGATATGTGGCTCACAGATACATCCCCTTGGAGAGGGCCCAATCCCAGACCTGCAATGCCTCCTGGCAGAGGGGGAAGGAGCCCGTGTTCCCCTGCTTGTTGATGTACCACATTGCCACCTGGTTGTCCATTCTGATGAGGATGACTTTGGAGGATAGCCTGTCCTGGAAGGCCCACAGGGTGTACCAGATTGCCCTTAACTCCAGAAAGTTTATCTGGCAATGGGATTTGGCTGCAGTCCAAAGGCCCTGTGTGTGTAGGCCATCTGTGTGGGCCCCTCGCCCTTGAGGCGAGGCATTGGTGGTGAGGGTCACCTGGGGTGGAGTGGGCTGGAATAGGAGTCCTATTTCAAGTTTTGGACAGGGTTTCACACCAGGCTAGGGAAAGACGGAGAGGGTCATTGACAGTCACTGGTGCTTCTAGACCCTGGGACGCTTGCCACTATTGACACCGCAAGGCCCACTGCAGGCTCTCATGCAGAGGCAGGCCAAGGGAGTCATGTGGACCGAGGCTGCCATATGTCCCAGCAGGTGGAGCAGCAGATGGGCTGGTACCGTCACTTTTTGCGAATGAGGGTAGCCAGCGAAGAGAGGGCGACTGCTCTATCCCTGGGCAGAAAAGTTTTCGCTTGTGCTGTATCCAACCTGACACCGATAAAGTCCAGCCGTGGAGATAGATTGAAATGTGACTTGGGGAAGTTGATAACGAATCCCAGAGTCTGTAAAGTGTTGACCGTCAAGGCTAGAACATACATGGTCCCAGAGTGTGAGCCGCTCCGGTTCAGCCAGTTGTCCAGGTATGGAAAAACATGGACTGAGCAACGCCTGAGGTAGGCAGCCAACACCACCACCAAGCATTTCGTGAAGAAGCGTGGGGCTGATGCCAGCCCAAAGGGCAGCACTTTGTATTGAAAATGTGCCATCCCAACAGAAAACAGAGGTACTTCCTGTGGCTGGGGACAATTGCGATATGAGCGTAAGCTTCCTTCAAGTCAAGGGAGCAGAGCCAGTCTCCTCTTCGGAGGAGCAGAATCAGCATGCCCAGAGAGTCCTTCTCTTATGAGAAAATGGTTTAATGCCTTGAGGTCAAGAATGGGGTGCAAGCCGCCGTTCCTCTTCAGAATGAGGAAGTACCTCAAGTAAAAGCCATGCCCCCACTGTTTGCGGGGAATCAGTTCTACCACACTCGCCGCTAGAAAGGTGGAAAGTTCCGATTGGAGGATGACCTGATGGGCGGATGAATCCCACAATGGACATGGGGGAAGGGTCTCTTGGAGCCTGCTGAAGTTCAGGCAGTATCCATGGTGGACAATGGAGAGGACCCAACGGTCCGAAGTGATTGCTTCCCAGTGGCAGGCGAAGCAAAGGAGCCTGCTACTGACTGGGGGATCGACCACCATGGGATCCAGCATTTGGCTCGTGCCCTCTCGCTGCCAGTCAAAAGCTAGTGGATGGGGCCTGCTGGGGTGCTGATTGGGCCCTTGGATCCCACTGCTGTTGGCTGTGGCCCCTGGGATTGGGCCGAGGTGGCCGGGTATGACAGCAGGAGGGAAGTATTTCCTTGGCCAGTAGAAGGGCTTGTGAGAGCCTAGCCTGGAAGACTTCCTGGCGGTGGAAGTGCCTTCAGAGGAGCTGGCAGAGCATTGCTGAAGAGTATCATGCTTATCTTTCATTTGCACCATGACCTCTTTCATTTTGTCCCCAAACAGGTTCTCTCCTGTGCAGGGGAGGTCTGCAAGCCTGTCCTGCACCTCTGGGCGGAAGCTCTGAGCCAAGCCAGCCATGTGGTACCGAACCCTTGGCGGCTAGGCAGGCTGCGGTCTCAAAGACGCCTCAAGGCCCAGCATGGCGATGGCCGTAAGGGACTCCTACTGCTGCTGGGGAAGGCCCTCCACAAACTCTTGGACCTGCTTCCACAAGTTGCAATCATATTGTATCATGTACAGCTGGTAGGCTGCAATACAGGCCACTAGCATAGCCCCCTGGAACATCTTTCTCCTAATGCCATCAAGCTCCCTGTGCTTGCACCCTGGAAGGGTGGAAGCATTTGTCTGGGAGCATCTGGCCTTTTTGAGTGCGGACTCCACCACTGCAGACTGGTGGGGTAAACACCGCTGTTCAAAGCCCATTTCCTATTGAGCCAGATAAGTCGCATCAGCTTTCCTGTTAACCAGGGCCACTGACACTGGGTGTTCCCACATATGGAGAAGGAGCTCTTTAAAGATGTCGTGGACCAGCACCACCACTACCTCTTTTAGAGCGTTGATGAACTGGAGAACCTCCAGCAACTTATTACGGGAGTCCTCCTCCGACAGGAGCTGGAAGGGAATCGCCTCTCCCATTGCCTTCACAAAGCTGGCAAAAGACAGGTCCTCAGGAGGGGAAGGCTCCGAGAGGGAGTCATTCTAGAACTCGGACAATGCACCCGAGGAGTCATCACCCCATGGGTTATAGGGGCCCTCCTCCTCACTAGGGTCCAGACGCCAAGGGCGGGAACTGGGAGGGGCACCAGGCCTGGGCTCCAAAGGCATGGAGGGCCATGGAGGCACCAACAGCATTGATGGGCCCTCGGGCATCGAGGGGAGCATTGTCCGTGGTACACTGGGGGGACCTGGCAGCAGCCTGGGTAACCACAGCATGGTCGCCCAGTCCCCACAGCTTCACCCTCCTTGGAGGACCCGGGAATCAGATGTCCTCCGGTGGAGGGCATCGGTGGCTGAGGAGGCATCCAGGGCCTCTCGGGCACCGGTTGCATCGGTAAGGCACCAAGAAGAACGTCCAGATGCTCTAGCAAGGGCACAAGCATGGAAGGCGAAGACTTGGACACCGGTATGGGGGTCGGTGGCACTGGCAGCTCTATGCTCTGAAGTGCTTTGAGCACCGCCAATTGCACCCTGCAATCCAACTCCTCTTGGAAGTCCTGTGTGGTGAGGACTGATGGGGGGGATGAGGAATTGCCAGCACACCCTCAGAGGAATCATGAGGGGGTATGGCGCCCAGCACCGTTGCCAGCGGGGAACGCCTTGGGCTACCAGGGGCTCAAGAGGATGGGCCCTCCGGTGGCCGGTGCCATTTCGATGGTGGCTCGGTGGCACTGATGCCGCTCCGGAACTGGAACTGTGTCAGAACAGTGACTGGTGTCGATGCTTCCTGGGTTTCCGGTGCTCAGCCTGGTCTTTCCCCGGCTCAGAGGACGATGACGACCCCGAGGTTAGAGGGAAGGGAGAGACCACTGAGGATCAATCTCCCTCTCCATGATCCTTAGGGGTACTGGAGAACAGGACCACCAGGGGAAGAGAGGGGGATGGTTCCCCACGGTCCTTAGGCATGGAGGATACCGACACTGAAGTGGAGGGTTTTGGAGAGCCAAAAAGCTTCACTATTTTGTCCAGGCAAGCACAACACCCTTTGGGGGGTCATTTGGTCGCACATATGACACCCTCAGATGTCATGCGGGGCCCCCCCGGCAGAGGATCCATATACCTCATGTGGATCCGTGATGGACATGGTCCGCAGGCCCTGGGGGGCACCGTTGAAACTCGACGATGCCATTGAAAAAGAGGCCAGTGCACAGTCGATAACCAACGGAGACCCAGAAGTGGGAGTCAGGAATCGATCGCGAATTGCGAAGGCAAAAGCCAAGGGTACCTACCGGGAACCGAATGCGAAGGGGGACCCGATGCAGAAAGAAAAACCCCGAAAAACGCAAAAAATGCTTCAAGGGTTTGGAGTTCCACAACCACAAGGCTACTGCACCGTGGAAAAAGAAAAGAGACTGACGGGGGACCTCCTCGTGGCCGCGCAGATAGCAGCAGGCTGGGCTCCATCTGATGATGTCACCCACATGTGAGGACTACCATCCTGCTTGTCCTAGGAGAAATCTTTCCTCCCTACCCTCCTCCCATCATAATCAAGTTTTGGATCACAAACAAAAACAGATTATTGTCTAAACTATCCAGAATGAATTTTTTTTCCTTTTGGGCTGCAATTACTGTGAACCACAAATTAACCAGCATTCCAAAAAAAAAAAAAAAAAAAGGTACATTCAAAATGCACTTCACAAAGTGCCCTATACACTTCAAATCTGGAAGCTCACTTTTAGATCTCCTGCTGCCCTGAATATTTTGCTGAGGTTCTTCCCTGCTCCGGTTAGTTCTCTCCCTTCACAGAAAGCAGCATGTGGCTACTTTGAGAAAATCTATGACACCAAAGCTGTATAAGTCTTAGAATATTCATTTGAATCTATATTACATCAAATCAAATACAGTAAATTGATTTATGTATGATTTTAACAAACCTTGCAGGTAAAGGGGGATCAGCCTTTCCAGCCACCAGCCAGGAAGATCTGTGATAGGCATATCTGTACCTTTTATTATCCACAGGAACAATATCCATTAGTACTATATACTTTGCCTCAGGATCCACTCCTGAAAACGAAACCCGGATGGTAGGAAACATTCTCCTGAAAAAATAAAAATTGGAATTAGAATATTAAGAACATAAGATATGCCATACTGGGTCAGATCAAAGGTCCATCAAGCCCAGTATCCTGTTTCCCACAGTGGCCAAGAATGGTCACAAGTGGAAACTATCCTCAAGATCAAAATTGTAGAGCATATAGAAAGACATGATTTAATGGGACACAGTCAACATGGATTTACCCAAGGGAAGTCTTGCCTAACAAACCTGCTTCATTTTTTTGAAGGGGTTAATAAACATGTGGATAAAGGTGAACCGGTAGATGTAGTGTATTTGGATTTTCAGAAGGCATTTGACAAAGTCCCTCATGAGATGCTTCTACGAAAACTAAAAAGTCATGGGATAGGAGGCGATGTCCTTTCGTGGATTACAAACTGGTTAAAAGACAGGAAACAGAGAGTAGGACTAAATGGTCAATTTTCTCAGTGGAAAAGGGTAAACAGTGGAGTGCCTCAGGGATCTGTACTTGGACCGGTGCTTTTCAATATATATATCAATGATCTGGAAAGGAATACGATGAGTGACGTTATCAAATTTGCGGATGATACAAAATTATTCAGAGTAGTTAAATCACAAGCAGACTGTGATACATTACAGGAGGACCTTGCAAGACTGGAAGATTGGGCATCCAAATGGCAGATGAAATTTAATGTGGACAAGTGCAAGGTGTTGCATATAGGGAAAAATAACCCTAGCTGTAGTTACACGATGTTAGGTTCCATATTAGGAGCTACCACCCAAGAAAGAGATCTAGGCGTCATAGTAGATAATACATTGAAATCGTCAGCTCAGTGTGCTGCAGCAGTCAAAAAAGCAAATAAAATGTTAGGAATTATTAGGAAGGGAATGGTTAATAAAACGGAAAATGTCATAATGCCTCTATATCGCTCCATGGTGAGACCACACCTTGAATACTGTGTACAATTCTGGTCGCCGTATCTCAAAAAAGATATAGTTGCAATGGAGAAGGTACAGAGAAGGGCAACCAAAATGATAAAGGGGATGGAACAGCTCCCCCATGAGGAAAGGCTGAAGAGGTTAGGGCTGTTCAGCTTGGAGAAGAGACGGCTGAGGGGGGATATCATAGAGGTCTTTAAGATCATGAGAGGTCTTGAACGAGTAGATGGGACTCGGTTATTTACACTTTCGAATAATAGAAGGACTAGGGGGCATTCCATGAAGTTAGCAAGTAGCACATTTAAGACTAATCGGAGAAAATTCTTTTTCACTCAACGCACAATAAATCTCTGGAATTTGTTGCCAGAGGATGTGGTTAGTGCAGTTAGTGTAGCTGGGTTCAAAAAAGGTTTGGATAAGTTCTTGGAAGAGAAGTCCATTAACTGCTATTAATCAAGTTTACTTAGGGAATAGTCACTGCTATTAATTGCATCAGTAGCATGGGAACTTCTAGGTGTTTGGGTAATTGCCAGGTTCTTGTGGCCTGGTTTGGCCTCTGTTGGAAACAGGATGCTGGGCTTGATGGACCCTTGGTCTGACCCAGCATGGCAATTTCTTATGTTCTTATGTTCTTACAAGTACTTGTCAGGATCCCAAGGGGTCGATAGATTCCAAGCTGCTTATCCCAATAATAAGCAGTGGATTTCTCCAACTCCACCTTTATAATGGTTAATGGACTTTTCCTGCAGGAACTTGTCCAAACTCTTTTTTAAATGCAGCTACACTAAGCTTTCACCACATCCTGAGACTATGAATTTTAGAGTTTAATTATGCGTTGAGTAAAAAAATATTTTCTCTTATTAGTTTCAAATGTATTACCCAGTAACTTCATTCTCTGTCCCCAAGTCTTTCTACTTTTCAAAAGAGTAAACAACTGATCAAGGTTTACTTGTTTCATTCCACTCATTATTTTATAGACCTCTATCATTTCTCCCCTCAGCCATCTCTTCTCCAAACTGAAGAGCCCTAACCTCTTTAGCCTTTCTTCATAGGAGAATTGTTCTATCCTCTTTATCTTGGTCACCCTTCTCTGTACCTTTTTTTTAATTCTGCTATTTCTCTTTTGAGATGTGATAGCCAGAAATGAACACAATTCTCAAGATGAAGTAGCACCATGGAGCGATACAGAGGCATTATGATGTTCTCTGTTTTATTTTCTATTCCTTTCCTAATAATCCTTAGCATTCTATTTGCTTTCTTGATTGCTGCTGCTGCACACTGAGCAGAAGATTTGAACATATTATCAAAGATGAAGCTGAGATCCTTTTCCGGAGTGGTGACTCCTAATATGGAACCTTGCATTCTGTGGCCATAATTTGGGTTACTCATCACTTTGTACTTGTCCACATTAAATTTCAGTCTCCTAGTTTTGTAAGATCCCCTTGCAATTACATAGTCTATGCCAAAATACTTCTTTTTCTATCTCTTGGTTCAGAACTTAGCAAAGTGGAGGAGTAGGCAATTTGGTAGAGCAGCAGGGAAGCCAAAAGATCAAATGCTATTGGTGCTCCTTATGACCATTGCCTCCGATACAAACTCATGGCCCTGTTTACTAAGAATTTTTCCCATATACACAAAATGGGAGAAAACTTCTACTAAATAGGCCCTCTTAGTTTTTAAACCCTAGAGAGACAGGAAAATGCCTACTGTACTTGAATGTAACACAGCTTGACCTACCAATGAAAAGGTGTGAGCTAAATATTTTTTTTAAAAAGCCTTTGCAATGATATCCTCAATGGTCAACCAGTGCAATTATCTCTACAAATCCAAGGTCATTTTCACGTATAGTAGAAAGTGTTTAATATTTACTGAATGAAGATCTTGCCAGTGATGCTCACTGAAAGCATCATTTGTTTTTGCCACTGATTATCTGTGAATTCAACAAATATTGGTGCCTTAGCCTACAAACAGGCTAATTTACATATGAATCCATAAGGGGCCCAGTCATTTATACTTCCACATTCTAATAAATGGAAGTATTCTGAAAGATGTCACAAAGCCAGCATTGTCTATTAGATCACCTGATAGCCTCATATTTATTTGTTTACCAGTATAACATTGTATTATATTTTCTGAAGAGAGAAACAGCAAAAGAGAGATACTGTGGGGCTTATTTTATTGTCTCACTTCAGCACATGCTGGTGCTATTTTTAAATTTCCCTGTGAATGCCAGGAATGAAAATTTACTGCAAGATGAATGTATCATCCGGCACTAAACTAATGCAACAGCATCAGGTAATTTAAGTGTGAGATGAAAAATGTTAATCTGAGAGTGCCATTAAGCTTTAGATAGGTTTCCTCCATACCTTAATGGAGAATTGGGAGCACCATACAAAGTCACATCTACCCTAGGGTATTTAGATTTAGCTGTCAGCTTTTTAAAAAGTAAATGAATATCTCTATGCATGAAAAGCTCAATCACAGCCTTCATCTCTCAGCTATCAGGGGTATAAATTCTAACTGGAATATATACCATCTTATATTGCATAAAGCCATAGGTGATCAATGAAGTAAAGGGGTGGAAATAGGAAGCCATCCAGTTCAAATGCATGAAGTTTACATAATTGTAGTAAATGATGTCTTCTAGAGATAATGTTCTAGCCGGCTGTTATGCAATGTGAGTTTGTCAAAATGTCATTAAACAGACAAATAAACATAGGAGTCCATTAGTATTTACTGTTGCTATCTAATCTATACACAGGCTGCAAACGCAGGTGCTTAAACTAGGCAGGATTTCAGCATTCAAATAGGAGACTTCCGTTTTACCTTCAAACTTACACTGACTTTCAACTTAATGCCGGTCACTGTATCCCACTCTTTTGTGTCATTTTAATTTCATATAAGTGATAACAACACTGATACAAAGATACACGTCGGTATGCATACTGTGTAAATAGCTTTCAGGACTGTGGCACTTTTAGTCACTGAATTTAATCTTCCTTTACTGCAATTTCAAGTTGGGAATGAAAACGGGGCTGCTAAGGAAAAGGACATAAATTCCTCCCCCATCCCCCCCAAAAAAACATTTAAAAGTCATGATCCAAGTAGAAATGTTGGCAGTGGAATAATGTAGAAGGTTTTTTGTTTTTTTTTAGCTTTCCCTGTTTAGCAATTCTTACTGAATTGTTACTGCGATTGTACACTATTTGTATTATAAGATTCCTAGTTTAACAGCAATATTTAATTAGTGTGTAATTGTATTATTTATTAATACCAATCTATATAACATGTGTCATGTATTTTATATGCAAATAAAAAAAAAAGAAAATGTCATAACAATACAGTCAGAGGTGCTAAGCAAGGAAAGGGAACGCAGTGCTCTCAGTTTTGCCCCTGGTTTTCACCAGCAGTAAAACTTCAACACTAGTAATTCTTCCTAACAATGAATATTACCTTTGCTAAATACCATTTTATGAGATTCCATCATCAGAGCTCCCCTTTTGGCCGATTTGAATAACAGAACTGCCAGTCCCGCCTGCATGTGTAACTTGTGCAGATTGTAACCTAGGCATAGTGCAAAGTCAGTGTCACAAAGCAAAGGCCATAATGCAATGTTTGATATAAAATACGGCACTGAGGATGGTGCCACTGTACTTAACACCAGTTCAGAAATTGCTACAAGCTGGTGCAGGCTCTGACCATTAACAAATTATCCTCCAAATTATATATACTATTTGTCAACCCTTTCCCCAATGTTAAACTGTCAGTTTCCCTTAATATGACTACAGCCATTGGAACTTTCGATTACATGAAGATGAAAATACATATTCAAGCAATGGCACAGCAGCGGAATCCGACCTTTTTAAAAGCAGCCGAGAGACAGAATATTGCATTAGTAGCCTAGAATTCTCTTTAGGACCCCATATTTTATGTTCACCTAGGAAGCACTTTCCCAGGTTTATGTGTTTTCCGCCGGCTATACTAGTTGTTCGAGATGATCGTGGACTCCTGCAATATATCCAGCACAGTAAAATCTCTCCTTTGGTGGAATGCCAGCAAGTATTTCCATTTTGGTCTCTGGTTTATATGCGTCTGGGTCTATATATTACACAGGATATCCAGAAAGTACGTTTTAAAGATCTAATTTGTGGAACTAATGCAATGTGCATTATTAGATGTACAATGGAACATCCTGAGAGGCAGACCGCGAAGAGAGAGAATAGGCTAGGCAATACGAAGAATAGCATCAAAGCATGGTGACATGTTTACAACCGGCACAGAGCTGTACCATACAGGGACGGGATGACATCCGGATTGCTGACTTGTACAATCACGTGGGGTTTTTTTTTTCACACGCAGCACAGTGCCATTAGGGAACAAGGTATTAGGGAAAGCTATTTCCGTAAAGGAAGCAGTACCACAGCACCCAGCAACTGGTATAACAATCTTCCAGGAACAAAGTAAGTTTTTCCTTTTTTTTGGGAAGGTTAATTTCTTGAGATGATGTGCCAGAATGAGCCAGTAGTTGGGCACTGCTTAGCCTGGCGCCACTCACTCACAGCCACCAGACTCAAGGCCAAAAACTAAGATTTTATTGAACTTTTTTTTTTATTCTTGGATGATCAAAGAGGAGATCCCAATTCTCAGCCTTTCCCACAAGATCCCGTTGAGAGAGGTGCAAGCTTTCCTGTCTAGCCTGGAAGCAAACACTGCATAACTAATCAAAATATGTCTATCCTGCTAAATATGGCAATACAGTGCATGCCTTTAATGTGCCTGAAGCTGGTGACTCCGCTCTAATGCCTTTTCTCAGCAGAATACAGCAATGGATTTTATAAGCTATCAATAGAACTTGTTTACACTGAGTTATACAAAAGCGAGTTCTCCATAGGTAAACATTTTGTCTGCTTTCCATTTAAATAATATCAAGACATCTTGGGCAAGGGAAAATAATTTTTGCTGAATTAGATTTTGGCTATCCTATAGGGATGGAAATATTGCATGTAATGCAATGAAAACAATTTCTTCTGATTGAAGAAATATATATACATAGAAAATCAAAGAGAGCTGGACGCTAACATTTCCTCTCTTTATCTGCACTGGAACATACTCCCACTGACAAAAACAAGCACAAAATTGATTTAAGATTTATATTGTTTTATTAATATTTATTTTTAAGTTGTCCTCTAAATCAAACTTATGAAGATGACTTTTAAAATTATATTAAAAGACCATTTAGTTAGTATTTTGCAACCTTCAAGCTAGGCCATATTTCAGTATTTGTCTGTGAGGCGGAAAGGAATTCATTTTACAAGCCAGATCCTGGTGTATTGAGCTTACTATCGGGTCTTTCAGTGTAAAAACAACTGCTCTTTCAACACACAATTGGGCTATCAGAAATCGATCTTTGGATTCCCCCAAATGTTTAAACAAAATCTCCTCTCGGTTTCATTCGCACTCATCTGCTCTTTGTCATGAGCAGTTTGTGATAAGGCCAGTTTTAACCCGCCAGCTAAAAATCGGAGATTATTTTGGGCCAGAGCTACTAATGGGTTTATCCCATTTGATGTCTATGGGAAAAATGCTTAGTGCATTTGGTCCGAGGTTTCCACAATAATTTGATCAGAGCAAATAAAATTGTCTCTAAGGGTTGATAGCCTGGGCATGCATTTTTTTTTTCTGGCACCATACAACAATCAAAGTGGCAAACAGCGCACTCCATTTTTGCTCACCTTCCAGATTTCGTAATGATCATCTCGGTGCCCAGATCGTGAAATTTGTCCCAGAGCTCCTTAGTCTCCAAGCTACAGGAGATCTTGGCCATTTCCTCACTGGGAACGATGGGGGTGGTGGGGATTAGAGGCTCAGTGCAGAGGGAAGAGGGACTGCTTCCAAACTCCCCATGAGCCTCGAGGCTGGGCAGGTCACCAAGCGGCTGTGCGCAGGAAGATTTCTCCACGAATTGTTCTAAATGGGGAAAGAAACACAATCAGTTATGGTATGGGAAACCCAGACTGGAAGATTTGGAATGTTAGCCATACCAAATAAATAAATTAATTAAAACGGGAACAAGAGAGAGAAAAAGAGAGAGTGAGAGTGAAAGAGGATGGATGTTAAATTGCAAATAGGTTTTTAAAGCACTGGAAATATTCGGTCTTCCCTAAGAACATTTCTGCATGAATTGTTTCTTAAGTAAGAACAAAGAGTAGGAACAAAAATCATCACTGTTCAGATTTCTCTTTCTCTCTTTTATTAGCACAGTGGTGATAATGTAAAAGACTATTTAACCAATGCAGAAATCATGGCTGCAGGAATGTACGGGAAAGTACAAGGAGCAATCCCCCCATCCCAATTTTATGGATCTGGATTTCAAGTATTAGTGTCATACCGGGTGAACAGTTCCCTTTGTGCTAAGTGGGACTGATGAGTGGTTTGCGGAGGAGGTCAGCATACAATGCTGGCAAAATAGGATTTCTTTAAAAGGTAAAAAAAAAATACTATGCTCGCACACCCCCTAAGATTCATCTAAATGAAGAAATAAGGGGAAAACACATTTTAAGATTAGGGACGAATATGAATAAAATCAGGAGTTCTACCTTGAAAACTATTTTTCAAAAAGAACCAGGGGAATTATGATAATTCCTCACAGTGATTTGCAATGGGAGGACACTTAAAAGACGGACCATAAGGATGACTAAGTCCCATTAAAATACAATTTTTTTTTCAGGTTCAAGTAATAATTAGTATAGGAAGAACGATAAATATTAATAAACTGCTTTGTTTCCACTTCCCCTCCCTTTTTCATTCTCGAAAAAAAAAAAAGAAGCGTGGACAGCAAAATATAATTAACTGCATAAACTTATAAAATGTTGTAATTGTTATTGGAGAACATATTGATACTGTATGTTGTGTTTATCTGCTGCTCAATGCAAGTTGTAACAGTCTATGTTCTATTCAAATACTAATAAAAATGACAGAAAATGAAATACAAACTTTGTTCTCCAGGTTTTACAGAGGCTTTTGGCCATGCTGTTTGGAAACATATTTTCTCCTTTACATGTTTTCTGCATAAAAGTGGTGTAGTCCAATAAAAAGGGATCAAATGATTTTTTTTTGTGTGTTTGTTTTTACGTTTGATAATCTCTATTTTCGTGCATAATTGTGCTGGTCCTTTTCAAGTAAAAATACAAACCCGGTCCTCGAATCACTGAATAGCAAGGGATAATTTATTTTTTAAAAACAGACTGCTCTAGTTTTCTTAAATTCCTTCCACGAATCATTTAGCTATTTCCCCCTTGTTCTCTTCCAGGAACAGATACAAAAATGCAAGTAGAAAGAGCAAATGAAAAAAAAACAATGATCAAATCTGAAAACCCAAAATACTGATTTTTCCCTTATTATAGAAGGAAATAGCAACCACGACATTGTTAAACTCATATAGTTGACCAAAAATAATATTTTTATTTAATATAATTTTGTTGTTCGGCTACTCAAACTTCCAGAAAAAATGTAAAAAGAACTGTGTTACAGAAAGCCCTTCAAATAAAATCGTATTTGTAGATGAGCAATAGTTACATGTAAATATGTAATGTTTTAATGATTAGAGTAAAAATAAAATCTCGGATATTTAAGTCTTCCTCCTCATCACGTTTTATTTCTAATTAAAAGGAAAGCAGGATCAATATTTAAGAACAAAAAAATATATATATGTGTGTGTATGTTCCTTTCCTTCTATTTAAAAAGGTGGCATATTGGAATAAACGAAATGATAGCATTTACAGAGTGAGGTGCGATAAATACAAATTTAGCTGCAAAAAGATGAAAACCCAAGTTAATGCAGCGGGTAAATAAAGAAGGGATTTTACTATAATGCGTCGCTTTGTACTCTTGGACGCTGAAACTTGTTTGGGAAAGGTGACCCGATGGTGAACATCTCTGCATAATTCTCAGAAAACAACAGCGCTGAATATATATTCTTGCACCATTTATATAAAGCCTGCAATTTTTCAGGTCTTCGCGCCCTGAGAAAGAATCAGGCATAAAATCTCTCCTGGGTTTGATAACAGTGGAGTATTATGCCTGCACCCTTCACGTGCCTTTCCAATGGAAAATTGTCAAAAAGTTCTGCCTCCATTCCTTATGTGGGATCTCTGTTTTAATTTGTGTGCTTCGGCGATTTAGATTGATTATAAACTGGTAATCTCACGATCTATAGAAAAAAACAAACCCCTATATATATATATACCGATTAAATGCCTAACACGGGTATTCCGATCTGTTTTTCCCTGATCGCTTTGAAGATAAGGAACTTTGGGTTCCGCACCTTTAGAGGGGGAAAAAAAATGACAGAGGCAGGTATGTAATCTCTCTCATGTTAGGTTTAATAAATTAATTGCAATTTATGTTTTGTTTTTTAAATTAGGTACAATATAATCCATTACCAACATTTTTAAAATTCGGATATCAACAAAGTTCCTTGTAACAATGAAAAGTTTATTATTTTCTTTCTTGCTCTTTCTATAAAGCTCAGCTTCAGGATTAACTACTGAAACTTGCATTGCTAACGGAATAATCTAATCGAAAAGTGAGGAATTTAGAGAATGGGTACTGGCTAATGTTTTGAACAAGTTCGGCAGGCAAGGAGGTCAGCAATAAAAAAAAAAAAAAAAGATGCTTTCTTGATAAGGTTTGAGCTTTTGTAAAGAGAAACATATTTAACTGGAGCCAGAAGCCAGCTTTTATCATTCAAATGCCTTCCAGCGATTTGGAAAAAAAAACAATTCCGAAATTACAGCACATACACTTTTTTCCAAAGGCGGAAGGATGATTTCCCAGCCGTCAATCCCACCGGCTGCTTTTATTTTCTGAAGTGGGTCCCATAGTACCTGCATTTTCTGACAAACCAAAGTGCGATTTAAAGGTAATGACAGATGTCGGTTCTTCACTTTCCAGCCAATAAATTTGTTA
This sequence comes from Rhinatrema bivittatum, assembly GCF_901001135.1. Lineage (NCBI taxonomy): Eukaryota > Metazoa > Chordata > Amphibia > Gymnophiona > Rhinatrematidae > Rhinatrema > Rhinatrema bivittatum. Next base: position 299,588,392 of record NC_042616.1, read on the forward strand.
CACGAGCGTGACTGATGGCTTCATCATATATCTCAGTAAGTGCCAGAGAACTCCCTCCCCTCCTTTGTTCTTCAGCCTCATCCCAAAATTAAATCCTGTTCCGTTAAATGGACCGTGCAATATTAATAATTGCAAAAAAATATATAGATAAAATACTTCTTGTACGCAAATAAGCCAATCCACCTATTTTTCAAGGGCAATGTCTGCATATCTTTATGCCAGGGGGGGACTGCTGCAGGATTCTATCTTTTTCCGAGCAAAGTAAAGGGCACATGCCAATGACATTTTCCCATGCCATTTGTCTCCCTACTTGTCATGTTAGTTCGACTCCCCACATGTTTAATAGCGAAACTGTATTGTCAAGCAAAATGAATAGAGCACAGATACAGAACTTAAATGTTGGGACTTCAGACACCAGGCTTTATTTTTGGAGCTCGATTGGGTTTTGAATAATCCGCTTTGAAGGGTCTGAAAGGTGCCCTATAAATCAAATAATAACGAAATAACTATATCATCAGTATTTTCTTTTTTTTTTGTCATGGAAGAACAATCTTTTTCCGAGGATCTATGCAATAAAATAGCATAAATACTTGTCATAACTGTCAGGCCACCCTAGAAAAAGTTATTGGATTATTTCGTGAGTTTATATAGAGTCATATTACTATATTATAAACCACCGCTACTGGGTATTTTTTTTCTGTTCTTTAAGTACTTACCCAAAGGCTTGATGGTATTTTCTTGACTTTCTTTTTCCTTGGACGTCCCACTTGACATGAGAGCGGCAATGGAAAAGGCGTTAGCTCTGGAGGAAAGCTGAGGTTTGGGGGAAGCCGCGAATTCCATGATCACAGAGAAACCCCTAAAAACCACCCAAGAAAGTCCTAAAGCCGTCTCAGAAGCCCCAATTTCTAAAGACCGGCAGCTAACCCGAACTAGCGAGAAGGGGAAAAAAAATAAAAATAAAAAAATTCGAGATGCGGCTAATCTGACTTACAAAGCAAAGCTGAAAAAACAAAGAAAGTTTGCTCGCTCAATATAACGCAGGGTTAGGCGCTGAACGGTCACCACGGACACATGTTTCTGTTGTGCTTTTATTCCCGCCCGCTTTCTTTTCCCTCGATTGTTGTCCCTCTCTTTTTTTTTTTATTTGTTTTATTTCTCTCGCTCTCTCTTTTTTTTTTTTTTTTTTAAAGAGCTGCAACTTGTGGAGCGGGATCGGAGCCGCGGGAAATCCTGAGGCTCGGCTGCTTGCAGGCAGGAGCAGCGCCAGCCAGAGACAGAGCCCGCCCGCCTCGGTAGCCAAGGAATGCCCAGTGCGCCGGGGCTCCGGCTTATCCGCCCTTAATTTGACGGTCGGAGAGATCCTATCGGGCTCTCGGCCAATCGGCTCTCGGCTACGTCACCGCCTTCCTGATCCCGGCTGACAAGTGAAATGTGGGCGGGGGGCAGAGCCACAGGCAGCGAGAGGAGCTGACAGAAATTGACCTTTTTAAAAGTCTGTCTGACATTTACACAACTACTGGAGCAAGGGGAGACATTGCAGAAGGCAATGCCTGCGAACTGTAAACAAAATGTACACCACCGCCCTGGTGTTAATAAGTTAATCGTCCTGACATAGAAGGTGTGCCGATATAAGGACATATCCCGACAGTAACGCTCGCTGCTGGTCCCTCCAGACTGACTTTTGTAGAAGGCAGTACAGAGCCGATCAGTTCGGTGTCCAATGTACCTTAATGTCTCTTTTTTTACGAGTGTGTAGCGCTGCAAGGTGCCATGCGCTTGTTTAACTTTAATGTATTACCGTAGTCGTTTTAACCCCCAAGCTCGTTGACTTGACTTTCCCATTCCAGGTAGCAGCGATTTTTCTCTTATATGCGTCTGTACAGTCCTGCCTACACCTTGCAGTTCTTTACTCGTAATAAGGAAATAATAATAATAATAATAATAATAATAATAATAATAATCTGCACTCACCCATCACTTCTGTGTGTTCGCATCAATTTGTAAATCTCTTTTTTTTTTCTAAGTATATAAAATAAATAATTTGGCGCCTTTGTGTTAGAGAAGTGAAAAAGAGGGAATACTACTTGTGCGTTTCCATCGAAGGTGCCAAGCGTTGCAAATCCTTACAAACAGATCCATAGAAAAAGAAGATCCTGTTAGAAAGGTGACTTTAAATTTGCTGTTATGGAACTAAGCTATCAGGCTTTGCAATTGCGTAAAAAGAATAATTGCAACAGAAGCAATGTGAAAACTAAACTTCGATTGCAATTTTGAAAAAGGAGTTAATTGTGGAGCAGAGGCGGAAAGGCAATCTCACCTCCGAGACTCATTTTTACAAAGTGAAATCCGACACTGATGCTCTTAGTCTTAAAGCTCTTTATTTTATTGTATTTTTTTTACTATTGTATCTTTATGGATGTTTTTTTAATCTATATTTATCTTTATACGTGTAAAATGTTGATGTCAGTTTTATTTAACTTATTTACTCGAATGGGACACTAACTATTATGTCTGATTTATTGAGGGCGCGGTTGAAACTTGCAGTGAAGATCGGATTCCTGAGGATCTGTGTTTCCCTGGCATCGAGGATTTACTGTACTGTGCCCACCATAGACCACCTCAAGCCCATGTTTTTCCGTCTCGCTTTACTGCCACCTCAATGGATCGCAGCTCAATCGACTCGGTCGCGGACTTGCTCCAAAAGGGCAGCCTTGAACGCGCAATAAGAAAATAAAAAGCTGCGCAGAAAACGATGGGGCTAAATGACAGGACTTAAGTGTGCAAGGCCCTGGTGTTTGCTCCGGGATCCTGCCCACCTCGCTTTCAGACAGGGAGAGGTGGTGGGTGATTAGTACAGGACTGCCCTGTACACTTGTGCTCGAAAATCTCTTTTGTCTGCTTGTTTGGCTTTAAATGTAAAGCAGCACATTTTTTTTTTTTTGAAACAATGCCTGCCCTGTACTAAGTTGTCTAAAAGAAACAAACAAACGAGAAACCAAGCCGAACAAACTGGACCAGCCCCTCCCCCCGCTGGGCATCAGCACTCGGGTCCCTGCTGTTTTTATCGCTGTTTCCCAAATCAGAAGGACTGCAGTCCCAGCGCTGCCCCAGTCCGACGGCGGGACAGAGATCCTTCTTGTCACTTCTGCAGTGGCGGCCTGCGGAGACTCTCTGGCTGCACCGTGCAGCCTGCAGGCCAGTGATAGCAGCCGTAGACTGTGGCCTCCTTGAGATGAATCTATTCCAGGACACACCAGTTTGTGTTTTTGGGGGGTTTTTTTTACCCCTTAATCTCCAAAAATCTTCCACCAGCTTTCCGAAAAAAAAAAAATAAAATCACTGATGGACCGTTTAGTATATGAAAAGGAAATAAGGGCGCGTTATCCTGACCGACGTATTCTTGAAACCCTAACTTTTATTGGGGGCCTGCGTTTCATGTACAATGATTTAGAAAACAACAACAACAACAACAACAAAAAGGGTGAACGTTTGTTATTTGCACACAAGCAGTTAAAGGCACCCCAATCGCAGGTTTCTTTGGCTTGAATGTGAAATCAATCAAAAATAATCGCAAAAATCAGGCGTGTTCTGAATTCCCCCGAATACATTCCCGCCAGTGGAAATGAAACTGCTGCAGACCAGCAAATTCTGTGCAGAAATGACTGCGGGGGACCCAGATCTCAGTCTGTCATGCAGTCAGGAAGGGGCTGACTCTCTATACAGAGAGGCTCTGTCTGCCATTCTGCTGCTTGTGAGCAAATCGGTTTAAAGGCCCGAGGTTCAGCTTCGTGCTCCCAGCGAGTGGCCCCTCCAACACGATTCATGAAAGATCGTCCCCTACCCAGGAAAGGAAAAAGGCATTGCTCCTAACCTGATGGCATATTTTGTTTTGAAAATTGTGAATGTGTAAGGAGGCCCCTAGAATAAAAGTCAAAGCAGCTGTGACAACTGTAAAATTGCCCCAAAGCTCGGAATGGACTAAGGTGCGTTGAAGGTTATTGGTGCAGAATTTTCTTCTAATCCAGTGCATTCGGGCAGCTCACTGTTTGCTGTCGGCTCTTCCACTCCACTTTCCGAAACTTTTTTATGATCCTTAATTTAAAAAAAAAAAAAAAAATGGAATGGCCTTTGTGAGCTTTTCGGACCTCTTCTTAGGGAAAGATTGAATAAAATCCCTCCCAGGTCCCTAACGCGGTGGGGGTTATGCAAATAAAGGCAGCCGCAACCTCCAGCAAGCTGAGAAATCCCAATTGTCTCTTCTGTCTTGGTGATCTTGACCCATTGTACTAGGGCTGTCTTATCTTAGTTATCGCGCCGGATTCCCCCCCCCCCCCCCCATTGCCTTCTATGCTGCGCATCGCCGGACTGCAGCCAGGCTCGCTGACCTCCCCGCAGCCCGAGCTGTCAGGTAGACGAGAAGCTCCTTGCCCCTCATTTTAGGGGCGTGCTCCGAACACATTTTGGAGTGTCTAGGGCTGCGCGTTATTTGTGTTTCCGCGCGATATCCCTCCCAGCTGTTTTGGGGTGCTGGAGCTATACAACACTCAGATATCTAAAGGAAGAAGACGGGGACCCCCCCAGGGATCTGTCCGTTTTGTGAAGTTAATATTTTCAAGCCCCTCTCTCCATCCCTGTCTGCCTTTTGGAAAAGAAGCCCCCCCCCCGCAATTCAACGCCCGGCGAGTCTGCAGCAGGAGGCCGGTGAGCGAGGGGACGGGCGGCAGCAGCAGCAGCGCCAGCTCCCACTGCCTGCAAGGTGCCTGGCCCGATGAGCTTATCTCCTCATCCCCCCTGCCAAAGCCCCCGGGCTCCGCTCTCCTGTCCCTCGCTCCAGGCTCGCTGCTTTGAAGTCCTAAGTAACGTTTGCTTCGGTGGAGTTCAGCTCTTGAACCAGTAAGAGCAAAAAAAAAAAAAAACCAAACAAAAATAAATAAATAAAAAACCCAACTCAAGGTTCACTCGGGTTAAATGCGAAAGCCGCGCTGGAGCCATTTCCAAAACGACCAGGCCAGGGCTGGCCTCCTGCAAGCTATTTCCATGACCTCAGCTCGGACCGATCCCCCCCCCGGGAACCTTGGGTCTCTCTCGGCCCACCCCCCCGATAAGGAAATGAGCTTCTGTCTAGACGCCTCCGACTCTCTGGGCACACTCTGCCTTGTTTATGTAAGAATTTAAGGACTTGCAAACCCGAGCGCTCCGTTTCTCACATTTGCTTCCCACAGCAAAAAAAAACATTTGCGGAAGACAAGAATGAATGCCCATCTCACTCTATCTGGACCTAGGTGTGTTACAGGATTTTGGTGGGAGAAGGGGCCGCGCTGGCTCGGGTAATAATCAGGTGCCACATCAGAGCAGGCGGAGGGCAAAGCTGTGCCCTGCGGCCGGGAGCTCTCGCTGCTCTCCGTCTCCAGAGCGCGGCTGCGCTCACTGCTCGGCCGGGCTCCTGCGCGGACCCCATCGCAGCCGCTGGGCGCGGAGCCCATCCCCCCCCCGTCTGTCTGGGATGAAGCCCCCAAAGCACTGGCTCCCCGATCCCTTTCCTTAAAAGATCACCATCCGGCAAATGACCGTCTCCCTTTCAAAACTGCATCGGACGGAGACCTTGGCCATGCGGACGCGCTCTATACCGAGGATACTGTAAATGCCTCCACCGCACTCAGTTTTGTTTTTTTTTGTTTGTTTTTTTTTAAATGCAGTGGTGCCGCTCCACTTCCTAGTTAGTTATGCAACATCATTGTTGACCTTGACTACAACTGTCCATTTCTACAGTTAGATAAAGCGTCCTAACTCCTCCGCTTTGCCTGATACGAACATAATATTACAAGAAAGAGAAACTTCCCAGCAGAGAATGTAATCCCCTTCCCATCCAAAATAATTCCCCCTTTTTTTTCCCCTTATGTATTAATGACGAATCAAAACTCCTCCTGCACTGCTTGCGGCTTTGCAGACGGGATCCGTGCCGGGTCCTCTTCATTCACGTCAAGTGCTGTCACGGTGCTTTCCTCATCCATAGAATGAGAGGAATCTATAGCTGGGTTCCCCCCCGATCCGCACAGCTTGTTGTGTCATTATACTGAATGTATGTTTTACTTTTTTCCACTCCTCCCTTTTCCTGTTCAGTCCTGAGCGCCCCTTCCGTATACAGGATTGCGCAATGGATTTAAGGAATGGATGCATTTTGTTCACCTTTTAATATTACTAATTTAATTTTAATGGAGAAAATTTTTGTTTTTAAAATAATTAAATGTAAAATGCAAACCTTCTCTTGAAACAAGGGCTTTCAACTATATGGTCAACGTGAGCAGTAGTTAAGCGACGGACCTTTTCTTGAGGGCGTGTGTGCGCGCAACACATCGTGCTAAAAACATCAAAAACTTGCAGATCGTAAATGAAATAATCCCTGCCGTTAGCTTCTCTAACGGAAACAGTGACATATCCTCACAGAAGCAACGCCTAGTTTATTGGTGTTACCATCTAAATGCAGTTGCTTAAGTGTCTTCATATGAATTACACGACTTTTTTTTGTTTTTAGATTTTTCTAAATACTATGCAGTCACTGTTGTATTTCCTGAAATATTCACCATAGATCAGTCTGCAACAATTCATTTTCTTTTCACTGTGATGCCTATTAAATTAAATTGGAAAGATATCTTATCCACTCTCATAACCTAATAGAACCTATCACTGCTTTACTGTTTCTCCCCTTAATTTACTATCAATTCACTTTTTGTCGCGCACATCTCTCACATGACTATTTGAATTGGTTGAATTAGAAACGATTTGCCTTTGAAACGTACTTTGCCGAAGGTGTGTGGCACACAGTACCTGTGCGTGTTTGAATTAAGATCAGCCATAATCAATTCCTTTCCATTCGCTATATCCGACCATCATTGCCTCTAAACCGGTTTGCTAAAACTGATCATCAATCACTGTAAAAAATCTTCCATTTCTGTGACTTGTACAGTATGTTCCCAGTTCCCTCTTTCGGTGATGGCATCTACTCAGCTATTCAGGATTATCTGTGCTTTAGGATCAAACAGAGAGTCTACACTGATCCAGAGCTGTCAGTTCCTTTTCTGTCCAGATGATCAGAACTGAGTAGGGGAAATTAACACGTCTATGATATGCCAAAAATGAAACATGTTAATTTTTAAAATGAGGATTTATCGAACAGCAGCAGAACTGTATCTCAGCCCACATGGATTTACTAAATGCAGCTGACCGAACAGGAATGGATTCGGATCCTCAGGGATTACAGCTGCTGTACAATTGTTTTAAAAACGAAAAATATGGGACATGCCATGTAACACACCCGTGTGTTGCTACGTTGGAGGATTTGGAGATACTCAATTTAATTAGATTTTAAGTAAACTGGTTTTCTATTTCAGTAGTGGGTTTTTTTTTTTTTTTAAATTCAGGAGTTCATCTGAATTGCAAAAAAAATCCATGTGCCATTTCAATTCTAGCTTTTACATCAGAAATCTTATAATGTAAACTACATCAAATTCTGCATAGGAACACAGCCATCCAGCCTCTCCAAAAACACCTCAATGTCATCCACATGGAAAGGGGGTCTAGAGGGGCATCTGGTAGTCCCTTTTTAAGCCCATTAGATACCTCCCAGATGCAAATTCAGTGGTGCAAAGAGAAATGCTCTAGAAAGACCCATGGGTTGACAATTAGATTATAGTCCAATTGCCAGCAGATAATGTGCTAAAAGCTTTCCCACTTAGTGTAAGCCCTTACTGAAAATTATTCACACTTTGGAGGCTACCATACTCCTACACCTCTGTCTACTGAGGCACCGAAGGCATTGCAAGATACACAAGATTATATATTTATATATATTTTTTCCAGATAGGGATAGAGTGAATGTGTGTGTGTGTGTGTGTGTGGTATTGCATATTACATTGAGCACTTAAGTGTGGACAGATTTACATGGGAAAAGCTATTGTATGAAATCTCCATAAATAAAACACCTATCCTTTTTCTACTTTATCCTTCCCCTCTCAAAATTCACTCAGTTTTTCATTCAAAAGGACAACTAGGAAGGAAAAAAAATGAAGCACCAAATTCTATCCTAAAAATCTCAATAAAATGGTATGATTGCTGTGTTGATCACTTGGTAACACAGAAATAAAAATTAGCAAACAGGTTGCAGCTAATACATTTTTATTGGGCTAACTCAATAGATTTGAATCTAAGAACAAATGATGAGGTTTGAAAGAAGCCTTTGCTTTATCACAAGATCAACAGAATCTTCAGTACCATTCCAGTCAATTTGATGAATAAGACAACGTTTTTCTTTTTTTGTCTAGAGTTTTGACTGTATAAGATACCAAAAAATGGAATATGCAAAGTAGATTTTATAATATAATATGTTATATTATTTATAATAACTGTTAATTCACTTTGATCATTCATTTAGTGTCACTTATTTCCCTGTCTTGTTTAACAGACCATGAGTTTACCTCAGGCCTTCAGTTCTTATAGTCAGTGTAATAACTATCAGTAATTATCCTATCCAGTAAGTATAAGGATGGCATAATAGCAAGATAAGCAATATCACAAACATTTCTTCTACCAAGGTTTTGTTTTAACTCATTTGGATTATTGTAATACCCTACATATAGGGCTGCCTAATTGTTATATGGAAACACTGCAAATATTGATGAATTCTGCTGCTCCTGTGGTTTCCCATTTCTCCAATTTTGCATGATTTGCATTGGCTCCCTGTTGAGTTTCGTGTGTGCTCTAAGTTATTATCTTTAGTTCACAGAATAATTTATGGTGAAAGTCTGGCTTACCGAAAGCAAAAAATCAGTGTAAATCATCCGCCAACGTTTTTGTCTTCTGAATTTCAATAGTTGCTAACGCTTCCTAGTGTTAGTGAGGTACATAGGCAACAAACGTTGAAATGGGCATTTTCCTGTATAGTGCCTAGATTGTAGAATGAGATCCCATTAGATATATGATTGACAAATGATTGTAAAAAGGGAAGATGTTGAAAACTCATCTGTTTAGAGAAGCTTTTATATAATGTATTTTTAACCTGTGTAGTTTATTTAGATGAACAAATTAATTTTGTTTTAAATTTTGTATGCACTTATTGTTGTAATCTACCTCGAACAATTTGTTTGGTAATTTATTTAATTAGTTATTTATTTAAAATAATGTATATGCCACACCCTTCAAGGTTTGGGACGGGTTACAATAAAACATTAAAAATGATTTAAACAAACTAGGACAACTAAAATAAAATACATAGATATACAAATAAAACATTGGACATAGAATGTGGAAAGGTTAGTTATTATTGCATAATTCTGGGAATGCTTGTTTAAATAGATAATATTTTAATGCATTTTTAAAATCTTGGGTGTCAGACAAATTTCTGAGATTGGAGGGAATTGAATTCCAGAGGATTGGTCCTGAGAATGGAAAAGCCCTCTCTATTGTTATAACCAGTCTAATAGATTTCTGTGAAGGGGTGTGTAATAATAATTGGTTTTTAGATCATAAGTTTCTAGCAAGTGTGTATGTGAAGAATGGCTGAATATTAAGACTTTGTAAATAAATAAATACATAAATGCCAAATATTATTTTAAGGCAGCAGTATGAGCATATTTTTCTATAGACAATTTAACTGGTATCTAAAACAAGTAACAATTTCTTTCCTGAAGTTTTCATTTCGGTTTCCTTCCTGAGCAGAAACAGGTGTTTACAATGTTGGATGCTCTTCCTGTGCATCTGCTCTCACTATTAAGGAGGCCTACTGCCTGCTAAACAGGTACAAATTGCCTGAACAGCAAAATGTCAGACAAATATAAAAAAGGAGGGGCTTTTATTTATTACTTTTAAGGCTATAAACATATCAAGGTGGCAAACATCATTGTAAGCCTTTAGAGTGCAATTATGTAACAGTGAACAGTTAATGGTGCACTGCAGACTACAAGAAAGCTCTTTGAGAAATATATCCAATGCATTGTGCTCCAATTGTTCTTGCTATATCATTCATCAGTTTTGATTAGTGAATAAGTGAAATTCTTAAAGTCTCTCTGGTCCTGTATGTTTGTCTTGATTGTAAGCCTGACTGAGAAGGGACTGTCTCTTTTGTGTATTTGTACAGTGCTGCATATGGCCAGTAGCACCATAGAAGAGTTAAGTAGTAGTAGTAGTAGTAGTAGTAGTAGTAGTGGCTATTTGAAAATCTATGCTCACCTTCTTCTACTAGCAAATTAATATGTCAGCTAAAGGAAGCAAAGAAAAAAGTAAGCACTTAAAATGGTTCCAAATCTGTCAGAAATGTGGGTTGTTTTTTTTTTTTTTTATTGTATACTAAGAAAAGAAGAAGTGATGCTGGTCATCATTAATATAAATGTTCTGTTATTACTGCATTCAGAGTTTGCTGAGCTTCCTCTCTCCTAGTGACTATCCAAGTTTTGATTTGCCAATATATGATTCAATTTTGAGGCAATCAGACCTGTATTTGAAAAATTCTGATTTGCATGGATTTTGGTTCAGCTCTACCTGAACATTGATAGTTAGATGCATGCTGTTCAAAGCAATTAAAAATAATGAAAATATTTGACTGCAAGTGTGAATATTCACATGCAAACTATGAGCATGATTCACTCTGATTTAGAAAGGCATTCCAACATAGTTTTTGTAAGAGGGGGTGACAGAGTTCTTGCAATATATATTGAGTGCATGCTATGTTTCAGTATGGCTATTCCACTTGTTGCAGCCATGGGGAGAGAGATAAAACAGTCTGGAAGGTGTGTGTGGGTTTAAGTGTCAAAATAACCTTTTTATTTTTTTATATTTTCAAAAAACAGTGGTGTTCCAATTGGTCAAACACTTCAACAGTGTGTGCAGCATACTGTAGAAAAAGGTATGAATAAGCTTTTTATTCCCAAACAGAAGGTGTATCGACTAAGTCCCCAGATATGGCCATATTTCGCTGGATGGCTTCCTTTGGAGGGATAAAACAGAAGAGAATATATGACTGCTATATTACCTTCAGCTTGATTCCTCCTGCGGAAGCTGTCTGACAAAACATGGCCATGTCAGAGGACTGCCTTCTGTTTGGGAGTAAAAAAAATTTGCCCATACCTTTTTCTACAGTATGCTGCACACACTGTTGAAGTGTTTGACCAATTGGAACACCACTGTTTTTGAAAATATAAAAAAATAAAAAAGTTATTTTGAAAGTTACACTGTAGGATATTAAACAGCTGTGCCTCAGACTTTTGCTATTTCATTATCATCCTTGCTATTCAATACTTACTTTGCCCCAATCTGCAAGATTCTGAGGACCCTTTGTGATGGCTACAGAAATTTTGTGGATGATGTTCAAGGTCTCATATGCCTGTGTTCCAACTGGGCTGACACAGAGAAAATGAGTGAAATGTGCCTGTCTAGCAGAAAACAATGGCGTCACCATAATAAAATGGCTCTTAATGTTGGAAAGGCTGAATTTCTTGTTATTCAGCAGTCTTATAGTAAACCTGTCCCTGCCACCATTCCTCTAGATAATACCATTTTTCAAAGTCTAGGAATGTAGTTGGACTCGCGCCTATCATTCCATCTTCATATTAAGTCAGTGATTAGAGCTGGGTTTTTTAAATTATGGCTTTTGTAGTGCCTCAAACACTTTTGGATTACTTTAATTTTCATTTAGTAGTCCAAGCCATCATTTTTCCCCCCTTTAACTTCTGTAGTGAGGTATATTTTGGCTTGTCTATTTCTTCTCTTAAACCCCTGCAACTATTGCAGAATGCCATTGCCAGGCTTATTGAAGGGACAAAAAAATATATGATCCTATTACCCCTGTTTTAAGCAAACTTCATTTAACTTCCAATCTAGCAACAAGTTTATTTATTTAAAAAATGTGTAGTCCACTAATCCAAAAATTTTAGCGGATTACAATAAACCCACATAATAAAATCAGCAAAATACAAATAATCAACAAAACATCTAAAAGTACTGAACTCAAACAAATTAAACATTACAAAAAATTATAAAGGTAGATGCCAAACAATAGGTAAAGTAGCATAGAAACCCACAATACATCGGCAATGAATGAACCAAGCAGAAGGCGCAGCACGTGGTTCCCAGACCATGTCAGTTCCTAGCCCTCATTGACCTGGGAAAGTTTGGGAGAAAAGATTGACTTTGAGCTGTTTCCCAAAACAAAGCAGGTTACTTTCTGATGTGATTGTCATAGGTCATTTATTCTATAAGCTTGGACCTGCTATACAAACAATTATTTTATGAACAGTGGTTAATTGTACTTGCTTTGAGGTAGAGATATCTAATAACAGCTGAGAAGAACGTAGTTGATGACATGTAATATATTGTCAAATAGAAGATTGATTATTGGGTGGCAAAAGTCCATGTAGGGCTTTAAAGACTATGGTTAGATCTTTAAATTTCACTCTCCAGACAACTGGAGCTACCTTTGCCCTCACTATGTCATACGGGCCGACGTCGTATGACATAGTGAGAGCAAAGGTAGCGCCGGCGCCATTTTGAATATTGGCAATACGGTCCGCGTGCAGGAGGAAGCTCCTGGACCCCCGCTGGATTTTTGGCAAGTCTTGTGGGGGTCAGGAGGCCCCCCCAAGCTGGCCAAAAGTCCCTGGGGGTCCAGCGGGGGTCCGGGAGCAATCTCCTGCACTCGTGACGTCGGGTGCCAGGAACCAAAATGGCGCCGGCACTACCTTTGCCCTGTCATATGATAAGGGCAAAGGGCCACCGGCGCCATTTCTATTAACGCAGCCATGGCCCGAGAGCGGGAGATTGTGCCGGGCCCCCCCACTGGACCCCAAGTAATTTAAAACATTTTGGGGGGGGGGTTCGGGAGGGTGGGGAATTTGTTTTAAAGGGTCGGGGTGGGTTTTAGGGTTGTTTTAGTGTGCCGGTTTTCCCGCCCTCCCCCTCCCCCGATTTACGATTTTTTGACAATAAATCGGGGGAATTGCTATTGTATCGCGGCTCTAACGATTTTTGACGATTTAAAATATATCTGACGATTGTTTTAAATCGTCAAAAAACGATTCACATCCCTACAATGTGGAGCTAGTGTATGTGTAAGAATCTGGGGAGATTATATATGGAGACAATGAAGGTGTCTCTATATATCTATGTCTATGTATATGTCTGTTGTCTGGGGTATGTGTGTGTGAGATCAGTCAGTGATGGAGGTATGTATATGTAGGGAGAGTTCTGTGTGTGTATATATATATATATATATATATATATACACACACATATACACACACACATACATCTACATATATCTATATCTCTCTCTCTCTCTATATATATATAGATGTGCTTGTATGTTTGGTATGTCTATGTAGTGTGTTGAGGGGAAGTGTGTGTTTATGTGGGTGGTGTCAATGGATGTGCTTGAGGAGTATGTGGGAGTGTTGGGTTCTATGTGTAAGGGTGTTTTTGAGGAGTTATGGGAGGGAAAAGGGGTTTGCGTGTAAGAGACTTGTGGGGGGAGACTGGTGTATGTTGGGGGGTTTCTTGTGGGTATCTGTGTCTGGATAAACATGAATGTATGTGATTTTTGTGTGAGGACGAGTATGGTGGGGTTATGTATGCATAGTGTGTATGTGAGGGGTTAGTTTATGTGGGATTTGTTGGGTGATGAGTGCCTGTAGGTGTTTGTGTCAGTTGGTTTTTGTTGGGTCTGTGTGTGGGGTGTGTTTATGTATGGAGATATATGTGTGCGCAGAGCTGTGTAGTAGGGGGTGTGTCGGTGGGGGTTGTCTTGGAAATTTGTGTGAGAAAGAGTACGTGCGAGGTATGTGTATGTGAGTAGGAGGGTGTGCTGTAGGGATATGTTAGTGGGGCATGCATGGAAGGATATGAATGTGTGTATATGTGTGTCTGTGTGAAGTGTGTCTTTGCATGGGGGTGTGCATGTGTGTGAGGAATGTATGCATGTTTGTGTAGGGGGATGATATTTAGAGTATTTGTGGGGTATATGTGTATGGAGGTATGTCTTTATAGAAGAAGTGTTGATGTATGTATAGTGCATGTGTGGGAATATCTGCGAAAGGATGTGGGTGGATGTATGTGTATGAGATTGAATGGGTGGGGGTGTTGGGCATGTGTGTGTGTGTGGGGTGTCACATTTAGTGCCATATGTTGCCATTTTGGGAAGTGAGCACTGATGTTACTTTGCAACTCCAGAGAGTCCAAATCCTGACCCCTCTGCACTGATTATACTGAGCCATATTTTTACAGTCTCAGGAAGCAAAAAATGGAATACAAAAAATAAAAATAAAAATCTGTACAGTTGCCCTGACTGGATTTTATCACACCATTATTGGCACTTTTACTGATCAACTCGTGTCTGCCATAGCCAACAAGAATAATTATGGGGGGATTTAGATTTGATGCCACAAGTGGCTTTCCCAGGAAGCACATGCTGGCATCATTTTACAGTTTTGTGGCGAGATCAGGCCCAACTACTATTTTCTGAAGACCTAAAAAAAAAAAAAAAAAATCAACTTACATACAGATTTGTTTGTACTCAGTCTTTTAGAGTAAAATGGATGTTGCCTTCTCATTCAATTTGCAGACCATCCACATTTAATTGTTTCACATTGGAAATTCTTCCTCTTTAAAATAAGGTCAGAGTTTACCACAGAGTACAACTTAGCACGGAAAGGCTAGGGAAAGTGATGCTTATATGCCTAACACAACAGAGCCATTCTTGGTCTTCAGTGCTCCAGAACCTGAAATACACAGCAACATATGACAAACACATTACAAACTGTACAACTACAATACACATACACACTCTTGTCTTATAACCATGAAGAATATTCTGAAACCAAATGACAAAGATTTCATTTAAATGCTGTTTTCATGTAAACATCTTTTAATCTTGTACCTTTCTTGTGTATGGTGTTACTTTTTCCAGTGCCATTTGTTCAGGAGTGCGGTGTATAGCAGAAGAGGTAAGAGTATGTTGCGCCCGTCGGTAGCAGGTAGCTGCGACCTCTGCTGCTCAACTCCTTTCTAGATGCAGCTCAGAGTCTTGGGAGAATGGTGGCCTCGCTTCCACACACCGACCCTCATGGCATGCCCAGGATGGCACGGGTGCTCCCGGCGGCCATCTTACATCCAGGGTTACCTAAGCCACGCTCGCGCCTGCCCCCTTCTTGAATGCGTTATGGCGGGAACCTCAGGTGCATCCCCACCGCTTGACGTCATCCGCTTACCATACTTAAGCTCAGCTGACTTCTCGCAATATGAGTTAGCAAGGAATCTCGTCCTGCTAGTTCCGCCTCTCTGGGACTTTGCCTCACTGACTTCTGGGTGACCTAGGTACCAGCTCCTCGGGGGCCTTGCCACACTCAGGGCTATCCACTCCTCGGCGAGCCATTCTCTGACTCTCTGTTTCAGTGAGTTCCTGCATCGTCTTCAGATGACTCTGGCTGTTCCTTTTCCAGTCATCCTCGGTGCCTGATCTCCATCTGCTTCTTCAGTAGCAGTGTGAGTATGCTACCTTCGTGGCACGGATTCTCGGGTTACCCCGCTTGCGGGCCACTACTGGATCCCTCTTGTGCAATTATACCAGTGCAACTATACCAGTGGCTTCCGGCCTACCCTGCACCGCGGACCACTACTGGGAGTGCCAGCACAAGCTAAGCCTAGAGAAGGTATTCACCGGACTACTCCGCACTGCGGATTACTACTGGACTGACCAGCTACAGTACTGACTCTATTACTTTGCTCTTCGGATCTACATTGCTGTATAATAAAGTTATTTCCTCTGTTGTCCATCACTGCTGAGACCTTGCCTGTTGTGAGTGCCCACAGGGCTTTTCCCTGTGGGTGGAGTCTTCACTCCCCATGACCCAAGGGTCCACTACTAGTTCAAGACATACAGGACATAACAGAGTAGTGGATTATAAATTAATGTGCGGTGTGAATGAGTAGTGTGATATAGGTGTACATTAGCTTGTAGGGATGGGAATTCGTTTGCGACGAAATAGGAAATATAGATGATATTTCCTATTTTGTCATGGTTCTGGGGTCCCCGAAAATGATAGGAAAACCCCACAAAATTTCATGTGGTTTTCTTATTGTTTCGGGGGGTGGGGGGAGAAAGGGCACATAAAAAAAACAAACCTACCTCAACCCTTCAGATTTAATTACAATCTCCTACCCTCCCAACCCCCCCCCCCCATTTTTTTAAAATGGCGCCAGCCGTCCATTGCTCCTACCATGTGACAGAGGCCAGCCAATGGCACCGATAGCCCCTGTCACATGGTAAGGGCAAAGGTCCACTGGCGCCATTTTGTTTACTGGCAGCCAATGGCCCGAGAGCGAGAGATCACTCCCGGGACCCCTCTGGACCACCAGGGAGTTTTAGCAAGTTTTGGGGGGGGGGGGGTCGGGCGGGGGGGATTGTAAATAACTAATCTGAAGGGTTGGGCTTTTTATTTTTTGGATTGGGACAGCCGAAAAATAAATCAGCCCGAACCACGGGAAACGCAATTTCCTGCAGCGGACCAATAACAAAGGCCGAACCAAAGGTTCAGCCGAAGCACATCTCTATTACCTTGGGTATGTAGGAACTGATTGTATGCATTAGTGCTACAAGTAGTTGGTGGAGTGATTTATGCATGTTAATATAGTATGGCTCTATGACAATAGTGTCTGTCTACTGCCTAGGATCCATTATGCCATGGATGTGTGCTATAAAATCTAGACGATAGGAGGTATAAGAAAGCGTTACACACGTAAAAAGTATTTGGAGTGCAAATGTGTATTGTGAAGTATAACAGAATAAGTGCATGAGAAAGACGTAAAGCTGTAAAGAAAATAAATAGTGCCTTTGATTAGGAGAGATTAGGTGAATGTAATGTAGACAAATATAGGGGTTAGGTCAGAGCTTCACAAACCTGTCCTGGAGGTCATCAGAACATCCTCAATCAATGTGCATGTATTGGAGACTCAGTATGTGCAAATTCTCATATATATTCATCCTAAAAGCCTGACTGGCCATGGGGTAACTCCAGGACAGGTTTGAGAAGCCAGGGTTAGGCTAACCCAAAGTGATTTTTAAATGGTGTCTGTTTTGATCCCATACCTGAAAAATGACAGTGGTCCTTTAAAAGTGATTTTAGCATGGGAAAGTTTAGCCTGTGTATACAAATATGGAAATATTGTCAGAATACATTTTGGTGCTATCTGATAAAGAATTGAGTGAATTGATTGCTGGCAGAGTAGGTAAAGTCAAATCAAGCCATGAATGGTCCATACTTATTTAAGCCTAATTGAAATTGACTCAGATTTATTAAAATCAATTCATGAATTGTCTTGGTTTGAATCTATCTGAATTTTTCCAATTAAAATGTAACCTGAAACAGATTTCCAATCCTCAGTTTATCATTGTGCAATGGTACACATTCCTATGCAAATATTTTTTTTCTAGGGAATTTAGTGTTGTCAGAGAACCAAATAATCATGCCCTTTGTTCATTATTTATTTTATTTCTTTATTTAAAAACTCTTCTACATCATCATTAAGTTAATTCACCATCACAACGGTTTACAGAAAGGCACAATAAAAAAATAATATAATTGGTATAGATTACAAATTAAACATGTGCCAACATAGAACAGTAACATTTTAATAATAGAGACTATGGGGGGTCACTTTCCAAGGAGTTACTGCGGGTGATAATTCCGCAAATCACGCTAACAGCCGTTAACGCGATTTGCGAATTTTGAATTTTGTAATCAGGGGGTGGAGCAAATGTAAAGTAGGGAGGATTTATCGTGTGCCGCGAAACAGCCGCAGTGTGAGCGCGGCTCCTAACTACACCTCTTTCATTTGCGTTACGTTGTGCGCTAGAGGCCGGTAAAGGTTTATCGCAGTTCACGATGTTTCCGGACAGGCCTGTTTCAGAGAGAGAGAGAGAGAGAGAGAGAGAGAGAGAGAGAGAGAGAGAGAGAGAGAGAGAGAGAGAGAGAGAGAGAGAGAGAGAGAGAGAGAGAGAGAGAGAGAGAGAAATGGACGGCCGGCGCCATCTTTAAAAATGGCGTGGGCCATCCAGTGCTCCTACCATGTGACAGGGGCCGGCCAATGGTACGGATACCCTGTTACATGCTAAGGGCAAAAAGCCATCGGTGCCATTTTTATTAGTGGCGCCGACGGCCCGAGAGCGGGAGATCGCTCCTGGGACCCCCACTGGACCACCAGGTAATTTCAAAAGGTTTAGGGGTTGTTTTTGTGTGCCGTTTTTCCCACCGTCCCCCAAAACAATAAGAGAACCCCATGAACAATTTCGTGGGGTTTTCCTATCTGTTTCGGGGAGCTCCCGATTTCTGACGACTTTGAAAATATCGTACAATATTTTCAATTGTCAGAAATACGATTCACATCCCTAATGGTAACTTGAGGTACCCCTAATAGCAGAGAGTTACAGTAGTCTGTGACTGCTTGTGCCTGTACCACTAATTTAAGGATGTATTCTGTAACTCTATATTAATTCCCTTGTGCCACCCATTCCCCTTATAAAAGTATTTTTTTTTAAATGGAACTCTCAAATTTTAAATTACATTTTTCTGAAATGATCATGATTAGTTCACTTGATTACATAGTAATTGTTTTGATCCAGAAGTTTCCTTCAGTTCCTTTGGACTTCCAGCTCTTTCAGAACCACGAATGGCTGGCCTAAAACATGTTGAAAGGGAATAGGAAATAGTGAAAAAAAATCCCCAGGTAGTTACAAATGGCAGCTCATGGCACTTGCCTGGGGATTTTTTTTACCACTATTTCCTGCTCCCTTTCAACATACTTTAGGCCAGTCATTGCAGCAACGGTCCCTGACTGAGAGCCCTAAAGTCAATCACTAGGTGTCTTTATTGCACAATCATGGGGATTCTTACCCCCCCCCCAGGCTGTGAACACTGCCTCTGCATTATTTATTTATTTAAGTCATTTATATCCCACATACCAAAAAACTAAGATCATATTGGTTTATAAACATTGGTAACCTACAATACAATGAGTAAATACAATCTATATATATGAAAGGCTTGTGTCAGTTGATCACACTGTCATGTCTGTCTGTAGCCACCAGGTGAAGCTCTGAATAGTGGAAGGCGCACTATGCATTTGTGCAAAGATAATATGCTCTGTTTGCAATCCCTGTCTCTCAGGCACCTACTCTGTCCGCCCCTTGTCCCCCCCCCCCCCCATAGGCTCTTCTTTTAATTTGTTGATACATTTGCTAACCAGACAACCCAAGCAACACTGGGGAGTTTTCACTAATATGCTCTCTCTCCAAAGCCCTGTCTCTAAGGCTCCCACACACAGGTACTGGCAGGCACAGGCACAAGCAGTCACACATACACACATAAATACAGGCTCCTACACACACACAGACACACACACACATGTAAACACAGGCTCTTTTACACATACATACACACACACACACACACATATATAAATACAGGCTCCTACACACACACACAGGGTGACTTCTTCAGCAACCGCCAGCCCTCTTCTTCAGCTGCTGCGGATTGTGTCCCATGGCAGCTCTCTTCTCTTTGGCTGCTGCAGGATGGGAACTGTGGCAACCATTCTTCAGGCCTCTTTCTCTGGTAATGGGCAGCTTGATTGCATAAGCCTGAGTCCTAAGAGGATAGACAATGGCCCACCTGTGGCTATGCCACTATTGTGGATTGTGAACTGGTTAAATGCTAGGATGGTAAATAGTACAGTGCCTCAAAGATCTGTATTGGAACCAATGTTTTTAAATCTTCCTCTGTTAGAATTTCTATTTAGGCCGCTGAATTGTGCTTGCCTGCTGAGTGGTCCCGCCAGTAGAGAGCTCCATGAATTTCTTTCTAATTTCCTGGACTGTTGCAGCAATGACGTAGGAGGGAGGAGCCGGGTCGGCAATAAAATCTGCCCTATGCCGGCGCGATGCCGCCGGCGTGACGACAAAGCCACGTGCGGCTAAGGGGTGCGCGGCTTTGCCCGGCTTAGCCCAGATTGGAACGGAGTTACCACGACTCAGCAGCCTAGAGTTCATTGGCAAGCTAAGTAACTTTTATTTTTTGTCTATTTTGATAGTCAATATGCTTGGGCAAGTTTGTATTGCTTAAGATAGAATATTCAGTGATACTTATAATATCTCTCAATTGCTATGCCTCATACAAAGAGGAAAGCAAAGCTGAGAGAGTTTTCCTCTACCTCTACACCTAATATGAAACTGATGCAACCTCGTGTAGCAGACTGCTTTCAAACAATTTCCTCATCAGCACCGGAAGGAGCCTCAGGCAGTTTAGGCCAGGAGCAGGAGCCTAACTACCAGGCATCTAAAACATCTTTAACCCCCGGTGCCCCAGAAAAACCAGTTCCCCCATCTGCAAAGACGGACTTAGAGTTCAATTTACCTGTGAAAGATCCATTTGGCTCCCAGAGAGACGTCGAAGAATCGACTAATGTCTCGGAGGACATGGAAGATCAAGGTCCCAGGGATCCAAATGACTTATCTTATTCTTTTGCAGATGAACGTGGTGGGACACTAAAGCATTCAAGAGTGGAAGAACAAATGCGATCAAGGAATATAAAAGATATTTCTGTTATTGTACCAAAGAATTTCTCTATTGAAGAATTAGGTTCTGATGATAAGATGCAGACATCTATAAATAAGCTTACTATAACAGTTCAGGAAGCTTTAAATAAAAATGTTTATGTTCAGGGTAAAATAGATAGTTTAGATAAAAATATGAATACATTAGAATTGAAAGTAGGAGAAATTCAAAAAATACAAACAAACCTAATAAAATCAGAGGAAGAACATGAAGGAAAATTTGAAAGATTGGAGAATCAAGTTAGGAAATGTAATCTTAGAATTTTGAATTTCCCTAAAATACATCTAGCATATCCAACAGATTTATTTGTTTGAAGAATATTTTAAAATATTTGGATCTAACTATTCCCATCCTGTCTAAGATTTATTATCTGCAGCAATCACAAAATAGAGAAGGAAATATAAATCAAGAGAATTTGGAGAAATCTGATTTGAATCTTACAGATTTTCTTGAAAAATCTTACGAGATGAAAATCTATACAAGGGCTACCTTATTAGTTCAGTTTTCCTCACTCCTAGAAAGAGATGCTGTATTAAGGTTACACTTCAGGTACCAGAAACAGGATTTCTATGGGTATCCCATAAGAATCTTTCCCGATGTAGTACATGCAACCCAGTTAAGACGTAGGAAATTTATAGCTATGAGAACTGAGGTTTTAGAGAGAGAGGTGCTCAATTTCTTTTAAGATACCCTTGTAGGTGTCTTATAAAACATCTGGATGCAAGATATATCTTTAGTCAGCCAGATCAGTTGCGTACATATCTTGACTCAGACTCTTAGAGGAAGCTTAGAAGGGTAAATATTGTTTAGATGTAGGCGTTAGACAATTTGAAATTGAACATGTTATTTCTTTTCAGTACTGCTCCATTGAATACTTAATTACCAATGATCTCTAATTTCTTGTGATTTCTAGTATTTCCTGATATTATGATATATAATATTGTTGTGAAATGTATGTAACAGTACTTGGATATCCTTTTCTTTTTTATTGTATATCTAAAATAATTTGTTTTGAAATATTTAAAAGCAATAAAAAAATAAAAATAGATTTGCTATTTAGCAGTCTCTACAGTTGGGCGATGAGATTCATCTAACATACTGTCAATGTAGTTTATAGAGAGGTTTCCTAAGTATCTATATACTTTCTGTTAATTACTTAACAAAATAAATCAATACTAATATTCACTTTTATTTGATTATAAAATGTATAACTGTTGTTACCAGACAACCTGAGTAACATCAGGCAGTGTTTGCTAGTATAAGAAACTGTATATCATATGACATATAGGCTAGATTTTTGAAAGCATTTATGCACATAAAATGCAGTTTTATGCTTGAAAATTGGCTTTTAGAAAATTTCCTCAGGGTTGTGCATGTAAAAGTACAGGTGAAAGCAATTTTGCACGTACTAGATAGTGTATGGAGACAGTTTTAAGTTACTGGGATTGTTAATTTTAAAAAAGGGTCTTGTGTATATACAAAAGAGGTAAAGTGAGTTGACAAAACATTTTTCAGATTCTTAGAAGAAAGAAGGGAGGCCCGAAGTGGTATAGTGAAATTAAAAAGTGACAAAGATCAGTGTCTGGAGAGAGATGAAAAAATTGCCAAAATATTAAACAAATACTTCAGTTCAGTAATCACAAAAGAAAACCCTGGAGAAGGACCTTTGCTGGTTGAGAAGACCACAGATGGGGGTGGGGTAGACAAAACTTCATTTACAGAAGAGAATGTATGGCAAGAGCTAGGAAAACTGAAAAGTGGACAAGACTATGGGCGGGCCAGATGAGGTTCATCCCAGGATACCGTGGGAGCTCAGATGTTCTGGCGGGTCCACTGAAAGACCTGTTCAACAGATCCCTGGAAATGGGAGTGGTGCCGAGTGATTGGAGAAGAGTAATTGCAGTCCTGCTTCACAAGAGTGGTAGAAGAAAGGAGACTGGAAACTACAGGCAGGATAGCCACACCTTGTTGGTGGGAAAATGAATGGAGATGCTGCTTGTTATGATCAGGATTGTGAACCCTTGGACAGACGGGAGGATGATTCACCTTAGGAGATGGCTCCCTAGGTTTCCCCCGTCGGGTGGCAAGGCGGAACAGAAGACTGGGCTGACTGGCCCCTCGGTGTTGAAGGCTGAGATGGTGGTTGCGAGGATGAAGAGGTGTGGCATCGGAGCAGAGCCAACTGGATCTTTGCCACTGGAAGCCCACAGTCCCCCCGGGAGGAGCCCATAGGGACCCAGGCCGCTGGGACTTAGGTGGGGCCTTGAAGACAGGTGGTCCGGAAGAAGTCCGAAGTCGAGTACCAGAGGATGATATTTAGAGTATTTGTGGGGTATATGTGTATGAGGTATGTCTTTATAGAAGAAGTGTTGATGTATGTATGCACCTAACACAGTCCCAGGATGTGCAATAATGCACACAAACTAATCTGCACAAAGTTACACCTGTATTATGGAACATACTCAAACAGTAACAACCCTATCTAAGAAATACAACTATTAAACCAGGCCCTAAACACTAATACATTTCCTATGGGGAAAACAGAATAAGCCAAGCTGCTATAGAGCCCCACACAGAAATAATTGTAAAGTTATACTAATAAATGTTACAAAACAGCTGCTGAACAGAATAATATCCAGCAATTAAAAACTAATAAAAATGATTAAACATGTCCAAATATCAAGAAAATATTTCAAAACAGCAAACATTGCATAATACCCAATAATTAAAATGGCAGTCAATCAGAAAAATAAATTTAAAAAGCCACCTTTACTTACCCTCTCCAGCAACTCTCCTGCTCCTTTCCCTTTCAGGCCAGTAGAACTCACCAGAAGCAGCAGTGGCTGCCGAAGCTCTGTCCTCACAGTCTTCTTCCTTAGCGCCCACAACCAGTCACTCACACACCCAATTAGACCCCACTCTCTCATCTCCCTGACCAGTCTCTCTCAATCACACTCATGCTCTCTTATATACAAGCTCTCAATCACACACAAATGCTCTCACACCCATTCACACCAGCTCTTACCCAGGCTTCCATTCACACCTACACACACACAAGCTCTCACCCATGCATCCATTCACACCAGCTCTCACCCTGGTACCCATTCACACCCACAAGCTCTCACCCAGGCACCCACACACCCAAGTTCTCACCCATTCATACCCACAGACACAAACTCTCACCCAGGCACCCATTCACACCCACACACCCAAGCTCTCACCCATTCATCCATTCACACCCATAGACACAAACTCTCACCCAGGCACCCATTCATACCCAGACACACAAGCTCTCACCCAGGCACCCATTCACACCCACATACACAAACTCTCTCAGAAAACTTCTTCTTCCTTCACTGCAGGGATGGGCTGCAGTTCCGCCATGGCTTTACTCTGGCGGGCCTTCTTTTTTCACCGCCACAGGGATGGGTTTCCTCTTCGCTGCTACGGGGATGGGCTCCCGTGGCAGCCTTGCTTGGTCGGGGGTCGGGTTTCCTCTTCGCCACTATGGGGATGAGCTGCCATGGTGGCCTTGCTTTGTCGGGGTTTGACACTGCCATTCCTTCTGCCCCCCACCCCCGGGCAATATGATGCCTGCCTCACCAGCCAATCAAAGGCTTCCTCCCTTCTTCCTACTCCCACTGGCAGGTGGATGGGAGAAGGCTTCTGATTGGCCTGCGCGGGGGCAGGCAGAATGGAGGCGGCTTCCCATTAGGCAGTAGGGGTAGGAAGAAAGGAGGCTTCCAATTGGCCCGTGGGGGCTGGAAAAAGGGAGAAGGAAAGTACAACGGGGCAGTGGGACATGCGACACACCGATTGAGAAGCACTGCTCTAGGGTATACATGTTTACCAAAAACATCCAAGCTCACCTCGTTATGCTGTCTATATATATATATATTTACACCATACAAGCTTCAGAAAGAAGCTGTTTTGCACAATGCATGTATTAATAAGATCACCAGCATTAAATCTGAGAGATTGGGATCATATCTAATGTGGCCCCTGTATGTCATAGAGGTGTGCAAGGTTTAATACAAAGAAGATGTATTATATTAAAGTAGTGATTTCCCTCCTAAGGGAAGTCCTGTAAGGGCAGTGTCATTATGGTTGTGGGAAGGTTCCAGTGAGAGAGGTTCATTCTGAGTGCAGAGGGTGTGACAGGCTTCTTTGTGACAGTCTGGTTCAGCTCCCTTGAGCATGGTTTAGAGCAGGATATAAAAACCCAGGTTACTTGAAGCACCGAGTCTTCTCCAGAGTGACTGAGAAAAAGAAAGATGTAGCTGTTACCCCTTCCCAAAGAATACAGCTAGGGAAGTCAGGAGTCTCAGGAGACTTGAGAGTGAGAGAGAAGTTGAAGTGGTAAACTGAAGTGTGAAACATACTGAAAAGGATTTGTTGACTCTGGTGGGATCTGGCAAGGACCTGGAGACTAACTATTCCCAGCTGGAACTTAAGTTATCATGGGATTTGGAGGACTTCACTGCTATAGAGAAAAGGAGGGAATCTTCCTTGAGCTGTTCTGGATGATTTGTGAGAATAAAAAGTGGATGATTAGAGAATAAGAGGGGCCTGGATGGTTGAAGTATGATTTAGCAAAAGGAACTGTGATTAGACAATGCTTGAATTTATTTTTTTGATTTTTTTTCTTACTCTACTATTTTGGCTGATAACATTTCTGTACAATAAACTTCTTGTTTGTTTGGCGCACAAACTATTGTGAACATTTATTTATTTGATGCTTTTATATATCATTAGTCCGAAATACATTCATAACAGTTTACCAAGAGATAAAATATGATTAACCAAAATATTCATAAAAGAAAACAATCAATAAAGTAAAATAAATAATTACATCAGCAAAATTAAAATGCTCTAATACAAAACAATATGAGATAAAAAATAAAAGGATTGGAAAACAGAACATCCAAGCAATTAAAATAAAATGAAATAAAATTACAATAAAAAACAAACTAACATAGGTCATGAGTTTCGAGAGCATGTCAACGTTGCTAATTCAGATGTTGTATGCCTTTTTAAAGAGCCAGGTTTTTAATGATTTCTTGAAAGCTTTAATATCTTTTTGTGTCCTGAATTCGCATGGTAATTGATTCCATAATATAGATCCAGCTACGAAAAGGCTCATTAGTTTTGTGGTGGATGTCCTCAGCCTAGTTTGGACCTGCAAGTTATCTTATTCACAGCCCACGACCCAAAAGACTGTGTGTTTCCCTACCTTGGAAGAGCTGGACAATAGCTCCCCAGGTCCGGGAAGGTGACCCTGGCCTAAGAGTAAAATTCAATCTTGTCATGGTATAGGCATGACAAACAATTTAAAGCACTGTTATATATACTCTGCACCTAGAGACACCCACCCACCCACCCCACTCCAAGAATGGGTGCAGAGCCTTTCCTATACGTAACCATTACTCACCATACCAAACTACCTCAGGGACCCTTCCATTTGAAAAATCTCCATGAAATTTGACATCACTATTAGCACCTAGGCAAGACACTCTGTTTCCAAATTTTTGTGAGATCTGTCAAGTGGAACAGCCTTACAAAAATCGCAATGTGCATTAGAACAGCAAACATACCTTCTTATTGGGAGGTGCAGCTTGGAAAACAGAACAAGCTGGACAATTACAGATCTCTACACTGAAAATGCATGCTTGCTGAATACCTCACCTCAGTCACATGTGCAAAATGACCCTCACCCAAAACAAAACGAGTGATCACGTATTAGAACAAAAATATGTAGGCAAAAACTAAAATGGTAACCCCAAGAAGCCAGACTCTGCATGTAACACAACACTGGAGCACTAGAAACAGAAATGCCTTTCCTCCTTTACTAAGCCAGGCCCCTGTCATCATTCTTGTGGGGAGTGGGAGCTGTTATTTAATGTAACACCCCTCCCACACAAGAATAATGCTGGGGAGTCGGCAGTCCCAATCTAATACCTCTCACAATGCAGTCTCTGAGGCCGCAATATAATACGAGGGTAAGTCAGTAAGTAAGTCACAAACATACATGGGATTAATATTCATGAAATGTATTTAAATGCAAAAGATGAATTATTTACTGTGAAATATACAGAATATAGTCACAGTTTTTCTGGAAAAACCAACTACTTTTCAACGTAATCGCTGCGAACATTTATACATTTGTCCTAGCGTTTGAAAAGTCCGTCAAAACCTTCTGCGTAAAAGTCTTTTGGCTGGCATCATAACCAGTGCTTCACCTCTTGTTCCACTTCTTCATCGTTGGTGAAATGTTTACCACAGAGATGGCTTTTCAGTTTGCCAAACAAGTGAAAATCGCTGGGTGCCAAATCCAGACTGTATGGTAGATGTTCAAGAATTTCCCAGTGCAGGTTCGCAATTGTCTGATGAGTCTCATTCGAAGTGTGTGGTCTGGCATTATCGTAAGAATCAGCACTCCTCTTTTTTTCCAGATCTGGGCATTTTCTACGAATAGCTCCTTTAAGCTTTAATAGAGTAGCACAGTAGGAAGCCGAATTAAGAGATTCACCAAGCATCTGAAAACTGGTTAAGAGTATCCCATCTCGGTCCCAAAACACAGTCAACATCACCTTTCCTGCAGAAAGCACAAGCTTGAACTTTCTCGGTGTCGGTGATAGTGGATGCTTCCACTGCATGGAATCGCGTTTCGCTTCTGGTTGATAGTGGTGCACCCACGACTCGTCACCAGTAACAATACGTGCCATCATTGATTCACCTTGGTTTGCATAACGGCAGAGATTTTCCAAACAGACACCCATCCGGTTGTTCTTATTGTCTTCGGTCAGCTGTTTGGGAACCCATCTTGCACAGACTTTGCGAAAGTTCAATGCATCGTGCACTAAGGAATATGCTAATCCGTGAGAACATCCAATTTCTTTGGCAACTTCGTCAATTGTTACCCTCCGGTTAGCGCGAACCATCTCTTCAACCTGCTTCACAGTTGCCTCTGTCGCAATCTCTACAGGTCGACCAGGTCTGGTTTTGTCGTTCACGTTGGCATGTCCTTGTGCAAATTTATCGGTCCAGTTATAAATTGCTTTATGTGAGAGACATTTCTCTCCATATACTGGATAAATTTCTTTATGAATGTCTTTTGCCACTAAGCCCTTAGCCCATAAAAATCGGACAACAGCACGTTGTTCTTCGACCGTACAATCTGTCAACACGGCAGCCATTTTCCTTGTGTACACAGCCCCTGCGCATGCACAGTTTAAATAACTATTTATGTACATAAGCACTTCTAAGGTGCTGCCATCTATGGAATATGACAACATTACAGATATATGTTTTATTACCTTAGTAGAGAGATTTGTGACTTACTTACTGACTTACCCTCGTACCATGCCACAAAAGGCTCAGTGGCCCTGATAAAAAATGATGAGACCAGTCTCCTCTCCCCTCAGGTCCCTCCTCTTTCCTGCCCCATCCCCTCCTCACCACCCTTCAGCACTCCCACCTCCTTCACCATCCCTCTGTTTTCCCATTATTCCCTCCTTTCTCCCTCTACTCCCACCCCTCTTGTTCTCTCCCCTGGTCCCATTCCCCCCCCTCCCAGTCTCCCATCCTCTCTCCCCAACCCCTGTTCTCACATCAGTTCCCCTCCCCAACCTCTCACTTCACTCTCCTCCTCCCTCCCTCCATCTCCAACCTTCCTCCCTCCCTCCCTCCCTCCGTCTCCCTCTCCTCTTGCTCTCTCTCCCCCTTGCTCCTCTCTCCTCTTGCCCCCATCCCCTGCTGAACATCCAGCTTACCTCTGCATGTCTTCAGTCTGGAGCAGGGAGGGGCATAGTTGAGTGGTCACAGCCACTAAGGAGCTCTAGCAGCAGATGTGACTCCTGGGGTCTTGTAGAAGCTCTGCTGCCACTCTCAAGCAGACTGCGCAGAAGCAGCCGCTTTCAGCAGATCCTCCACGTGGCTGGAGATCTCCTCTTTCCGAACACTTTGCTCATGGTGGAAATTACGAGTCGTATAAGTACCACCACGAGAAAGCTGTTCAGAAGGGGGGAGGACTGCAGGGTAACGGAGAGCAGGCCTTCTTCAGAATAGGCAGGACCAGGGCTGGAGGAGGCAATGCCTTGAGTTTCCCGATTTGTGTAGGGACCAAGAGCTGCTTTTTTACATTGAAGAATCCCTGGCCAAAGTTATGTGGGTAGGAGGGGGAAATTCAGGAAGCCTCTGTGCCCTGCTACATTTCCTATATGGGAATACGGGTGAGAGGAGAAAGAAGAAGCTGCTGGCCTGCACGCTGTTTGTATTGTATTCAGCAGATGGGAGGGGGAGATAGGGGAGAGGGAAAGGGTTGATGAGTGCTGGCAGGGCAACTCTAGGTCTGCAATCGCGGTACTTAGATTTGAATGGCCAGGTTAGGAGCTTAGCATGGAAAATCAGTGTTAGGTACTGTGAAGGAGTAAGCGGTTCCCCCTGTCCCAGAAAATAGCTGAAAGAGAAGAGAAAGGGCGGTCAAACCCTGGACACGGCAGGAAAAACAGTTGCCTGAAAGGGAACTCATCTGAGATTCTCAACAAGAGCAGAGCGACTAGGCCCCTGGAGGGGGAGACAAGACAGGCGGATGGGTCCATCCCCAGGCAGGAAAGACAAGTTGGAGGGTCCTATGGCAAGGATGGGGCAGGTCTCAACCAGAGGAGAGGAGGAGAGAGCGCAGAAATCCCCGACCTAGGACAGAAGGTGGTCCAAAGAGAACCGGAAGAAGACGGGGAGGAGATGAACCAGGAGGAGGACACAGATCACACTCTAGAAGGAAGCATTCCTGAGGAGGCCATGGGAGTCGAGTCATTTACGGGAGCGCAAGGAAGATAAAGAAGAAACCAACACTAGGTACAGCACAACTTACAAGGAGGGGGAGTTGTGGCAGAGCTGTCCTTAAGTGAGTAAGGAACAGGACACATTCCTTCAAGTCAGGCTCTATCACAGGGAGAGCTGACAAAACCCCCTCACCCCGTTCTGAAGGTGAGGTTGGGGGAAAAAGAAACCCGCAAACCTTGGGCTGTGACTGTTTGTTGTGCTGAGAAGGACTGCAATTGGTTTGCGAAAAAAAAAACCTGTTTCACTTCCTTTGGGGGGAAACATTAAGACTGAGCATTGCAAGTCCTTGTGCTGAGTAGGAATACAGTGTGTGTGTGTGAAAACCAAGGTTTCATTTCATTGGGAAATATTGGGGGCTGTGCGGTACAAGTCTTTGTGCAGAGAAGGTCCACAGCTTGAAGAAAAAAAAAAAAGGGAAGATATATATAAATATTAAAAAAAACAAAACCCAAAAAAATCCTCACACTGCATGATAGGTTTAGGCTGGGAAGGCCTGTAATTTATTTTCTGGCTGAATTTCATAGCTTCTTTATCTGGCTCCTCAGCTCCCAAAATCCTACATGGGAAAAGGGCTTAGATACACGATGTTGTAGGTGTAGACTGCACAAGCCTATATTTACAAAGGTACAAGTTCTGTTTGTTTTCTTGGGCTTATTTGGGGTCCACTACATCACGAAGGAGAGGAGGAGTTTGATAGCTCTGGGACCTCCACCAGTGGATTGCAAACAACAGTCACTTGCTTTTAAAGTTTCCACTGAAGGGGATAGAGATTATTCCACCAAGAGAAGGGAAATTCTTAACATCGAGAGGCCTGACATTTTCAACCTGGACCTTTAAAGGGGAATTACAGTGAGAGACCAAAAGGCACCTGACTTACTTCCCCCAATCTGCTCCTGCCCCTGTGCCCTGGCTATACCACTTTTTAGGGACCTAAATTTAGGAGCCTTGTGAAAACAGATTGCCTACATTTAGGAACTCAGCCCCAGCCAATTGTAAAAGATGCCAATTTAGGCACCTAAGTAAAAAATATAGTGCATAAACCCTTTGAAAATTGACCTCTTGGTACATAAAGCTCTTAATTATGATTCTTATCAGAAAATTGTGTGTGGGGTATTGAGGAGCTAAAATCAAACATCACTTGACCTGAAGAGACAGGGCAAATATGCATGTTAAAGTGCCACTTGCAGAGTGATTTATTAAGGCTGTATCTACACGCTTTTGGCATCATTATTTTCTGATAACTTGATATTTAAAAGATCTAGGTGACTAAATTTAGAAGTTAGGAACCTATGTAGGGAAAATTTTAAATTTTCCAGATCTGAGCCCCTAAATTTAGGAGCCTACTTTTACTGGATATAAACATTTGGGTTCCTATAAAGTGGGCTGGGTTGCAGAAGGAGACAAGGTGAAGAGGTTAGGCACCTAGCTTTGATTTTCATCCCTAGGCACCTAACTTGGCAGCCAAATCTAGGTGCTTTTGGCCAGAGCAACCATAAATCTGGCCACCCATATCTTCCTTTCCTCCAGTGGCATTACAAATGTTCAGCTGGGTGGGGAGTGTAGGGATAAGTTACTCACTCTAAAAGGAACCAAACTTTGCAGGCCTGCAGAACACAAGATGGAAGTGAAGCCACATAATGGCTTCTGTGAGAACTGTACTGAGAAGAAGAAGAAGTTGCTATTGTTCATATCGCTCAATCTGTCTTCACCTTACAATTTTTTTGGTACTACTGGATACAAATGTGCTAAGCTGTGGCCTTGACAAGCTTTATATCCCATCAGAGTCCCAGCATTATTTGCCAGATGTAGTCCAACTCATGCCATCATCTCTGTGAGAATATATATATATTATATATATATATACATATACCAGCTAAGAAGAAGTCATATTGGAAGACCACCAATTCTATGCCAGTGGATTGTGGTAACAACCAATCATTATCAACTTTTGGATTCTATGCATATGTATGAAGTCCTGATGAAGGAAAAAAAGACTTTGCACTTACAGATTCCACCACACTGTTCACTGATGTTTACGCAACTTCACTTCACACTCGAGACTTTTCACAAAGGTCACAACTAAGCTTTGAAACTGGTTTCCTTGCTCAGCCCAGCCCTATTAACGTTGGAATATTTGCCAATCTTATCCTTGCCTAAACCAAGCCGATCTTTACTTTCATCCCTTGCCTACATAACTTAAAGAGGTTTCTGTAAGCTCTGGGTCTGCCCCTGCCCCCGAGATGGAAGTGTTAATCTGTCATTTGCCTGCCTGAGGTCCAGCTGGCTGCCCTCTATGCTAAGGGAGGGCCCCTGATTCTCCAACTGCAGCAGATAGTGAGAGAGCTGAGACTGTCTCCATGATGTCTTCATGCATTCTAGATCAGCATAAGATTGACAGGCTAAATTACTACTTTAAGCTGGGTAGTTTACTGGCAATACTTTTGAGATGTACAAGACAGCTTTGAGTTAGATGTAGGAGTTTTCATAACTTTTGTGACAAGAGTGATTTATTCTGTTAAACCACAAAGTTAAAAAACAGTATCTACCATATATAAAACCTTATATTTACCTGTAAATGGTGTGGACATTCTGCTCCCTTTACATGAATTTGAGGTGCTTGCTATCGGTAAGAGTAAAAAAATCCTTACAGGAGGGGGAGGGGTGGAAGGTAAGCCATCTCCTCCCCTGGCAGCACCCCCTTGCACCCTGCCACTTTTAAAATATTGGGAGAAGAGACCGAGTGTCTCCCCACTATTATCTTCCCTGCCACCTGCTAACAGCCAAAATCATGCAGGAAGTCGACACTTCTCAACTCTATCTCTCCCTCTCACCTACCCAAAGTCAAACTCATGGACCAGACAGTCCCCCCCCCTCCCTCCCCTCCATTCACTTCCCAGATGTTCCCTCCCAAACATCAAGATCCTAAGCTTAGCCAGAAAGACACAGACTTCAGTCCCTTCTCGATAAGCTTCCACGGTTACTCTGACAGCAGCACTGGTGGCAAACACTGTGACAGCACTGCTGTGACAGCAACCCTGGATGCTTAGCTGGGGGACTGAAGCCTGTGGTTCTTCTAACTAAGCTTACAATTTCTGTTTGGGGGAGGGGAGGGAGATCAGAAGGGGAGGGGTTTTCCACACCATGATTTTGTCTTGGAATAGGCAGGAGGGAGGGGAGTGTTGACGCCATGTGTGATTTAACTTAGGACATATGGGAGGAAGGATGATTGGGAGGCAAGGGGTGGGGGGTATAGCTGTTCGGCCTCTCCCTATTTATTGAAAGTGGTGAGGTAGGCTGGCCCAGGAACTCAGGTGTCAAGTGCTCTACACTATTATGTGGAAGATACCCAGTTTAATCCCCGAATCAGGTCTTCAGCTCTCCATGTTTGCTGAGGCTGGGGATGCTGCAGTCATTGCTTAAATGTATCATACAGTAGAAAGATTAAGTGCCGATAATTTCGGCGTTCTGAAAGGAGCCCTGGCGTATCCCCCTGATCTGGCACCATTGCTGCAATGACATAGGTATCCTTTTTGGAGGGGGAAAATATAGTAAAATAGGGGGAAAACCCATGGGTTATTACACATGAAGGCTCATGAATCCAGATCCTAGTCCTGATTTTGATTGAGCTGGAGATACAAAAGGGTAGAAGGAAACTGCGAGGTAAAAAAAAAAAAAAAAGTTGCAGAGTACAAGGGGGCACTTGGAGGGGGGGGGGGGGGGGAATGCCAGGTGGCTACACTGGGGTCACTTCTAAATGCAGCAGGAGGGAGGAAGAGCATCACTGCTGGTCAGGAGGGATGTTAGAGTTTAGGCACCCGTTTTCAACCAAGGCTGAATTTCTAAATCTAGGCAACCCAAATTTGGCTGCCTAGATTTGAATTTGCTGTCAAAAATCCAGGCACCTAGATTCAACTGAAAAATGTAGATAACGCTGGTGGCCAAGTTTTAATACAACAGGATCTAAAGAAGAACTACAATTAAAATCAGCTTCTCCTTTTACGCAGTTCCAGTGGGTGTGTACGTGAGTATGCACATAAACCACACTTCGTAGCCCTGTAGTCCCCAAACTCGGTCCTAAGGGTCACAATCCAGTTGTTTTTTGGGGATTTCCACTATAAATATGCAGGAGATCTATTTGCATATAATGCATGAGATGTTTTTGCAGAAAATGCATATTCAATGTGGAAATCCTAAATACCCGACTGGGTTGTAACCTTTGAGGCCCGAGTCTGGAGACCCCTGGTCTAGCCTCTCTGCAGGTAAAAGTATGGATGCTGGGTAGCAGTGTGTGTACTTTTTGCTGTATTGAGGATAGTGGATTCCCAGGAATGGAGAGAGTTTGGGGCCGTGAGCCTATGATTGTGCCTGCCCCTTTTTTCCCCTCGTCATTTCTAATGGGTACTTCCACTAGATAAAATTATGCATCAGGACCATATTTAGGTATAGGCAATATAGACAACTGCCTAGGGGAGCAGATCTTAAAGCTCTAAATATCCAGGCCAAGGAGGAGCCTACTTCTGTCTGCCTAGGACCATTTGCAGGCCCAGCTTCAAAAGGATGCTGCTATAGTACACTGCCTATGGTCGCCAAAATCTTAAATCTGGCCCAGCTCAGCGTTAACATTTCTTTTTTTATTTGTAATTAAACAGCAGAAGAGATGTGAAAGCCTAGGTAGCAATGTATCCATTGTTATCATTTATACTGTCCTGTGAATTCTTTGATAGGAAAATGAGCTTTGTTTCACCACAATCCATTTATAATAACTAACATTCCGAACTTTCCGAAAAAAACTTAAGACCTGGCTCTTCCTCCAGGCCTTCCCCTAACTTTCTAAGCCATTAATTGGCAACCGGACAGGACCCTGCTTTACCGGCTAATGCCTCGCCATGTTTAGACATTATAATTAAGCCGCCGTTTCTTTTGTTTCATTGCCTTTTCTAGTTCTCCTCAGTTACACTGTCCTTTACCTCTGACTAGCCTAGCCCCAAGTTATCTACCCTGTTATATGTAACTTCCGCTTCAAGTGAATTGTTCTTGTTTAAGTTATACCCTTTGTTACATGTAAACTGATCTGATATGAAATTTTTCATGAAGGTCGGTATAGAAAAATGTTAAATAAATAAATAAAATAAACAAACATCATAAAATATTCTTTGTATTTGCTAATGCCTAGTTATGATCCTTAGTAAATCCCAATCTGGATGTTTAAAAGGCGATGTGGCTCTGATTTAGGGTTTTATTTACATGAAAACCCTGAATTGGTCAACCAGATTCTCTGATTTTGGTCATTTGTTGAGAATAATAGAACAATGCGCAACTGCATGTTGAATGTGTAACTTGCCACGGCACTGACACTGTGCTGACATTTGTAGTCAGTCAACAACATGAGACCAAGATCTTTTCAGTACGTCTACTAATTTCCTTACTAGCCAGTTTATACAGAGCACATCTGTTACCATAGTTGAGATACATCTCCTTCAATTTGTCTATATTTAAGCTTATTTGACATGTATTTGCTCAAACTGAGCATCTATTCAAGTTAGCCTATAACCTTGTCACATCCTCATTGTTACAGGTTTTACCACTTATGATTGTATCAGCTGTAAATACAGAATTAGAAGTATCAAGAGTTCACTATGAGGGGGTTCCATTGTGTTTGTGAATATATAATTCCCATGCACCCCTGGGATTAGTTATGTTTGGAACAGTGTTACAAATATGGTCGAATGATTGGTTCTTGCAGTGTCTGAGGTATCATTTGCGACATCATAGTCAATCTGGACCAGTTTGGATCCACTGAATGCAATATCAATTGTGACATATTTTGCTATCATTAATCCTCTCAGAAATTAAAAACAATTGCAGGTAGTAATTTAAGAATTTAACACTATTTTAATACCAATATTTTGATGATACTTTCAGGTTTTACAGTTTGACTATATTTTTGAAGGGTGTTCCAGTACTGTTTTAACACACAAACACCCAGAGTTGAACTTTTAAGCATGGAATGTGAAACGTGATTCTGTATATATTCAAACTCTGTTATGGAATGAGCCACAGAACTACATTTAAACCAGCATGCTACTCCTAAAATAACTAATCCATGAGTGTAACTACATCCCAGAGGACTGGATAATGCATTATTTGGGGTATTTTTTTTTTAATTATCTAAGCAATGTTCCAAACAATGGAAAAAAAAAAAAGACCAAAAGGAACAGTTTTAAAAAATGGATGATCATCCAGATTACGGTGCCAGTAGCATATATATTTTATGTGAGCTGGTATCATATAATCGCTTGATTGCCATTAGACAGACATATTCATCTTTAGATGTAATCATCATCTACAAGCCCATCCACTACCACCTTTTATATAAGATAATGTAACTCTCACCAGCATGCAGCTTTTATCAGTTTTTTGTGTATTTTGTTTATGCAAATAAAATCTATTAGAAAACAAAGATTAAGCATTTATCTTCTGTTCTTCAGAATACAGATGACACGATCACAAAGCATATGGATGTTCAAAAAAATTCCTTCATTTCGTCATTGTTTCTGTAACCTTACTTCAATCCAGAGTGCTTTGTTCTTTACTGTGAACACTTGCTGGGGTCTGAGATCTCCCAACATTGCATTTATTAAGAGTTTCGCAGCTACAAGTTTGATGAGATACATTAAAACATTTTTGATTATTTTTTAAATTTTGTGAACATTATTACCATATTTTTTACTTCTGGGAGTTAATGGGAAACAGCAGCTGTATTACCCTGCTATTCTGATGTTAGCACTTTTTATACATCTTGAAAAATCTCATAAGATTAAGAGAGGGGCTTGCTTGAGTGTGTCGGTGATTGGTTGGTTAGGACTTTTAAACCATGCGCTTTTTGATGCGATTCCCGATTTCACCGAGTTGTGTACTCTCAGTCTATGACTGATCTCCATTTTCAAAAATTGATTAATGTCTTTATTTAATAATCACCAAGAAGCCCCTGGTGCAGGCACTAAATTCACTAACCTATAAAAATTGTGATAATGATTTCTTATCCCCCATGGTGCACTTTAAGAACATGCGGGAGCTAGCTACAAATGCAGAGCAAAAGCCAGAAGCTAAGCAAGCCGAGAGCAAAGAGCAACTGATGCCCTGTAAATATAACATCTAAATTGCTTTTGACACAGGCTGCATTTTAACTTCATTTTCCAACCTGTAATTTACAACATCTATGAAATCCCTCTGTCATTACTCGGGGTCTGGGAGCACTTAAAAGAGTTTGATAGCATTTGAAGTATTCTTCTTAGGATGATTCCCAAAGCCTTCTAATGTTTTAAAGACTTGTAACGTTTTTGTTTTTTTTTTAATAGGGAATGTCACCTAAACTCAGGTCCTAAGGGGGGAGAAGGGACGGTTTATTTAATTTCTGCGTTTCCTCGGGGTTGTGAAGGAAGTCTGCCCTGCAAATTACAAAAAAACCCCGAACCTTCAGGGCGCCTGGCAGAAGGCAATTCACACCCCCATAAAACTCTACAAAGCTCTTCCAGAGCCTTGCAGTGGCTGATGCATTTCACTTAGTGGCGCAGAATCTGAATTTCCCCACCCCCGATCTCCAGTCGCGTGTGGAAGAAACGCAACCACCACGCCAGAGCATCTCAGAGGCCGCAGCTCAGCACCATAAACTTGATCTGGGATTCTTACGGCGGCTGCCAGTGCCTGCCCTGTCTCGAGCTGGCTGGCTCCTCCCGGGGAGGGCGTTCCCTTGCATTTCTTAATCTGTTTAAAAGCGTTATGGCGGCAGCAGGCTTTGATGTGCCCGGGCCGTCTCGTTTGCCGGCTGGAATGCTGTAGGTTAGGTGGATCATGGCCGAGGTTGGTTCCTTGCTCTAATCAGTGACTATTATCAGGCATGGGTGGGAGCGTGGCGCCAGGAGAGCTTACCCCCCCATTAGCGCTAACATTGGAAACCCTGTCCTCCGGGAGGCCTAGGTATCTAGACAAAGTCGATCTGACCCCTCTCTGTAACCCCCGCGACCTCCTTATTTCGCTACTGTATTCGTGCCCCGACTGCAGGCGCTCTACTCGACAATAAATGCCGCACAGGCGAAGGCTCTTCAGGGCACGGCTTTAAATATTTTCTGATTTGGGATCATCCGTGCATTTTGAACGTGCACTTAGTTTCTCTTCTTGTAAATGTTTGGGGTTTTTTTCCCTTTCTTTCTGGATTCCAACGTCAAAACAAAAAATCTGCTCTAGAAATCCCCTTGGTCATGAGATACGGCTTCTCTGTTCTCATTTACCTGGTTACCGGCAGAAGGTTATTATTACCCCGTCAGCTTACTTTCTATACCGCAATGCTGCTCCGGCGTTACTGCACGCTTCGATAAAAGCAAAGAAACAACACACGGGGCTGGATTCAGCCTCTTGCAATTTAAAACAATTACGAAGTTCTGGTGGGCGTTCCCGTTTAATGATCCCATCCAGCGTTGGCTCTCCGGAGGCTTAACGAATTACCCTGGTTGGCTGCTGCAGAAACCTATTTAAAGACTTTGCCTTTTAGTAACCCACTTTCGGTTCATCCTTCAGAAAATGGTTGGAGAATCCATTCGAAATGCGTGCATTTTGGTTTGGGAAAGAAAGCTGGTGATTTCCGGCAGGGTCCTCCATAGGGTTGCCAACATTTCCACAGAGACAGACCAGGACTGGACACTTGAGGACCGGGGGCTGGGAGAAGAGAGATGGTGCCTCGATTTGCATACATTTTAGATCCTGCCAGTAAACTGCTTAAACGCTATATCTGTGTATGGCAGCCTCTCGGGGCCATGAAGGGGACCTCCCTACCACTCAGCTGCTCCCCATTTCTTATCCAGTGGATTATTAGGGGGTGGTGGTGGGTGCCACAAACTTTTTCCTGTGTCCTTCTCTCATACAAGGACACATTCTGTCACACACAAACACGCTCTCTCATCTATGCTCCCACTCTCTTTCATGCATGATCTCAGAAGGTCAGAAGCATTCTGGGGGGGAAAAGGGAGAAACTAGGGGTGTGCATTCGTTTGCAACGTATTGGCAATCCACAACATATATGCCATATTTGTTGTATTTGTGGGGGTCACGAAACGTAGGGCGAACCCCCATGAATACAACGTATCACTAACGAATAAACCCCCACCCTCCTGACCCCCCCAAGACTTGCCAAAAGTCCCTGGTGGTCCAGCGGGGGTCCTGGAGCGATCTCTTGCACTCAGGCCGTCAGCTGCCGGTATTCAAAATGGCGCTGATAGCCTTTGCCCTTACTATGTCACGTGCTACTGGTGCCATTGGTCGGCCCCTGTCATATGGTAGGAGCACAAGATGGCGCCGGTTGTCCATTGCTCCTACCATGTGACAGGGGCCGACCAATGGCACTTGTAGCCCCTGTGATATAGTAAGGGCAAAGGCTATCGGTGCCATTTTGAATACCGGCAGCCGACGGCTCGAGTGCAGGAGATCACTCCAGGACTCCCGTTAGACCACCAGGGACTTTTGGCAAGCCTTGGGGGGGGCTGTCAGGAGGCGGGGGTTGTAGTAAATTAAATTTAAAGCGTTGGGATGGGTTTTTTTTGGGAAACGAATACGAGAACGGATGCAATGGATTTGGGTACTGACGAATACAAATACCGAATGGGACGAATCCGTCCCTGCCGTACATCCCTAGGAGAAACAGGGCTGTCAGAAGAGGCAAGCAACTGCCCAGAGTGCCAGGCCCAGGGTGCACTAACACAGCTCATCAGGGGGCTGGCCACCAGTGCTGCATGCCACCATTGTAGTGGAACAA
Organism: Rhinatrema bivittatum; assembly: GCF_901001135.1. Classification (NCBI taxonomy): domain Eukaryota; kingdom Metazoa; phylum Chordata; class Amphibia; order Gymnophiona; family Rhinatrematidae; genus Rhinatrema; species Rhinatrema bivittatum. Next base: position 299,627,692 of record NC_042616.1, read on the forward strand.
GTGTTCCTTAGCCCCTATGTGGCTGCTGGCTTGACTGGCCAGTCATGTCGTCCAAGGAGGCACTGCCTAACCCCCACCCCCCTTCCGCCAGCTATATTACCTAGATTGTCTGGGGCATTGGGCAACCCAGCAATAAGCCTGAGGGAAGCAGTGAGATAATAGGCAGGGGAGAAGACTGGGTTCAGGGCAGGGGAAGGGCCAGGAAAGGGGTACAGGCATGGGCAGAGAGGGGAAGGGGGGGCACTGCAGTACATTATATGTTTTTGTTTAGCATCAGGTAAATTCCAAGTTGCTACAGGACAACCTGAGCAGGACGGTACAGCATTTAGAGCAATTTTCCAGACAGCTGCAGCCAGTGGCATAGTCAGAACTGATTTTTTGGGTGGGCACAAGTTTAACATGGTTGGGCTGTAGACATGCAGGTCTGACACCTACTAGTTGCATTCTTATTGATAAATAATGTCATATACTGCACCCTACAAAGGCTTTCTAAGTAGCTTGCAACAGCCATTATGCATCATGCATGAAACTTTAAAACATTTTACCTCAGTTATTTCAAGCATTTACCAGTATTAAAAATTCCTTATTAATCTGTATTAATTTACTTTATATTTATTGCAGTTTATATGCACAAGTATATCATGTAAACAGCAAAGAAAACAATCAGATACAATCATATAATAAAACAAAAATGAATGTATTCTTTCATGAATCCTCTTTGCAGAAAGTCAGAAATCAACATAACTACAATAAAATATCATTAATCATCAGAACGAATGCAGAGCAGAACTACTGTAGGACAATTCACATTACAAGTAACATGAAAAAAAATATTCAAATTCTGGTGTCACCTCAGCGAAAAATAATCCTCCACTGCTATTTTGTGAAGTAACATAAACTCCTGTAAAGAAAGTAATCTAGAACCTTGCCATAACTTACGCAGTCACAGCACTGACTCTCAGGATTCAAATAACAGCAACCTTATGAAAACGGAGCAATGCAAATAATACACCAGGACCGAGAACATTAATACACCACCTACTGGGACTACTACAAAGAAACTACATGCGAGCAGAAATACTGCACATCAGTCACACATACAGGCAAAACAGACCAACCTTTACCTAATATAGAAATAAGAGACTACAAATTAGAAATGGAAACATTCACATAAAATCAAAATAGAAAGCCTGAGAAACTAGACTCTGAACAGTGGAATACTGAAAAAAGAGCAAAATACAAAAATATAAGAAATGCACATTCCCAAAGATGGCATATGCAAATTGCTAAAATCTCAAAATAATTGATTTTTTACCTTTGTTGTCTGATCTTCGAATTTTTCTAATCAGTTGGTCCTGGTCTCTTTTTCCCATTTTCCCCTTGTCACTCATTTCCTAATTCCTTTTCAGTGTCTCTCTTCTCCTACTGTCTTCTTCCTTTCCTCCCTCACACTCACACATACACTTTCTCTCACAGACTTCCTCACACACACATATGCTCTCTACCCCCACACAAGCTCACATTCTCTACACACGCACACACATGCTGTCACTCTACATGCTCTATCATATAAACACACACACAGAAGCTCTCACTCTCTCACCCCCCTCCCAGGCTCCCATTCTTTTGCACACACAGAGACGCATACCCAGGCACCCATTCTCACCAACATACACACATTCAAGCTCTCCTTCTCACACATACAAACATTCAAGCTCCCATTCTCACCCACACATACACACATTCAAGTTCCCATTCTCACCCATACATACAAACATACAAACATGCAAGCTCCCATTCTCACCCACACATACAAAAATTCAAGCTCCCATTCTCACCCACACACACACACACACACACACACATAGGATCTCACATAGTCACACACACCACACACAAACAGGATCTCAGACACACACAGGTTTTCGCTCATTCACACATACATGCAAGCTTACACACATCATGCTGTCCTGTTATCAACGGACCATGGTGAGATGAGCTCCACCACAACCCCGAGGGCCTCCTGCTATTTTCAGGCCATATGGCAGCAGGCAAGATTGTGGGCTGCCGGCTGGTTAGGCTCTGCCGGTGGCCCGCAGCCTCTCCTGCTGCCGTTGGTCTGCTGCCTCCCTGGGTGTGCCATGCACTCCTGGTTGTGCTGGGCTTGGCCTTGCAGCTCCGTCTCTTTTCATAGTCATGAGGATGGGATCCCGCTCCAGCCTTGCAACTCCAGTGCTCCTTTTCATCATCTCGGTGGATGGGATCCCACGATGGCCTTGCTCTCACAGGCCTCTTCTGGTTGGGTGGGCTTTGGTTCAAACTGGGTGGGCAATTGCCCACCCAGGCCCATCCATGGCTATGCCACTGGCTGCAGCTGTCAGCTGGACTGAGCAAGAGACCCTGTGACCCATTCCCTCCTTCCATGCCCCACTCTGTATCTCAATCCTCCCATGCTCCCCTTTCCTCCCCTTTGTGTCTCTCCCCTCTCTTCACCCTGTATCTCCAGCTGTCTGTCTGTTTCTCCACCTTGTGCTCTGTGCCTGTATCTGTCCTTGCTAGCTCACTGCAGCCCCTCTTTCAGGTCCTTGCCCAGCTTGCTGTGAATGGGGGGGGGGTCCCAAGAGGGTCATTGTTACAGAAATCTGTGGATCCACTGCTTGCTGAGGGCTCTGCTGTGCCCCATCTCATCTCCCTCTGCTGTTCAATCACAGCATAAGAAAAGAGGTGGGGGCAGGAATACAACAGAGTTCTCCTCTGAGAGGCTGCGACTCCGCCTTTCTCTCCCTGCAACTATCTAGGGAGACTGTAGGGGAGAGGAGGAGCCACCTGCAAAGCTGGACTTTTAGTGTCTGCTCAGAACGTCTGACTGGATGCTGCACAGCACGGCTAAAAACCTGGCTGTCTGGTCCAAAACCAGGCAGCTGAAAACCCTAGGGAGGGATGATGTGAGAGGAAGTGAAGGGTGGGAAGGAGTGGGGTGAGCATGAAGGGAGGGATGGTGTGTGAGATATGGGAGTGGACAGGGATGAGGTGAAAGTATCATAAAGCAGAGGTGAAAGATGAGAGTAAAAAAAGGGGGAAGGGAAGTGAATGTGTGAGAAGGAAAGGGTGCAGGAGGGAGAAGGGAGGAGATGGGATGACAGTAAGTAAAAGCCTGCTGTACTATCACACTTCTCAATTACACACTTCCTACTCTTCATCATTTGTCACTGTCCTTGGAAGGGCTTTAACTACTAGTTGATAAATGGTAGTAGTAATAGTAGTGGTATGGTAGATTGAACACATGGTTTTAATTGTGTCTTTTGATTCAAAAGCATATTTCAGCAACCTACCAATAGTGAAAAATAATATCTGAATCACTCAATGTCGGTTAGTCTTCAATGCATACAGATCTGAAATGCTTTGACATTGAAGATTTTGAATTAGGTCCTGACTAAATTTCAAAACAGTGAATAGTGTTGCCCATTTCTTAGCTGGCAATGCTCTCCAGCAAAATTACACAGGAGTGTATCATTATCCTATGACTTTTCTACAGATTAAACTTCCACATTGTTGTCCAGAGAGTGCTGCATGCTGACTGCAATGATATATTATGTACAATTTTTAATTTTATGATTTGTCCTTTAAGGATTTAAAAAAAAAAAAAAAAAAGACTATATGTGTGTAGAACCTTGAACAAAAGACCGACGGTGCATGCTTGTCATGTGCCGCAGGTTATAACATGGAAAAAAGCGCCTTTGCCCTGACATATGAGGGCAAAGGCTAGCGCTGGCGCCATTTTAAATACTGGCAATATGGCCCGAGTGCAGGAGGTCGCTCCCGGACCCCTGCTGGACTTTTGGCAAGTCTTGTGGGGGTCAGGAGGCCCCCCCAAACTGGCCAAAAGTCCCTGGGGATCCAGCGGGGGTCCGGGAGCGATCTCCTGCACTCGTGCCGTCGGGTGCCAGGAACCAAAATGGCGCCAATAGCCTTGCCCTTACTATGTCACAGGGGCTACCGGTGCCATTGGTCAGCCCCTGTCACGTGGTAGGAGCACAAGATGGCGCCGGCCATCCAGTGCTCCTACCATGTGACAGGATCCGGCCAATGGCACGGATACCCTGTCACAAGGTAAGGGCAAAGGAAGGCCCAGTAGCCGGAGGACGGCCCGGAGCGGGAGATCGCTCCCGGGATCCCCACTGGATCACCAGGTACCTGTAAAAAGGTTTTGGGGAGGTCGGGAGGGTGGGGGAAGCGAAGGGGTTACTTTTAAAGGGTCGGGGTGGGTTTAGGGGTTATTTTTGTGTGCCGTCTTTCCCGCCCTCCCCCAAAACGATAAGGGAAGCCCCACGATCAATATCGTGGGGTTTTCCTATCGTTTTGGGAGAGCCCCCGATTTCTGACGATTTTGAAAATATCGACGATATTTACAATCGTCCGAAGCCCGATTCACATTCCTACTGTTCAGTGAAGTACGCCTCCTTTGATGATGCGTTGGAGATGTTGAAGGGAGTACGGTGCGGGGCGTTAATGGAAAAGGCAGACGTAGAATCGGCATTTAGATTATTGCCCATACATCCTAATAGCTTGCCGTTGTTGGGTTTTTCGTTTGAGGGACAATATTTCGTGGATCGTTGTTTGCCAATGGGTTGTTCAGTATCGTGCACATTCTTCGAATCGTTCAGTTCCTTTTTGCAATGGGTTACGGAGCAGCGTACGGGAAATTGACAGCTGTTGCATTATCTTGATGATTTTTTGTTTGTCGGGCTGAGGGAGTCACTAGAATGTCGTAGGTTATTGGAGGAGTTTTTGGAGGTGGCGGGTCAGTTAGGTGTGCCAATTGCATCAGATAAAACAGAGGGACCGACTACCAGGTTAACCTTTTTGGGTATAGAATTGGATACGGCAGCAATGGTATCCCAATTACCGTTGGAAAAAGTCAGGCAGTTGGCTGTGTTGGTGCAGATATGCGACAGGCGACCAAGGTGATGTTGAGGAGAAATCAATCACTGATTGGGTCGCTGAACTTCGCCTGTAGAGTCATACCCATGGGGAGTGCTTTTATTCAGAGGTTGTCAGCTGCTACTCTGGGGGTTAAGGCAGGGCATCATTTTATCCGGGTCACCCACAGGATCAAGAAAGAATTAGGAGTTTGGGAGAGTTTTCTAGATTCTTTTAACGGGGTGTTGATGATTCCGAACAGTGACATTTGAAACCAAGACATTGAGCTATTCACGAATGCTGCAGGATCAACGGTCTTCAGGGTCAATGGGGTGTGAACCTTGGCCAGAGGACTGGGTCCTTTGGGGACTGACCAGAAACATTATTTTTTTGGAACTATTCTCCATAGTGGTGGCATTAGTGCTTTGGGGGGGACAGCTGGCTAACAGCAGGGTTGTCTTTTGCTGTGACAATTTGGGGGTAGTGCAGGTGTGGTTGTCGGCGCATTGCCTGATGGTATTGGCTCTGTTAAGGGAGTTGATAAGGTTGTCTATAGTTGCAAACGTTAGCGTCCGGGCTAGGCATGTCCCGGGGGTTCACAACGTAATTGCTGATGCGCTTTCTCGTTTTCAATGGAAGGTCTTCCGTCAGCATGCCCCGAGCGCTAAGAAAGAGGCGGAACCCTTTCCCGAATACTTATGGAACCTAGAGAGGATGAAGAATGGGCCTTGATTCAGCAATCGGTCGCCCCAGCCACATGGAAGGCTTACGTACAGGGAAGTAATGTGGTGGCTCGATTTCTCCAAATGGCCGGATGTTTCGGGGGACCTGTTATGGATAGCAGTTTGGTAGAGTTTATATTGTGGGCTAAGCAAGCAGGTTATTCTTTAGCAACGGTGAGGGTACAGGTTGCGGGATTCCCTTTTTTCCAAAAGTTGAGGGGATGGGGGAACCCTATGAGCAGCTTTCGGGTAAAGCGTGTGCTTGGTGGGTGCCAAAGAGGCAGGAGAGGGTGTACTGATACAAGATGGCCTATACGTTACCAGGATTTGATATATTTGACAGAACAGTTGGACGCGGTGTGTTGGTCACGGTATGAGGTTTTTTTATTTCGAACGGCTTTTTCGCTGGCTTTTTTTCGGAGCTATGCGGATGAGCAAGCTGGTGGCTGTCTACAACCAGCAAAGATGAGGTAGGGATACAGGTGCAACACCTGCAAGTCCAAGGGGCTTCAGTAACTATATTGATGCAAAGATCAAAAATGGACCAAAGAGGGAGAGGGAAGTTAATTACACTTCTCCTGGCTAGAAGCCTGTTAGTGTGTCCGGTTACAGCAACACAAGAGTATATGAGATATCGCCCGGCAATCTTGGGGTCCTTCCTGGTGCATCAGGATAGTAGGCCTTTGACCAGATTTCAGTTTGCTAGATTGCTAAGTTTGGTTATTTCAAAGGTGGGATGGGATGAGAAGGCATATAGCTTACACTCTTTCAGGATTGGTGCGGCGACATCAGCAACGGAAGCTGGCATATCGGAGGCTGGGATTAAAGGCATAGGCAGATGGAAGTCCAATGCCTTTAGGGCTTATGTCTGGACTTACAATGGTTACAGTATGGGACTTGGGGAGGGTATGAGGAATAGGAGTTATGGGATGGAGTGCTGACATATGTATTTTCTGTTGCAGAGCGTTTGGGGGTACCGAAAACCACAGGGTGCGCTTGGATTGTGGGCCACTCGTACATTCACAGGGCACAGAGAAGAGCGCTGAACTGCCCATATGGAGAGCACCTCGATCTCAAGGGCAGGGGTTGGGGGGTAGCATGGTTTAGTAAGAGGGGTATGGGTTGGGATGAACTCTTACCCTTCTTGCATGAGCGGGTAGAAATGTGGGGAGTGCCCGACATTCTTTTGATTCACCTAGGGGTAAATGACATAGGTTCCAAATCATGCAGGGATTTGATCACGTGCTTGAAAAAGGTTCTGGCTCAAGTCATGATTAGATGGCCGTGGGTGCAAGTGGGTTGGTCGGACATCATAGTCTGCTTGAAGAATAAGGAGGAGACTTTGTGGAACAGGGGTGTCAAAAAGATCAACAGGCAAATGGGGAAGTGGATGGGGTGGGAGGGAGGATTCTGGGTGAGGCATCAATGGTCATGGGCAATGGAAGCGGGGCTATTCTGTGGAGGTGGGGTGCATTTGTCGGAGGTTGCCTCGGACCTGTTTAATAATGCTCTGCAAGAGGGGTTGGAAGTTGAGATTAGTAAGTTTAGGAGGCCGCAGTGCGGGAACAAGACGACATTAGTCATACTTGTTTATGGCGGAAAACCCGAGCCCAAGTTGTATTGGAATGCACTGGTTAAATAGAGTGGGGGAGGGGGAAGTCTTGTTTAGTTGGGGGGGGCTGCTGCATGGGATGGCCTGCGAGCCGAGGGGCTAAAGTTCGAGGCTGAAGCCTTCTCTCGCCGGGACAAGGTGGGGTAGGCGGGGATGGGGGAAGGTTTAGGGCTTTACCACTGGGATGAGGTGGTAAGGCAAAGGGGAGGAAAGAGAGGGGGGTGTTAATGATGTTAAGAATTGTTATAAGATTGGATGGGTTCGGGTTAAGGTTAATAAACTGGGACCTGTTTTATAATGCCAAGAGTTGAGTGATGTGTTTTTTGTGGGGGATTGGAGGGCGAGCCGAGCGCAGGTATTGCCTCCCTATGTTAAAGACCGACGGTGCATGCTTGTCATGTGCCGCAGGTTATAATGTGGGAAAAAGCGCGCGAAGGTGCTGAGGTTTGGGTAAAACGGGGGGCGGGGGGGGGGGGGGGAGGAGCGGGTAGGGCCTAGGAGCACGGGAGGAGGGTTAGAGAGAATAGGAAAGGGGGGGTAGATTAATGGGTAGGGAATAGGAGTTTTGAATTCTTGAGCCCTGATTGGTAGGAATAGGCGGGCTGCTGACGTGGCAGAGTGGTCAGTCTGAACCCTCGAGGCTTGTTGCAGCAGGGCGTTCGGCTCGTTGTCCCTCCCGCCCTCCCTTGCGGAGATGTTGTAAAGGGGTTTTGTTTTGTTGTTTGTGGGGTATTGTTGTATTGTCGCAGTGGAGGTGGAAAACCCGAGCCCAAGTTGTATTGGAATGCACTGGTTAAATGGAGTGGGGGGGGGGGGGGAGTCTCGTGTAGTTGGGGGGGGGGCTGCTGCACAGGATGGCCTGCAAGCCGAGGGGCTAAAGTTCGAGGCCGAAGCCTGCTCTCCCCGGGATAAGGCGGGGATGGGGGGAGGTTTAGGGCTTTACCACTGGGATGAGGTGGTAAGGCAAAGGGGAGGAAAGGGGGGGGGGGTGTTAATGATGTTAAGAATTGTTATAAGATTGGATGGGCTCGGGTTAAGGTTATTAAACTGCGGCCTGTTTTATAATGCCAAGAGTTGAGTGATGTGGTTTTTTTTTGTGGGGGATTGGAGGGCGAGCCGAGTGCTGGTATTGCCTCTCTATGTTACAAGTTTGAGGGGATAGAATGAGGTCAGGAAGAAGTGTCATAATTACATAAGAACATAAGAAATTGCCATATTGGGTCAGACCAAGGGTCCATCAAGCCCAGCATCCTGTTTCCAATAGCGGCCAATCCAGGTCACAAGTACCTTGCAGGATCCCAAAAGGTTGATAAATTCCAAGCTGCTTATCCTAAGGGTAAGCCATGGATTTCTCCAAGTCCACCTTAATAATGGTTTATGGACTTTTCCTCCAGGAACTTTTACAAACGTATTTTAAATGCAACTACACTAACAACTTTCAACACATCATCTGGCAACAAATTCCAGAGCTTAATCATGCATTGAGTAAAAAAATATTTGCTCTTATTAGTTTCAAATGTATCACCTAGTAACTACATTGTGTGTCTCCTCTTTGAAAGAGTAAACAACCAATTAACATTTACTCGTTCTCGCTTTAGCCTCTTTTGGCTGGGTGACCAACTGCAGTGGTAACCGGACAGTTGAAAACCCGGTCAAACAAGGGTTGGTTCTAATTCTGGCCAGGAGCCATCAGTGGTGGCGGCATAATACCAATCAGTTGCCTGCTCTTTTGCTTTTGGCAGCTTGCACAGCCGCAGAAGAGAGAAGCGTGTCGCTTGTCCAGAGTGTTTGCTCATGTTTGAACTTCCCTGGCCCGTTTCCCCACCATCTTCTCCTTTCTCAATTCAGTGGGCTCAGCCTGAGTTACTCACTGAGAGACTGACCCTCCTTCCTTGACGGCTCATTCGGACTCAGGAGGTCTACAAGGCATGCCTGCTGCAGTTGCCTTATGATGTGCCTGCCTGGTTGGTGCACATTCTCTCACACACATGGCCAGGGATCACGTTCCAGAGCTGAACTCAGCACACATGCCGTGCCGCCATCATTGCCTTTTATCTGCCTGAGCCTCCTACCTCGGCTTACACCCTATCCGCTGCTGCAGCTCTCCTGTCCGACTCCAGCCCACAGGTAAAGTTGCCTTGCTGCTGCTTTGCATGCCTCCCCCTCTCCCTCCCAACACAGTCCCTCGGCTGTCTCAGTTTCAGGACTCATGCTGTCCCTCACAGTTGGCGCATCCCTGCTCCCCCCCCCTCCCCCACACACATATGCACGCATAGGCCCACCGTAGCTTTGCTGCTGCTACACTTGTTTACTGTCTGCCCCCCCTCTCTCCCATGACAGGCAGGTCTGGTCTCAATCTGGTCGCCTCCCTCAGGCTCAGTCAGTCACCTCATGCTGCCATGTGTTTTCTGTCGTCTCTCCTGTTACTGGCAGCTGCAGGCAGATGAGCCAGCAGTCAGTTAAAAAAAAGTTTATAGTGTAAAAAATATTAAGGAAAACCAAAAACCACCTTAGAAAGTTGGTGGTATGTACAAATCATGTGGTATACAAGTGTAGGGATTTCTGCCCCTCCATTTATAACATTAATTCATATAGCATGTGTGTGTCAGTGAAAGATATGTAAGAGGGAGTATCAGTAAGAGCATGTCAGCACACATGTGTGAGAGGGAGCATGTATGTGACAGCATGTGAGAGGGAGCATGAAGGTGATAGAGCATGGGAGGGCATATGTGTGTATGTTGTTAGTGTGTTCATCCATGTGAGAGAGGGGGAGTGAGAGTGTTGTAGGAGAGAATATATGTGTGTGTGTGTGTATCAGAGAGAGGAGAAAGTTTGTACATCCCCTTCAACTTCTATAGTCTCCCAATAATCCATGACAATCGTGGGGTGACTGGAAATCAAAGTTTCCCAGGTATGGAGAGCAGAAGATTTTAAAACCTTTATTAGTTTTATTTATTGGGTGTTATTTGATGGGCCTGCTGATTTGAAATATTCAGGGCCGGAGCATCCCAATAAGCCAACTAGGTGATTGCCTAAGGTGGCAAAGAGCAGCCATGTGGGGCCGCGAGCAGAGCCCACGCCGCTCACGGCCGAGAGAAGCAGAGTCTGGGTGGGCCACGAGCAGTGCCTCTGTTTGTGTGTGTGTGTAAGTGAGAGGGATTGTGTGTGTACGACATAGCAATGGTGTTCGTGAGAGGGAGGGAGTCTGTGTAAGTGTTGCGTCCGTCGGTCTCAGACGGCTTTGAACTCTGTGCCTCACCTTTCTTCTCTCTCCTCAAGCCTTGGGAAGATGGCTGCTGCTGCGTCTTCATGCCGCTCTCTCCGGTGTCCCTGGATCGGCAACAGCGATGGTGTTCACCATGATTTTCCTGAGGGCCTCCTAGGGTGCGTGTGCGCACGCCACCCACGTCTTTATCCACGTCATGGCGGGAACCTCGGGGGCGTCCCCTCCGAGTGACGTCATCACATCCTGGTATTTAGCCTGCCCTTCGTTTGCTAACAAACTGAGTTAGCAAGGATTGGATTGCCTCTGGTCTAAGCTGGAGGCAATCCAATCCTTCTGTTCTATTTCAGGTACCTATCTTGGGATACCGGGTACTCGCTCTTCGAGGGCCTGCTCTCCCTAATCTGGTGCCTGCCTACCAGGACCTTCTTCAATACTGCTTCTGCTTCAGTGAGTACTAACCCTTTCAGTCTGTCTCACCTTCAGCTTCAGCGCTCAGTGTTTACATCTGGGACCTGTCCCTGCTATGCCGCGCTGCCTATCATCTACTCGAGTGTGAGACTGGTCTCCTCTGCTGAGGACCCCTGGACTACTTCAGTGGGTTACCTTCACTGCTGTCCGCCCCTGGGCAGTCCCATCGAGCTGTACATTAAATTCTACTTCTTGTGTCTGCGTGTATAGAGTCTAGCCTAATACTGCGGTTCCTCACGGGGATTCTCCCCGTGGGATTGGCCATCACCGCAATATCCAAGAATCCACTTCATCACCTCATAACCATAACAGTAAGTGTGTGTGTGTGTGTGTGTGAATGAGACAAGAAACTTAAGTGTGTGTGTGTAAGAGAGGGGGCCTGTCTGAGTGAATAAGGTCAGGGCCAGGGGAGACGGGAGGGCAAGACAGAAGTTTCGTCTAGGGCACCTAATACCTTTGCACTTCCCTGGAAATATTTTATTGGTGTTTGGGAAATTTTATAAACATTTTTTAAGATAAATATGTTTTTAATTATTGCATGTTCTGTTAATCAGCTGTTTTGAAAGATTAATTCTTTTATTAGTATGGTTTTATTATTACGATTCATGTTTTATATTTCTTGATTTTATTATTTGATGTTTCATGAGAAATGGCGATGTTTCTGTTTTTTCCTTATTGCAATGCATACAGAGTCTGGCTTGGGGTTTCCAGTTCAGTTTTTGCACGTTTCTATTTAAACATTATGGTCTCTTTATTCTATATTTGGCGAGGGTCAGTCTGTGTTCTGCCGTATGAGTCAGGGAAGGTATTCTGCTAGCATGTAGATTCTGTGTAGGAATCTATAGCGGCTTGTCTTGTTCTTTTTTCTTAATAGGATGTGTATTGGTGTTTTAAGGCTTGGTGTAATATTTGCATTGTTGCCTTTTCATGGGTAAGATTGTTACTGTTTGAGTGCTGGTAATTAGTCCTATTTTGGTATGGGAAGTTTACTATATTAGTATACTCATGGCTTTCTGAGGCCTAAGCCTATATCCAACACATGTTATAATAAGCCTAATATATGGGTTTCAAGTAACAACAAAGAAAATATATGCAAATGTATGCAAAAGAGGGGAGGGAATAAACACCACTACCTCCCTGCCCTCAAGTGACTTATGATCTGTGAAATAGTTGGCAACCCTATCCCTCCCTTCACTTTCACCTCTCTCCCTCCCAGCCATCACTTGCTCTAACCATCTCTCCATCCTTTCACTAACTCTCATCCCATCCCTTCTCTCCCTTTCCTTCTTCAGATCCCTCTTACCATCCTTTCTTTCACTCACCTCTAGCCACCTTCTGCCTCATGATCGTCTCCTGTCTGTGTCAGTGCAGTCCTCAGGCTCCTCACTCACTGGCAGGGCCTGTTCTCCCCACCAGTGGCTATCTGTGGCAGCATGGTTCTTGAGCTCCTCTCTATTGCTGGTGGGGCTGGTCTCCCCATTAGCAGCTGTCTGCAGCACCAGATTGGACAAATCAGAGAGAGAGGGGCGGAGCTGGAGAATACAGAGAGAGTGGGTGGAGCTAAATTTGCATACCAGCAATGCAGGCATAGGACAGTTTTCTTCTTTATTATTATTATTACAAGGATTTCTTTAGAAAAGTGAAATATGAACTGAGTTTTAGGGTGAAATTTTTGAATAAATAATGGAGAGTGTGGATTTTATTTTTACAGAAAATTTGTAGGAAAACATTTTTAGAAATAACATTTCAAACTAAAGACTATGTTTTGCAGGATTTCACCAATGAAGGAATAATTTTACACTGCTTTTAATTTCAATATCCCGTACAATACAGAGAATCAAGGGTTACCAGGGCAACTTGACATTCACAATGGTTTATTACACGGCTTTGTGTAATATCAGTAACCATGTAACTAATGTATCTATTAAAAGTGGCTAAGTCATTCTTCTAATATTCAAGAGACTAAAAGGTTGATGTACAAGCTGCAAATAGCTTGGCTTTGTAAAGGTGATAAAACAATAAATAGTGCATGTTACTGTATTTGCAAAATGTAGCATGCTTTATCTGCTATTTTTCAGATACAAGCAGTTTCTGGAAAACATACTAAATCAATAATGAACTGAAAAACTATGCAAATCAGTTGATTAGCAATGCAACATATGCTAAATTACATGAGAAAAATTTTGCCAAGGAGATATTGTTAGGAACCCTGCCCGCGAAGCTAATCCCCGCGAGCAGGTACTCACCTTTCCCCCACGTTGCTGCCTTCTTCACCCGACGCGGCATTGGTGCCGCCGCCATTGGGCCTGCCTACGCGGCTGGAGCCGCGGACTCGAGTTCCTCATGCGGCCCGGATGCCACCCTTGGTGTCCTGCTTCACCATGGCAGGGGCCGCGGACTTTCGCATGCTGCATGCCTCATCTTCGCAGCACGGAGCCGCCGCCGCCGCTGTCCCGTCTACCTCCAGGGCTGGAGGCCGCAAGCCCCGGTCTTGTCTGGCAGCTGGAGCCACCCTCGGGGCTTCCTGCAGCGGCAGGAGCCACTGCAGACATCGAGGCCTGCTTTCCAGCTCAGCTCTGCCTCTTACGCAGACGTTGGTGCAGGACCGCTGTCCACGGTCCTGCACAGTTCCTGTTTCCTGCCCTCTAGGCGTGTGGCCACGCCTCTCTTCTGCATTTAAAGGGCCCACGGCCGGATATGTCCTGGGCCCCACTTTTTAGACTATTTCCTGTTCAGCCCTATAAAAGGGCTGGTCTTGTCATAGTTCGTGGCCTTGCATCGGAGTGACTTCACTCTGGAGGCTCCTGCCTGCCAGAGCTCCGTCAGGTCTTCTGTCGTCTTTGTGGAGCTCCTCGTCTCATCTGCTTCGTACCATGTCTTCGTGTCATGTCTTCATTGCCTGAGATCCTCGTCCAGGTGTCCTGGTGTCTCATCTCCTGACGTCTCAGCTTTCCTGGTGTTCTAGCCCTTCTTGGTGTTTGTGCTTGCTCCAGAGCCTTCTGTTCTGCCGGCCGTGGATCTCCGGGTGACGCAGCTTCGTCATGTGGTGCTTCGGATGACATCTGTCTTCGTCGTTGGAGTCTCACCTCAGCTGGATTCTTCCCTGTGCTCGTCCCGCTCTCCTCGTGGTCCGTGACCAGCCTCCTTGGGCTGTGTAGGGCGTGTAGTGGGACAGGGTGGTCCGCGACCAGCCCATTGGGTCTGCCCGTGAAGGTGGGCTGAGTAGGGCACTCTGAGAGATAGTGCCAATGTCTATCTGCCCAGCTTCTTGTCTCTTCTGGACTTCGTCAAGTTCCTCGTCTTGCCTCTGATGCCATTGCATCAGCCCTGGTGTCATGTCTTCAATAGCCTTGGTGTCATGTCTTCGCTTCAACCCTCGTTTGTGATGCCGTCGCATCAACCTTGGTGTCATATCTTCATGTCAAGGCCTCCGTCTACCATCATCCTCAGGCCAGCCTGCTGCTCCATGCCGATCCAAGCGGCAGGTCCGAAAGGGCTTGGAACGGTCGGAAGACCGTTCACCTATCAACATCATCTTGTTGTTGACGCTGGAAGCTTGCAGGCCCGGCAGAGGGTAAGATCATGTCTCTGCCATCCTGGGACACGTTGCCAACCCTAGGTTTGGTCCTGGATTCATCTGGGGTCGGGCTGAGGCCCAAGGACACACTAAAATACCCCCCAATTTAACAGATATAGTTAAGGTTTTTTGCAAATAAGGTTTTTTGATGTAGAACCAATAGTTCTACATCAAAGGGCTTTTAAGCATGTCTAGGATCAATTGGATCAATGAAATATGCAAAACAGAAACCCCACAAAATTCTACATATTATATTGTATCTTAGGAATTTTTCATTTTTCTGTAAATGAAGCCTCTAGGTCATGGCTTCCCAAACCTGTCCTGGAAACCCCACAGCCAGTCAGGTTTTCAGAATATTCACAGTGAATATGCATGAGATACATATGCATATAATGAATCTTCATAGCATGTAAATTTATCTCATGCATATTCATTGTAGATATCCTGAAAACCCTTCTGGCTGTGGGGTCCCCAGTCAGATTTGGGAAGCCCTGCTCTGGGTTACCCCATCATTCCTGTGTTGTAACGGTACAAGTTGACCATGATAGCTGTAACTGTCTTTCCCTTCTTATCTGACAAAAAGATAGGAAGAAGATGCTTTTGCAAGAACCAGAACAAATCACATGGATCTCATTGAATTAGATTTATTGTTTTTTCCACATGGAGGGGCTGCTTGATCACTTTCTCACTGACAAAGGGGCATGGGATAAATACTATGGCTAAAGGATAAGAACATAAGAACTGTTACGAGCGCGAGGAGCGCGGTCGCTTCTAAGCAGGTGGTGAGCCCTTGGGCCACGGCAAGACTTAAGGGGAGCCCAAGCCATACCGTGGGAGGTGAGCCAGGCGGGTACTGAAGCAGGGGGTAAGGAGCAGAGTCTGACCCTCAGCTGGACTGCACGCCCAAGGCAACCAGCAACGCAATGTTGGTTGATGAATGGTCCTCCGACTGTTCCAAGCCCTTTTGGACCTGCCGCTGGGTAACAGCATAGGGCAGCAGGCCGGACAGAGGCGAGGGCAGACAGAGTCCTTAGCACACTCAGACGGGGCTGAAGCAAGACATCCAATCGGGGCTGAAGCAAGACATCCAAGACGGGGCTGAAGCAAGACATCCAAGACGGGGCTGAAGCAAGACATCAAAGGCAAGGGCTGAAGCAAGACACAGGCACTGTCTCTCAGGGCGCCCTACACAGCCAGCACGGCTGGACTGGTCACGGACCACCCTGTCCTACAAACGTGGGAGCGGACAAGTGCAGGGAAGAGGAAGCGGAGGATTACTGCACTCCTGGCAGTCAAGGTAGGGAAGGTTGCTGCACTCCTGGCAGCCTAAAGCAGGTTTGCTGCACTCCTGGCAGCCTAAAGCAGGAAGGAACATCGGGAACTGGATCAGGCACTGGATCAGGAACAGACATCAAGGCAACTTCATAGACAGGACAGGGAGCCATCGAAGCAAAGACGACCACGGAGGACCTGGATCAGCAGACAGAACACAGCGATGTGCAAAGCTAATCCGAAGGCCACCTGGAACTGAAGAGAAAGTCCTTTTATACAGCTGATGTGGGCAACTCCCTGGGAGGAGTTCACCTGGACCGCCCCACGCTGGCCCTATAACTGAGGTGGAGAGCTGCGGGCCGGCCCCTAGGGAGAAGGGCGTGGCCTAACCAGGAAGTCCAAACAGCCAAGCAAGCCTCAGGAACAGCTAGGCTTCCCAGGCCCTGGAGCAAATCCTGGATGTTACACAGGCGAGGCCCTGGCTTCAAAGTGGCCTCCAGTGAAAAGGTGAGATACCTCCTGTAGCGCAGCAACAGGGGGGATCATAACAAGAACATGCCATACTGGGTCAGACCAAAGGTCCATCAAGCCCAGCATCCTGTTTCCAACAGTGGCCAATCCAGGCCATAAGAACCTGGCAAGTACCCCAAACACTAAGTCTATTCCATGTTACAGTTGCTAGTAATAGCGGTGGTTATTATCTAAGTCAACTTAATTAATAGCAGGTAATGGACTTCTCCTCCAAGAACTTATCCAATCCTTTTTTAAACAGAGCTATACTAACTGCACTAACCACATCTTCTGGCAACAAATTCCAGAGTTTAATTGTGCGTTGAGTGAAAAAGAACTTTCTCCGATTAGTTTTAAATGTGCCACATGCTAACTTCATGGAGTGCCCCCTAGTCTTTCTATTATCCGAAAGAGTTAAAAACCGATTCACATTAACCCTTTCTAGACCTCTCATGATTTTAAACACCTCTATCATATCCCCCTCAGCCATCTCTTCTCCAAGCTGAAAAGTCCTAACCTCTTTAGTCTTTTCTCATAGGGGAGCTGTTCCATTTCCCTTATCATTTTGGTAGCCCTTCTCTGTACCTTCTCCATCGCAATTATATCTTTTCTGAGATGCGGCGACCAGAATTGTACACAGTATTCAAGGTGCGGTCTCACCATGGAGCGATACAGAGGCATTATGATATTTTCCGTTTTATTCACCATTCCCTTTCTAATAATTCCCAACATTCTGTTTGCTTTTTTGACTGCCACAGCACATTGAACCGACAATTTCAATGTGTTATCAACTATGACGCCTAGATCTCTTTCTTGGGTAGTAGCACCTAATATGGAACCTAACATTGTGTAACTATAGCATGGGTTATTTTTTCCTATATGCATCACCTTGCACTTGTCCACATTAAATTTCATCTGCCATTTTGGTGCCCAATTTTCCAGCCTCACAAGGTCTTCCTGCAATTTATCACAATCTGCTCTTGATTTAACTACTCTGAACAGTTTTGTATCATCTGCAAATTTGATTACCTCACTTGTCGTATTTCTTTCCAGATCATTTATAAATATATTTATATTTTATGTAAACCGTTATGATGGCTTTACCGAATAACGGTATATAAAACCCTTCAAATAAATAAATAAATAAATAAATAAATAAATATTGAAAAGTAAGGGACCCAATACGGATCCCTGAGGCACTCCACTGCCCACTCCTTTCCACTGAGACAATTGTCCATTTAATCCTACTCTCTGTTTCCTGTCTTTTAGCCAGTTTGTAATCCACGAAAGGACATCGCCACCTATCCCATGACTTTTTATTTTTCCTAGAAGCCTCTCATGAGGAACTTTATCAAATGCCTTCTGAAAATCCAAGTACACTACATCTACTGGTTCACCTTTATCCACATGGATGGAAATGAAGAAAAGAGTGCATGGGGATAACTTGCTGGTGCAGCGGTTACTATCCTTTTTTTTTTTTTTTTTTTTTTAAGTTGAAATATTTTTATTAAAGAATTATAGACAGTGCGTACAAATATACAGTCCCATGACATCAGATGTTAACATATACAGCACGTCAATTAAGAACAGCAACAAAGAAGAACATAGGAACAAAATTACAACATAATGAATCGCTGAGCGAAAAAATCAAGAAGTAATGCAGGACACTAGGACTTATAAGTAACAGGGAGAGCGATAGAAAGAGGAGGAAAATAGAAGAGAGTAGGGAAAAAAAAATAGAAAAGAAAAGAAAAGAGAGAGTTTCGACCATCCTGAATTCCAACATTGACAGTGTGTGAACCAGATAAGCATATGAAAGAAGCATGAAAAGATTAGGAGGTGTAATTGTCAAGGGGTTTCCACATTCGATCCCAGGCAGCCAAGCGATTATATTTTAGAGCCATAGCCCTCTCATATTTGCTGTATATACAAACGGTGTTCCACCACAAAGCTTCCGATAGGAAGTCACTGCGTTTCCAGTTAGAGGTAATGGTGTGTAATCCTACAAGAAGGAGGAAATCAAGGAGCTTCCGATGCGGAAGTGGAAGGTCAATGTCTGGATGAGCCCCCCTTAGGATTACGAAATCATAAGTGATCACACAAGATATTGGAAGTATGGACGTTATTCTAGTCCAAACTTGTACCCAAAAGGTGTAGACAAACGGGCAAGTAAAAAGCATATGTTTTAAAGAGGCCTTCACAGTGGTGCATGACCAACATTTGTGGGAGGGTAGGAGTGATGCCCTATGGAGTTTCCAAGGAGTCCAGAGGGCTCTATGTATAATAAAAAAGGCTGACTGGGATAAACTGGTGGATAAGGAGATGCGTATGGATGTGGTCCAAACATGTTTCCATCCTGTAACGGAGGGTTGGACAGCTAACTCATCGGACCATGTGCGCTGAAGAGCTAAGGCAGGATTGGGGAGTGAGAGAGTACAGAGCAGTTTATACAGTTTAGAAGCCAGATGTCGATGAGTACCTACTTGAGCAAAGAAAGAAAGCAAATAAGGTAGTTGGTCCAGATACATGATGGATAAGTCAAGCTCTTTTAGGGCATCCCTAAGTTGTAACCAAGCATAATATTGACTAGAAGGAAGGTGAAATAGCGTTTGCAAGGAAGAAAAAGAAAGCACTCTACCATGGGAAACGATAGAGGAGAGGTACCAGATTCCTTTATCATACCAAACAGGCCAATTTACTGGCCGGCCAGCAACACGAATTCTATGTGTGTTCCAAATAGGAAGAAAGGTAGAATTCAACCAAGTGGGTTTATCTTTAGGGCATAACTGATCAAATTCCTTTAGGGCTTGATGTAGAGAAAGCAATATCCTGTTGTGGATACCGTGGGAAGAAAAATGCACACCAGGGAAGGCAAGAGTCGGAGTTGGACAAATAAGTGAGCGCTCAATAGCTAACCAGCGGGGCGTGTCAAATGGAGGATCCTCTGAGTTGAAGAAGTGGGAGCTTTGCTGCAAAATGAAAGCCAAGTGGTATTTGCAGAAGTCAGGAAAATTAACCCCTCCTCTATCTTTGGGAGCTTTTAATTTTCTAAGCGCAATCCTAGGAACTTTGTTCTGCCAAAGGAACTGGAGCAAAATACGGTCAATCTGCCTATAAAAATCCGTGGAAAAAAAAATAGGGAGCATGGCCAATTGAAAGGTAATTTGCGGGGCCAAGGTCATTTTGATAGTGTCTAGGCGACCCCACCAGGATAGATTAAGGGGGGACCAACGGAGAGTTACATCTTTAAGATGTTGCAGGGTGGATTGCTCACAGGTACGGAGGGTTTCTTGAGGATCAGGAAAAAACCGGACGCCCAGATATTTCAAGCCTGACTTCGCCTGTTGTATGGGAAAAGAGGAGAAGTCCAGCGTACGGGAAAGATTGTTCAAAGGCAGAAATTCCGTTTTGCTCCAGTTCACTTTGTAGCCAGATAAGGCAGAGTAAGAATCAATAAGCGAAAAGAGTTGAGGCAAGGAAGTCTCCGGATGAGTCAAAAAAAGTAACACATCATCTGCATACGCAGAAAGCTTGTATTCCCCATCTCCAATAATAACACCAGAAATAAGAGAAGACTGACGAATAGCGATAAGTAATGGTTCCAAAGCCAGGTCAAATAAAAGGGGAGAAATAGGGCATCCCTGGCGAGTTCCTCTATGTAATAAGAACGATGGAGAAATTTGACTATTAACAAAGAGGGAAGCGAGAGGGGAATGATAAATTGAGCGAATCCACTTAGTGAAAACAGTACCAAAGCCGAATCTAGACATAGTTTCAAAGAGAAAAGGCCATTCAATACGATCGAATGCCTTTTCAGCGTCTAGTGAGACCGCAATGGCCGGGTCATGCGTGTCGTATAGGGATTCTTGGATGTGAAGCAGCATCCGGGTGTTATTAGCAATGAGCCGACCTTTAAGAAAACCTGATTGGTCCACATGGATAAGGGAACCAAGAACCTTAGAAAGACGGGTAGCTAGTAGTTTAGTGAAAATTTTGTAATCCACATTTAAAAGTGAAATGGGTCTATAATTAGCTGGGGAGGAAGGGTCTCGACCTGGCTTTGGAATTACCACAACCCTAGCATCAGTAAAAGACGAGGAGGCAAAGTTAACAGAGGAGAAGGACGAGTAAAAAGTTAACAGGTGCGGAGACAAAGTGTGTTGAAAAGCATGATAAAAGTCAGTGTTAAAGCCATCCGGGCCCGGAGCTTTTCCTAACGGTAAAGACATGATGGCAGCCGAGATTTCCTCCTTGCTGATCGGCGAGTCTAAAAGTTGGCGCTGTGCGTCAGTAAGTTTGGGGTGATCCAAGGCAGCAAAGAAAGAATCAAAGGCTTCTGGAGATGGATTCATTTCCGACTGGTAGAGCTGCGCATAAAAGTCTCGAAAAGACTGTAAAATCCCCTCATCAGTAGTGACGGCATCGCCAGTAGGAGTAATAATCTTGGCCACTCGCGATCTTTCAGATTTCTTTTTTAGATATGAGGCCAGCATTCTACCACATTTATTGTTCTCTGCATAATACTGCGTCTTAGAATGAAAAAGATGGAGATGTATCTGCGAGCTGAGTTGCTTGTTGTAGTCATAGCGTGCCTTCAATAACTGTGTCAAAGAAGAAGCTGAAGGAGATTGTAAATGCAGATGCTCCAAGTGTGCGACAGTAGTTTGTAACTGTTGAAGAGCCTGTCTCTGGATACGTTTCTTGTAGGAAGAGTAGCTGATGATGTCGCCACGGATAGTAGCTTTATAGGCGTCCCAAAGTACGGTAGGTGAGGGAGCAGAGGCAGAGTTGGCCGCAAAGTATTGAGAAGTCTTTTCCTTAAGAAAGGTGAGAAATTCGGAGTCCGAAAGAAGAGAGGTATTAAACCTCCATTGTCGATCCATACGCAGTGGGGAGACAAGGCGGAGTTGAAGGGTAACCGCTGCATGGTCCGAAACGAGGATGGAGCATATTCCAGGATGACTAATATGTGGTAGAAGGGAGCTGGATGTGAGAAAGAAGTCCAGTCTAGAATAAGACGAATGCGGGGCAGAGTAAAACGTGAAGTCTTTATCAGTAGGGTGAGCAAGGCGCCAGGGGTCAAGAAGGCCGAGTTGCGAAATGAGACAGTTCAAAGTCAAAGTAGCCTTAGACTTCGTGTATCGGACCTCAGTCTTTTTATCCAGGAGAGGATCCAAGGGCTGGTTGAAGTCTCCTCCAATGATCAAGGGATACTGCTCTAAAGACAAAAGTCTCGCAAAAACATCCTGAAAAAAACCCGGATCATCCCCATTTGGAGCGTAGAGATTAAGGATAGTATAAAAACCATTTTGCAGCGTAAATTGTAATATATTCCATCGTCCTTCCACGTCCATTTCCTGATGCAAAGCAGATATGTCTAAGCGTTTATGAACCAAAATAGCAGTACCCACGTTTCTTCTTATAAGCCGGGCTGAAGAAGACCTGACCAACCCATTGTTGTTTGAGCTTAAGAGATTCTGTGTTCGTTAAATGAGTTTCTTGTAATAAGGCAACGTCAGTGTTCAAGGTTTGTAGATAAGTTAAGATTTTCTTGCGTTTGATCGGGTGATTAAACCCATTGACATTCAGCGACACCATCGTGATGGAATTTATGGAGGATGCCATCGAGTAAGTTGAAGAGTAAAAAGTAGACGTAGGTAGTTGAACTGACATCTTGAAAGCTGACAATACGTTGAAATCCAAGGAGGTACAAGGAAAAAAGGAGAAAAAAGATAAGCTTGAAAAGAAGATGAGGAATAGTCCAGTGTCCTGGCGCCAGCAGTCCGCATATCAGCAAAAAGTGCAAAACAAGAGCACCAGACAGACACTAATAATAAGTGGCTGTCACTCATAGCAAGATTGGGGCCTCAAGGGGCCAGGGGCCGCCTAGAGCCGCTCGGGAGTAAATGAACAGGTTACGTCCACGGGAATTCGCAGAGAAAAAATCAAAAATCAGAGGTTAACCCAAAGTTTTCAGGTAACCATGTCTTGTAAACCCTCCATAGATTGTAAGTATGCACCCAGATCATCCGGTGTGTGAAAAAGCTGTGTATTGTTCCGGTGGGTAACTCGCATCATGGCAGGATATAGGAGCCCAAATTTAGCCCCAAGGGCATGAAGACGAGGCCTCAGCGCCAGAAAAGCTTTGCGCTTGGCAGCGGTTGTCTTCGCCAAGTCCGGCACAAATAAAATATTTGATCCCTGCAACTGGAGGGGAGACTTGGATTTAGCCGCAGAGAAGATCTGAAGGACCTGCGGGTAGCGCAAAAGTTTGAAAATGATGGGTCGCGGGAGGGCCGAGGACCGGAGGGGACGCGATGGTACACGATGCGCCCTCTCAAATTCCAGTGGAGGAGTGAAGGTGAGTTGCAAAACCTCCGGGATTAGGTGAGACAGAAAGGCAAAAATATCTGTACCTTCCATTCCCTCGGGAACACCCAGGATACGGACGTTATTCCTCCTATTGCGATTGGAAAGGTCTTCAAAGTCGTGACGCAGGACTTCCAATTCCTTCTCCATTTTAGGTATGGACGCCGCGGTGACTAATAGTGAAGACACCTGAGTTTCAGCATCGTCTAGGCGGTGTGCAAGCTGGTCGAAATGGTTAGTAAGAGTCTGCAAGTCCGCTCTGATCGCGATGGTATTATCAGTATTGGTTTGCAGCATAGCCTTTAAAGTTTTAAGTTCCGCCAAGACGAGATCTGCAGACGCCATTTGCTTCGCAGGGACGGCCTTGTCTGGCGAGAGTGGATCGGACTTAGATCGTTTTGTACCCGCACCGGCCGCAAACGCCGCTTCAATTTTGCCTGGCTTGATTGTAGACATTGTTAGGACAGAGGCCAATAGACCAGGAAGGAAGGAGGGTGATTATAGTCGCAAAATTCCCTTCAATGAAGAGCTAAGTCTCCCGGAGCTCAGCGTTAGGCGGCCATCTTGGATTCCGCTCAAGAGCGCCCCTGAGCGGTTACTACCCTTAACCAATAAGTCTTGATATTGTTGATGCAATTCCATCAATGCTCTCTGCTTCAACGGCAGGGGGAAAATGGGAATTGGATTCGTGCAGCAACCAATGAAAGACCCAACTTTTATGGTCTGGGGAAACAAATAAGTATGGGGTAACTTGCTGTTGCGGTGGTTACTACCCTTAACCAATAAGCCTGATACTTTGATGCAATGCCAACATTTCTCTCTGCTTCAATGGCAAGGCATAACGGGGAATTGGATTCAAACAGCAACCAATGAGGGCCCTGGGAAAACATGGGGATAATCTCCATGACACAGCAGATACTACCATAATCTTGCTTGGCAGACTGGATGGACCATTTGGTCCTTTTCTGCAGTCTTTTCTATGTTTCTATGTTTCTCTGACAAGTTTTAAAGTCCTCAGATCATAGCTGTCTCCATGACTGTTCAATATTCCTATGGCCTAAAACTGCTCCTTATTTGTTTATTATAGTAAGCAAAAAGCAAATATCCTGTTAGGCCAACAAATATACAATTTGTTAAAAGAAGATCAACAAAAAAGATGGATAGACTATACCTTTATTAGTTTAAAGATGGAAGCTTTTGGGATTATCAGGTCTCTTCGTTGGACAATGGTACATCAAGACTGAACATTATCAAAAACATTTATACTTAACATAAAATTTGGATATGATGTCCAGCATCTTTCTCAAGAATTTATGATGTGACAGTTCAGTTATACTGTACTTTGCTTAAGCAGAGATTTATATCTGATGGAGAGAGCTAGAATGTATAGAATGTATAGCATCTCAGAGACCTGGTGGAACGAAGACAACCAGTGTGACAGTACTATACCAGGGTACAAATTATATCGCAATGAGAGAGTGGATAAACTTGGTGGGGATGTGGTGCTTTATGATAGGGATGCCATAAAGTCCAATAGGATAAAGATCCTGCAGGAGACTAAATGCACGATAGAATTTTTATGAGTCAAAATTCCATCTGTGATGGTGACAAATATAGCAGTGGGGCATACTTCCGTCCACCTGGCCAAAATGAACAGATAGATGATGAAATGCTAATAGAAATTAGGGAAGATAATACATTTGGCAGCACAATAATAGGAGATTTCAATTATCCCAATATTGACTGGGTAAATGTCATATCAGGACATTCTAGAGAGGTACTAAGTTTCTAGATTAAATAAATAACTGCTTCTTGGATCTTCTGGTAGGGGAACCAACAAGAAAGGGAGCCATTTGAGACCTAACTTTTAGTGGAGCACACAATTTGGTGATAGAGGTAATGGTAGTGGGGCTGCTCTGCAACAGTGATCATAACGCAATCAAATTTACCTTAATGATTGAAGGAAGAACATTAAGTAAATTTAGTATTTAACTTTTAAAATGGAGACTTTGATAAAATGAGGAAAATAGGAAAAAAACCCAAAAAGGTGCAGCTACAAAGGTTTCAAGTTTACATCAGACATGGACAGTTAGGGTAGTGGACCCTTGGGCCGGCTGAGACTGCAGGTGTTGCACTGTGGGGGCCCATAGTGGGCATTGCAGCCAGGAGGTGGTGCTGAAGAGGTGTTCCGAAGAAGGCTTCACCACTGGAAGCCTGAGGTCCCCCCAGGAGGAGCCCGTAGGGAACCAGGCCTCTTGGACTTAGGTGTGACCCTACGCAACCAAGGATCAAGGAAGCGGCCGAAGAGATGGTCGATGGGAGTGGTAGAGCCCAGGAGGCCAGAAGAGTCGTCAGCCTTGGAAGCCCGCGGCTCCCCCGGGAGGAGCCCGTGAGAGCCTAAGCCGCTGGGACTTAGGAGAATCCTCCGGGCAAGCAAGATCCGGATACCTGTAGACGATGAGGAAGCTGAAGTCAGAGTCAATGGACGAAGCAGGATCAGAAGCCAGAAGTCAGAAGTCTGAAGCCAAAACCAGGAGCGGAAGCTGAAGTCAGAGTCAATGGACGAAGCAGGGACAGAAGCCAGAAGTCAGAAGTCCAAAGCCAAAGATAGACGGGAGTGCTGGGACAGCAACTAGCAACTCTGAAGAGCGAACCTTGTTGCAAGGCAGGGAAGGAGCCACGCTGCAGGGCTTAAGTAGGCCTGCAGCATCTGATGTCATCGGGAGGCAGTCCTTGTCGTTTCCCGCACTGGCCCCTTTAAGTCCCGAGCCCCTGCGCACACGCGTGCCTAGGGGGGCGGGGCCAGACGTGAGGGATCGCCGGCGTCTCCCTCGCGGAGGGAGCACCGTGGCTGAGGCCAGGACAGGCCTTGTTGGCTGTGCGGCGGCCCGGGCCGGCCTCGAGATGAGTGGAGGACCCGGGGCATGGCCCAGGGCCGTAACATGGACATTGTTTAAAATACCATCTTGAAGCCCAGGCCAGATGTATTCCATGCAATAAAAAAGGTGGAAGGAAGGCCAAATGATTGTCAGCATGGTTAATAGGTGAAGTGAAAGAGGAAAACTTGGGAAAAGCCACCACTTATCTCCAGGCATTAGCAACATGGAATCTATACTTTATGGGATCTTGCCAAGTACTTGTGACCTGGATTGTCCACTGTTGAAAACAGGATACTGGGCTTGATGGACCCTCTCTGTCTGACTCAGTACAGCAATTCTTGTGTTGTTATGATATTTTTTGGGAATTTATAACCTAGTAAATAACTTCATTCAAAATATAATTTAATTAAAAAAGTATTAATTTCTATAAAACCTTATGTTTGAACCAGAAAATTAGGTCTGCAGCCTTATGTGCAGAGGACCAGCAACCTTCTCAGGCACCAGGAACTCCCTAAAACATTTTGAAAAGTGAGAAAACCAGTAAAACCCATGCCAGAATATCGAACCAAATTGGGTCTCACCTTCTGGAACCTGGGCTAGCAGATTTCCCTCCCTGCCACCAATGGGATTAATGTGCTAAAGCTAGACAAGTTACCTTCTGATGCTAGTTAGAGGTGTGAATCGTGTGATCGATCGTCTTAACGATCGATTTTGGCTGGGGGGGAGGGAAATCTTATCGTCGTGTTTTTTTTTTTTTTTAAATCGTTAAAAATCGTAAATCGGGGGAGGGCGGGAAAACCGGCACACCAAAAAAACCCTAAAACCCACCCCGAACCTTTAAAACAAATCCCCCACCCTCCCGAACCCCCCCAAAATGTTTTAAATTACCTGGGGTCCAGTGGGGGGGGGGGGGGTGTCCCGACGCGATCTCCCTCTCTCTCTGGCCACGGCTGTGTTGAGAAATGGCGCCGGTGGCCCTTTGCCCTTATCAAGTGACAGGGCAAAGGTAGCGCCGGCGCCATTTTGGTTCCTGGCTCCTGACGTCACGCGTGCAGGAGATCGCCCGTATGACATAGTGAGGGCAAAGGTAGCGCCGGCGCCATTTTGATGACTGGCAATACAGCCCGCGTGCAGGAGGTCGCTCCCGGACCCCCGCTGGACTTTTGGCAAGTCTTGTGGGGGTCAGGAGGCCCCCCCCAAGCTGGCCAAAAGTCCCTGGGGGTCCAGCGGGGGTCCGGGTTGCGATCTGCACGCGTGACGTCGGGAGCCAGGAGCCAAAATGGCGCCGTCGCTACCTTTGCCCTGTCACATGATAAGGGCAAAGGGCCACCGGCGCCATTTCTCAACGCAGCCGTGGCCAGAGAGAGAGGGAGATCGCGTCGGGACCCCCCACTGGACCCCATGTAATTTAAAACATTTTGGGGGGGTTCGGGAGGGTGGGGGATTTGTTTTAAAGGTTCGGAGTGGGTTTTAGGGTTGTTTTGGTGTGCCGGTTTTCCCGCGCCCTATTTAACGATACAATACAAATGCCCCTGACGATAAATCGGGGGCATTTGTATTGTATCATGCACGCTAACGATTTTGGACGATTTTAAAATTATCTGATGAAAGATTCACATCCCTAATGCTCGTCCTTTCCTCCTTGCAGACTCTCCTGTCTGGATGCCATGTGAGGAGGATATGGGCTGGTCATCCTGGGCGTGTGTGTTGCTCAGCCTCCAGGAAGATGCCACCACCTCGCTGTTCTAGTTCTTCTGCACTTTCCTCCCTCCTCTGCCTCTTTGGCACACATCCGAAGTGCACGCTTTTGGTCTGGTTTTTTGTTTTTGTGTCCTGGAAGTCTCTTTATTTTGTTTCACTGCTTCTCTTGGGGGTCCAGATGCTCTCTTGCTTCTGCTCTGAGCACTGACAAGTCCAATGCCCCAGGCTTACTTTTACACAGGTTTGCAGCAAGGGGGCTAAGGCATGAAAAAAAGAGGCTGAGTGCGTATGCTCGGTTACAGTAAATGTGTACATACTAATTTCTATAGCATCTACACAATATTTAGCGATCAGGCAGTTAGCTATAGCATTGAGACTCCTTTTTGTGTGTATTAGCACATACATGCTATTAAGGCTAATTTGTAACATGTGAGTTAAAAATGTAATGCCTTGTATGTTAAGTGACATCTTAGAATGCACTCCTTTGCACTCTGAGAAAAGATATGATCACTCTGAGCTCTCTTGTTTGGTGCATAATAGTATCTCACATCCCACCATGTACTGCTTCTTTGGATTTCTACACCTCTAATACATGACTACACCTTTTTCTTTTTTTCTTTTTTTTGCATTGCACTTAGCTCGCAAGCACTTGACCACTGATCTCTGATGGCACTGATAACCCCTTTCTTCTTAGAGTGAACTCCATTTACAACTAGCTTCTGTGTATATATATAACTCAATTACTTTCTAACCCACTCAGAAACCTTGAAACCTACTCCTAGGCTGCTCAGTTTATTTAGGATCCTTAAGCAGGAGTCCCTAAAATCTAAGTGCCTTATCCATCACTAGCCCTGAATTCTTTGGTCATCCAATCTATTCACATTATTAATGTTAATTTTTAAAGCACTACAAAAAAGGTCCCTGCTTATTTGAAAGCGTTACTTTCTCCCTATATTCTAGCGTGCACCTTACATTCATGTGATCAGCTTTTATGGGCAATTCTCTTATTTAAGGTCCACTGAATGCAGATGATACATGTGTGGGCATTCTCCAGTGCCTGTCTCCAGAACTGGATATATATTATCATTAGCTTTGAGGCAGGAATCTGACATTTTACAGTTTTGAAAGAAATTAAAGCCTTTCCTTTTTACTGATGTTATTTCTAGAATGTGATACTCTTTAGATCTATTAAAAATGTCTTAATCAACTGTACAATTTTTTGTTTGTTAGATTTTGTTTATTTGTGATTTTCATCAAATGATCATTTATTGTATCTGCACACTATAAATGTTCTAAATAAATAATAAATAAAATAAATCCAATCAAAGAAATGGAAAAGAATGATCAGATTTCTTTAACATGATCTCCCTTAGGTAAAAGAGACTGCCTTGGAAACTGAAACCTGCTGACTTCAAGTTACTCCACTCTCCTTTCTTTTTAGAAGTCATTTCTTTAATTTACCGACCACTGAGGTCAGACCAACTGGTATATAGTAGTTATCAGCTTTTTCCTTATTTCACATTATGAAGAGAAACAATGTCTGCCTATCTCAATTTCTTTGGGCCATTCATGTCATGAAAGAGAGACTGAACTGAACTATTGGAATAACTGGCAGATGCCCTCTGGGGCTCCATTAATAACCTAAGGTTTATCCCATGTGGTCCCATTGCCTGGTCCATGCTAATCCTCTCTTCTACAAATGGAGTGGTAGCTGCCACCTCTGAAATCTGTCAGTGGTAATTTTCCTGCACCTTCTTTAATGAACACTGAACAATTATATTTAGGGATGTGCATTCATTTCATGTCAAATGGAAGAATGCATTTTGGGGCAACCGAACTGCCTGGCTCTGGTCCCTGAAAAAATACAAATCCTATTTGGCTCATTCAGTATGGTCCCGCTACCTTAGTTGGGACAAAGGAAAGAGCAGGGCCAGTTATGCTTTAGCAGTTTTTCAATCAGTGATTGCTTTATTCTTAGTTATTCCTCTGTTGGACTGCAGGGAGAGAGGGTATATATTCTGAATCTCCTTGCTTCAAAACAAAAAAGGGTTTTTGTTATAGAAATAGCAGTAAGTTACCTCCTTTTTGTTTTTAAGGCTCCACCTAATTTTAGTTAGTCTTCTTAAATTTTTTTTTAATAGTTTCTGTGGCCTGGCACCTGCTGATGTGAACCCGTGAACAGGGTCACTATTTAACTGTACTGGGTTTGTTATCTAAACTTGAAGATTTGGTATTATCGCTACCACCATCATTTGCCCTAGTGCTCAGGCTAAGGGTGGGCACTTTTTTTAACCTTGAGCTGTTGCATCCGTCGGTCGCAGATGGCTGCAACCGCTCTGCCTCACCTCTCTTTTACCTTTCTCCTCCTTCGGAAGGATGGCTGCCTCCGCTGCTGTTTGCCGAACCCCTCGGCATCTCCGAGCTAGCATGGGCATCCCCGTCCGCCATGCTTTGTCCTGAGGCTTCCTAGGGTGCTTGCGCGCACGCTGCCCACGTTCTTAAACACGTCATGGCGGGAACCTCGGGGGCGGCCCTACCACATGACGTCAATACATCCGGGTATTTAAACTTCTGCTCCGCTCCAATACAACGAGTTAGCAAGGACTTCAGTTTTGCTGCTCTGACCGCATCTAAGCTGCTCGCTTGGATTCCTCACTACCCTCCGGAGTATTTCGCTATGTACTGAAGCTCTGGGTACCTGCTCCTCAGGGGCCTCTCGCTTCTACTTGTCCTCTGGGGTTATTCAGCCTAACCATCAGGACACCCACCCCTCGGGGGTCTTGTCTGCTTTATTCCAGGTACCCTCGGTGCTCTTAGGTACTCACTCCTCGAGGGCCTATCCTGCTCTGGGTATCCTGCACCTCGGACCACGGGTCCTTCTCTTCACTCAACTACCAAAGGAAGCTATCATCACTGCTACCCAGTGAGTAATACTATACTCCAAGCTCTCCTCGCTCCACCCTTCAGGTTCACGGCCTATCTCGGGCTGCGGAACACTACTGGACCTTCGCTACATCTGGGTGAGATAATCAACTACATTACTACTGAGACTATCTGGAGCCTTACTGTGATATTGCTGGACTACAGCACTGTCCGTTCCTCGGACAAGGATCATCTTCATTACAGCAGTATAATAAAGCTTCCTTTCCTCTGTGTCCACTTGCTATTGAGTCTAGCCTATCGTTGTGGTTCCCCACGGGGCCCCTCCCTGTGGGAGGAGTCATCGCCACTTCGACCAATAGTCCACAATATGCCACAAACCCAACAGATTGCTAACTCCATGGACTCAGCTCAGCTCGCAGCCTTGCAGGCCATTCCTGGCCTAGCCCAGCAGATCACTGAGCAACAAAAGTTTCTGGAATGCCTGGCTGCTGCCTTCAATCAGTTAGATGCACAACTGAACACTTCGACAACTCCAGTGAAGGAATTACTGTCTCCGGTGGTGACTGTCAAAACTACCGTACCGTTATCCACGCCTACCCTCTTCATGGGAGAAGCAAGGATGTGTAAAGGGTTTGTCAACCAATGCAGTATGCATTTTTCACTGCAGCCTACCCTCTTTCCCACAGAAGTATCCATGACCACATATATACTATCTCTACTTGAGAGGAGAGTTCTGGCTTGGGCTTCACCATTATGGGAACGTGAAGATCCTATTCTGAATGACCTATCAGGAGTTCTGAAACTTTTCAAGTCTGTCTTCAACGACCCGGCTCACCACACCATCGCTGGATAAGCTCTGCTTCATCTCCAGCAAGGTAATAAGGCGCTCACAGACTATGTGATTGAATTCAAGACTTTAGCATCCAAACTACACTGGGACATAGGATGTTTGCGTGCTATCTTTATGGAGGGTCTCAACTCTCGTTTAAAGGACGAACTGGTGGCTCACGATCTGCCTGATACCCTTGAGTCTCTCATGGAACTGGCCGGGAGAATTGATCGCCATATTCGAGACCGGACTCAAGAGGCTAAGAGTCCTTGGAAGCCCGTCCCAGGAGCTAACCATCCTAAACCTGTGCCAGTTGCCTCAAGTCTACCGTCTGCTCCCATAGAAGACAAACCTATGCAATTAGGACAAAGTCATTTAACTTCTAAAGAGAGACGATTCCGCAAAAGCATGGGGTTATGCATGTACAGTGGCCAATCGGCCATGCCGTCCAAACTTGTCCCATCTGCCCGGGAAACATACAGGCCTAGGATTCGCAGGAGGACTCCTCCTAGGCCTCACCACTCCAACTTCTCCATTGTCTCTACCAGTTTCACTTATTTGCGGAAGCCTTGAGTTTCAGACCCTTGCCCTCATAGACTCCGGGGCTGGAGGAAATTTAATCTTAAAATGCTTAGTGGAACATCTACGGATTCCTACCACACCAATAGCTCGCCATTGCTATTATCTTCAATCCATGGAGAGACACTTCTTGGAGAGGTTTCACTGATTACCCAGGCCATTGGCCTGCGCACTGGAGCTTTGCACTCTGAAACCATCTCCTTTCTGGTATTGGAAAAGGCCATGCATCCGGTGGTGCTAGGACTGCCCTGGCTACAGGATCATATGCCACAGTTTAATTGGGCAACGCTGGAATTATCCTGGTGGAGACCTGGTTGTCATGGCCGGTGTCTCGCGGACGTTTCTCATGATTTGCATGCCCACCACACCATCTTTACCAGGCCTTCCTCCACAATACGCCTCCTTCCAGGATGTCTTCTCTAAACAAGCAGCAGATGTACTTCCACCCCATAGAGTTTTTGACTGTGCTATAAACCAGAAACCCAATTCTGAGCCTCCAAAAGGAAGAGTCTACCCTCTTTCCACAGCAGAGACTAAGGCCATGTCCCCCTATATACAAGAGAAACTTCAAAAAGGATTTATCAGACCCTCCAAATCCCCGGCTGGTGCAGGATTCTTTTTTGTGGAAAAAAGGATGGCACTTTACATCCCTGCATCGACTTTAGGGGCCTGAATGAGATTACCATCAAGGACCGGTATCCCCTGCTCTTAATTTCTGAACTATACGCAAAACTAGAGAAGTGCAAGTTCTACAAGGAGTCTGTACCCTTCCTGGGATACATTGTGTTATGGTTACGTGTGTTTTGGTGGATCCTTGGGTGCTGTGGAGATGACCACACCCATGGGGAGGAGCCACGTGAGGAGCCACAGCACTGGGCTAGACTCGTACACACAAAACAGAAATAGTTCTTTATTTAGACAGCTTGAAGAGAGCTACCAGGTGGCAGTAGTGAGGCAGTCTCAGGGACCTCAGCAGAGGGAGCCCTTCTCTCCTAGATGACATCAGGAGGTTCCGCAGCAGGTCTCCCAGCGAGGAGATACTGTGGATGATATAGAGTGAGAGTTAGAGTACTCACTAGGTTTTTGCTGTAGCTGTGCCATTCCACCAGGTATCTTGTAGATGGTACAGGCACTGAGGCAGAGAGAGCAGGCCCTCGAGGAGCGAGTACCTGTTCCCTGTAAGGCATCTGAAAGAAAGAAGAGGGCCCCCCGAGGAGCGGTTACCCCGAAGGGCAGAGTGAGAGCTTGCGGCAGAATGGAAGCGGCATAGTAGCATAGACAAGAACGGATTCGAGTCCTTGCTAACTCAGGGAGCTAGCAAATGAGTGAAGGTAATATACCTGGATGGCATGATGTCAGCATATGGGAATGCCCTTGAAGTTCACGCCAAGGGTAGTACAAAGACGTGGTTGCGCACGCGCGCGTACCCTAGTAGGTACCTGGGAGGAGCAATGGCGGGAGACTGCACCATAGCCGTTCCGGGGACGCCAGAGAGGTTGGCTTGTAGACGCAGTAGTAGCCATCTTGCCAAGGTAAACAGAAGGAGCCGTGAATAAGGTGAGGCAAACGGGGTGAAGCCGTCGAGGACCGACGGATGCAACAGTACTCCCCTTCAAAGGGCATCCATGCTGTTTCCTACCAGGTCTTGGTTTTTGAGGATGCAAGTGATAAAAGTCCTGTAGCATCTCTTTATCCAGGATATTAGACATTGGTGTCCAAGAGTTTTCTTCAGGGCCATACCCCTCCCATGACAGGAGGTATTCCCATACTCTGCCTCGTCTTCTCACATCGAGAACTGCGTCTACTTTGTATTCAATGTCTTCTTCTGCATCTATCGGTGTAGCTTCAGGTATCTTGTTGGAGAACTCACTAAGGATCAATGGCTTCAATCGTGAGACATGGAATGCATTGTGGATCTTTAAAGTAGATGGTAGCTTCAGAATGTAAGTGAGATTGCCCAGTCGTTAGAGAATGGGAAATGATCCAACGAAGCGAGGAGTAAAGCAGCTGAAGGAAGTTTAAGTCTTAAGTGCTTTTGGAAAGCCAGACTTTATCACCAGGCTTGAAGTCTGGAGCCTTGCAGTGATGAGCATCATATCCTTTCTTTGCTCTAAGTTCTGCTTTAACAAGCAACTCTTTTGTCTGAGTCCAAAGTTGTTGGATATCTTTGGCAGTAGATTGAGCTGCTGGGGACGAAGCTGATAACTGAAGTGGCAGTGGTAGCAGAGGTAGTCATCCGTAAAACACTTTGAAGGGTGTTGATCCACTGGATGTTGCTGGATGAGAATTAATGGCAAATTCTGCCCAGGGCAACAGTTCACTCCAATCATTCTGGTGAGTGTTCACGTAGGCACGAATGAACTGCTTGAGTGTCCTGTTCATCCTCTCTGTTTGCCCGTTGGATTGAGGATGGTATGCCGATGTGAGGTCGAGGGCAATATCGAACTTCTTACATAGTGCCTTCCAGAAGTTAGCTGTGACTTGGTCTCCTCAATCGGAGACTATGTGCTTAGGCAAGCCATGCAGGTGGAAGATGTGCGTAATGAATAGCTTGGCAAGCTCCATGGCGGTGGGTAAGCCTGGGAGAACCACAAAATGAGCCATCTTTGAGAACCGATCTACGATTACCCAAATGGTGTTGTTTCCTCCTGAAGATGGTAAATTGACCACGAAGTCTGTGGCAATATGTGTCCATGGTTCTTCTGGCACTGGCAAGGGTTGGAGTAGACCCCATGGATGACCTGGCGGCATCTTCTGTTTAGTGCAGTTTGCGCAGGAAGCAACGTAGGCGAATGTGTCTTCCTTCATGGTGGGCCACCAGTAATAGGTCTGGAGTTTAGACAGGGTTCTATGTTGGCCAGGGTGTCCTGAAAGTTTAGAGTCGTGGGCCCAAGCCAATAACTTTCTTCTGAGGTTCTTGGGTACAGTGGTCTTTCCTGCAGGTATGGAATGGGTAGCTGCCAATATGACCTTCTTTGTGTCAATGATGTGTTGCGGTTCTTCTGGAATGTCCTCAGAGAGGAATGAGTGAGATAGAGCTTCATCTCTGATATTCTTATCTCCAGGGCGGTACTTGAGCACAAAATTGAATCTTGAAAAACAGAGACCATCTCGCTTGTCTATGATTCAGGCGCTGTGCGTGGCGGAGGTACTCCAGCTTCTTATAGTCTGTGAAGACCGTTACTTGATGTTGCACTCCTTCGAGCCAAAGGCGCCATTCTTTGAATGCCATCTTTATAGCCAGAAGCTCCTTATCTCCTATTCCATAAATTTTCTCTGGAGGAGAGAAGTGACAGGAGAAGAATGAGAATGGTTGTGGAACCTTTCAATCACCAGCCTAGCTTAATATGGCCCCTACGCCAACATCTGAGGCATTGACCTCTACAATGGCTTGGAAGGGTCTGGGTGTTGAAGACATGGCTTGCTTGAAAAGGCATCTTTTAGTCTTTGGAATGCAGCTATAGCCTCTGGAGACCAATTAGCAACATTGGCACCTTTCTTCATCATAGCTGTAAGCGGCACAGTGAGTGAAGAGTAATTCTTGATGAAGGTCCTGTAAAGTTGGTGAAACCTAAGAAGCGTCTGAGAGCTTTTAACCCAGTGGGTTGCACCCATTTCTTGGTACTCTCCAGCTTCTGTGGCTGACTCTTTGTGAAATTCACATTTGGATAGCTTGGCGTAGAGATGATTCTCATGGAGCCTCTGTAGTACTCTCTTAACATCTTCCTGATGAGTAGTCATGTCTTGAGAGAATAGCAAGATGTTGTCCAAGTAAATAACAACACACTTATAGGGTATTCGTCGGGGCCCAGATACGTTGCATTCGTTCAATGGCGCCCTGATACGTTGATACATGCATTTGTTTTCCGGTTCCCATTAAAGTCAATGGGGGAAGGATTTGCAGCCTATTTTTGGCTGCAGGATTGGGGTTTTATTATCAATTTTGATGAAACTTCTGGGGAGCAATCATCAGAACAGCAAAACAGCTCCAATGTACTTAGACTGTGGCACCAAAGTGGCATGAATAGCCTAAGGAACTTTAAAGGGGCAAAGGGGTACCAGGAGTGGCAAGAAGAGTGCTTTAATAGAGGTGCAAAGCAGCAGCGAGAGTGTCAAAAACACACCACAGCTTCAAAAGAGAGCACCAATAACAGAGGCATGAACCCTCGAAGGCAGCACGACAGGCTAAGCAGCAAGACAAGTGGCATCAACATCCTACAGCACAATGAAGGGGGAACATAGCAAGCAGAAAGACTAGCACCAACACACTGAGCAACCATGATAGTGGCCAGAACACCACAAGGAGTTGAGTGAGTCAACTGGTGTATGGCAGCAAGGCACAGAGGCAAAGGGTAGATACAGGCTGGCTACACCCGGGGAGAGTTCCTTTCCTTTCTGCAGGAAAGGGCTCCCTAGAATGAGTTTGCCCCTAGAGTGGGGTGTTTCCGTTGGCATCTAGTGAGCGCTCGCTGTTTTTTTAAAAATCTGGTAGAGTTAGTAGATATACAAATGAGAATTTTCAAGGCCGAGGCGAGGAGGCTACCATGTAAACAGTGGTTCAACATGGGTCAGAGGGTAGATACAGGCTGGCTAAACCCTAGAGTGGAGCACGAGCCTTCAAAGCGTGGCGACCTGGAGCAGAGTCTCACATGAGCATGGTCTCACTGTGTTGTGTTTGCCACAGTCTAAGTACCATGGAGATCTTTTCTTGTTCTGAACATGGGTCAACAGGTGGTAAGAGATAGGCTGCAACAACGGGGAGAGTTCCCATTCCTTTGAGCAGGAAAGGGTTCCCTGGAATGGGTTGGCCCATAGAGTGTATAATGGTACAATGTTATGGTTAATAGTGAATCCCAAATGTTCAAGGATCTTACCTTGCGGAAGGGTAGACCCGAGGGGTTCTCAGCCAGTGAAGATGACACACTGAGCACAGACCGTACTCAGAGCGGGCTGCGGACAAAGCGAATGAGGAGCAATCCAAGTCAGCAGGCAGGCAGCAGGTAACAGATCCAGGAACAGTCCGAGTCAGCAGGTAGGCAGCAAGCAACAGGTCCAGGGGCAATCCGAGTCAGCAGGCAGGCAGCAGGCAACAGGTCCGGGAACAATCCGAGTCAGCAGGCAGGCAGCAAGCAACAGGTCCAGGGGCAATCCGAGTCAGCAGGCAGAAAGTAGGCAACAGGTCCGGGAACAATTCGAGTCAGCAGGCAGGCAGCAAGCAACAGGTCCAGGGGCAATCCGAGTCAGCAGGCAGGCAGCAAACAACAGGTCCAGGGGCAATCCGAGTCAGCAGGCAGGCAGCAAAGAAAAGGAACGCACAGAGCACCAACACAAGCAAGCCTGTAGCCGAGGAAATGCTGTGCTGGGCTCAGCTTGTTAAATACCCGGAGTTCCCTCGTAAACGCGGGGACTTCCGGGTTAAAGTCCAGGGTGCTTGGGGGGGGGGGGGGCGGAGCTTGCAACTGCGTCGCGTCGGCCTGTGCTGTAGCCTGGGATCGTCGCTGAAGGAGGCTGGAAGCCGGCGTCCCTGCTGCCCCAACTTGACGCGAGGTAACATAACATCAATCCCGGCCGTACAAATAGAAAACCCTGGTTCACACATGATCTTAGAAATCTCAAAACAAATCTGAGAGCTGCAGAAAGGTACTGGCGCAAGCACCCCTCTCCAGCAACCAAAGCTACCTATTATCAACGCATGCATGAATACAGAAACACCATCCTCCGTACTAAACGAGAATACTATGCTAAAAAGATACATGGTCTACAATACAATCCTAAGGCCCTGTTTTCTATGATTACTGACCTGACCAGCTCCCCCTCTACGCAACCTCTAACTACTACCTCCAAGAATCGCTGCAATGAATTAGCTCATTTCTTTAAAAATAAAGTTTCATCCCTTACTGCTCAATTCTCTCATAACACCAATAATGTGATTCTTCCTATCCTCAATTTCACAGCTTCACTATCCTCTTTTGATTCTTCTTCCTCGTTGGAAATAGAGAACATCCTCAGAAAGGTGAAACCATCCTCACATCCCTCCGAAACTATCCCCTCTAAACTTCTCCTATCTATCCCCAAAGAAATTGCCAAACCCCTGTCTAACATCTGCAACTGCTCCTTGGAACAAGGCATGGTCCCCAATGTGCTCAAACAAGCAGTGGTTAAACCCATTCTCAAAAAACCCAATCTTGATCCTTCCACCCTTTCCAATTTCAGACCTGTCTCCAACCTACCCCTCCTAGCTAAAATCCTTGAAAAACTTGTCAACTCTCGCCTCTCTCTCTACCTTGAACAACACAACATTCTTCCCTCAACGCAACATGGTTTCAGGAAGCACCTTAGTACCGAAACCTTACTACTCTCGCTTACTGACACCTTAATCAAGGGAATCGACTCTGGCTCCTCTTATCTGATTGCCATGTTGGACATCTCTGCTGCGTTTGACACTGTCAATCACAATATCCTCATCAACATCCTCAGAAGCATTGGGATATCTGGAACTGCACTCTCCTGGATACAGTCCTACCTTCAAAATCGTTACTTCACTGTCCTAACTAATAACACTGAATCTGAACCTATCAATCTCCTTCAGGGCGTCCCCCAGGGCTCATCTCTCTCCTCTACCCTCTTTAACATCTACATGCTTCCTCTTACCATGCTTCTCACCAATCTTGGTATCAAGCACTTCATCTACGCAGATGACGTGCAAATTCTCTTCCCCTTTTCTGACTCCCTGCAAACCGCCCTCCAAAACTGCTCCTCACAGACATGCACCTTGCCCTTAACCCTAAAAAAACTGAACTCATCATCATTTCCACCAAACATCCTTACCCCCCTATCCCCCTCTCTCACTCCACGACATCCTTCCCCCCACACACTCGCAACCTGGGTGTTCTCATTGACAACAATCTCACTTTCAAACCCTTTATCAACTCTATCATAAGAGACTGCTTTTTCAAGCTACAAACTATTAAAAAACTCAGACCTTTATTACACTTCTCCGACTTTCGCACAGTTCTTCAGTCTATTACTTTTTCTAAAATAGACTACTGTAACTCTCTCCTCCTCGGCCTCCCCTCAACGTATACTAAACCGTTACAACTCTTACAAAACGCTGCTGCACGTATTCTTTCATGCTCCAAAAAAAGTGACCACATCACACCTACTCTCATCGAACTTTACTGGCTACCTATACAATCACGCATACTCTACAAAGCACTGTCCCTCATCCATAAAAGCCTTACAAATGACAACCTCCACTGGATCAACCCCCCACTCCTTCCTTGCACAACCACAAGACCTACTCGTCCTGCCCTCCAAGGAAAACTCTGCACCCCTTCAATCAAATCCATCAAACTGACCTCTACTATGAACAGAGCCTTTTCCCTTGCTGGCCTCATCTTATGGAACTCCCTACCCCCTGATTTACGCACCGAGACCTCCACTCCTAAATTAAAAAAAAAAAATTAAAAACATGGTTGTTCCTTCAGGCCTACCCCAATCTCTCTTCCCCCTCCACGTATAATACCTAACAGCCGTTAATCTTTTATATGAACACCAGAAACTCGCCCTCTCCCCCTCCTCTGTCATCTATGCCTCCCTTTTTTATTTTCCCACATTCAACCCTTTCTATACCTTGTTTTATAGTTACCTGTATTTTGTATTTCGTAATGCAAGTACTCTAGCATGAGACCCTGTAATTATAATTCCCTTTTTAACATTTGTGTTTTCTTCTTGTACTGCCCTAAGATACCCAGTTTTATATTGCTCCTCTTATTCACCTATAGATAGTTTGTTTCCTATTTTGCTATTGTTCTATGTAAGGGCCTTGCCCAAAAGTTCTTAGTTGTATGTAAACCGATACTATGTGCAAACGGCTATCGGTATAGAAGAAATTCGAAATAAATAAATAAATACAAATTGTTAGGATTTAAGCATTTGCAAACAGATCATGACTTCATAAGCAAGAAGGAGGAAGTTCTCTTCTCTGCCCTGAAACTAAAGATAACTATTTGTTTTATTTAAGAATCCATGCTGTGAAGGATTACTAGTTTGAATTGCCAGAGACTGACGTTTCCCTTTGCAATGAGGGTTCAGCCGTTAGGACTGGACATAAGGCCTGGACAGACAGGCACAGCATTCGAGGACAGAGGTCAATCCCACGTAGGGGCATAAGGCCTGGACGAAAGGGCACAGCAATTAAGGACAGAGGACAATATAGAATATGACATAATAATTGAATTGTTGAATAATAATATGTACATTTTTTAAAGACTCTAATTTTCTAAAGACTTTTATATATGGGATCACATAAATGTAGAACAATCAGATCCATCACTGAAATATATAAAATGTGAGATATAATAGGGCAGATTTTATAAATCTGCGCACACGCGTACTTTTGTTCGCGCACCAGGCATGAACAAGAGTACGCGAGATTTTAATAGATACGTGCGTAGCCGCGCGTATCCATTATAATCCGGGGTCGGCGCACGCAAGGCTGCCCGCCGAGCCACGCAGCCTGACTCCGTCCCCTCCGAGGCCGCTCCGACATTGTATTGTTATAAATTTGGCTTAACAATAAGTATTTTTACTGTCCCTAAATATATTTGGTTTATAGACAGCCTCTAATCTTACCTTTTATCTTTAAAATTCTTGAAAAAGTGATAGCAGCCCAACTTCAAAACTTTTGAGACAAAACAAATGCCTTGCACCCTAAACAATAACGCCCACATTTTCGAGGGGCTGCACGCGAAAATACTGGGGGGGATATGCGCGTGGCTGGGCCCTGTGCACGCTGAGCACATTTTAGAATCTCCCAGTATGCACTGAAGTTCAGAAGTGCCGGGCCAGCGAAAAGGGGCGAGCTGGGGGCAGGGTCTGGAGGGTGGGCGGGGGCCGACCGGGCAGCGGCCATTACGCCCTGTCCCAGGAAAGCACGTGCAGGCAGCCGGCTGGCACGCAGTACTTCTTCTCTGAAGAGGAATTAATTGGAGCGGACTGGGAGGGAACTGGGCAAAGGCCCAATCGCATCGCCGCACGTATTAACAAAATTCCCACCCACGCGCGCGAGTCGTGACCCGCCCACACATGCGTGTGCCAATTATAAAATCGGGCGCGCGTGTGCGGATATTGTATTTTATAACATATGTGTGGCAATGCGCGCATGTTATAAATTTGGCGTGTGCATGTGCGCATGTCGGGATACGCGCGCAGGTGTTTTAAAATCAACCCCTATGAGAATACCTTTCAAACAAATGTGAGTGCAGCATATACATGTGTATATGACCATGAGCAGATCTACGCAAACATTTTATAACGCGTGAGTATATAATCTCTATCCCGCAACACATTTTGTCTATCTAGGCTTACAAATGAATACATACAATGTATTGAACATGTGTATTTTTCCTACCTATTTTAAAAGTAAAGTAGAATTTACTCGAATAAGTCCTGATTTACATGCGTAAGTCAGCCAATTTTAAAATATGCACATGTAAATGAAATAAACCAGTTTACCAATTATCCCACCAGTTCACCCAGTCCTTTTCCAGGTCATCAAGACCTTCCTAGATGTGCTTGTTGTCTGTATAGACATGAGCACTGCCTTTGTTACCATAAATCATCATTTATGTACACATAGCCTTATAGAGTTGGTTTTGGATGGACTGGCATTACATGTCCAGCCTGACTGATTCATTTTATCGGGGATGGATCCCAAGCTTCTGAGCCCAAATCACTTTTTTTGTGTAATTCCATAAGGCTCTAACAGAGTAATTTATAATTTAGCGTTAAATAGCGCAACCCGCGTTAATATGCAATTGTCACATTAGTTATGCAAGTGGGAGGAGTTCAAAAAAGATTTTAGCAGAGAGGGAGAGAGACCAATATGTAACTTTGCTATTTATACCACTGTAAGAGGGGGGCACTGTAACTTGATTGAAGCTAGATAGAAAGTGCATGGTAAAAATCAACTCCTCCTTTACCTTTCATTGCTCCAAATGACAGAAAATCTTCAGTGATGTCAACTTTGCTGTTCGTACCTCTGACTGTGTATGTAAAACTACCCCCCCCTCAAACCTATCACATCCCCCAATTCCCACACAGAGTTAAACGTGCCTCCTCTTACAGCGGTATAAATAGTAGAGATGTGAATCGTGTCCTCGATCGACTTAACGATCAATTTCGGCTGGGAGGGGGAGGG
Source organism: Rhinatrema bivittatum (assembly GCF_901001135.1). Taxonomy (NCBI): domain Eukaryota; kingdom Metazoa; phylum Chordata; class Amphibia; order Gymnophiona; family Rhinatrematidae; genus Rhinatrema; species Rhinatrema bivittatum. The sequence goes on from NC_042616.1 coordinate 299,669,440, forward strand.
AATCGTATTGTTGCCGTTTGGGTTTTAAAAATATCGTGAAAAATCGTTAAAATCGTGAGCCAACTCCCTAAAACCCACCCCCGACCCTTTAAATTAAATCCCCCACCAAATGCTTTAAATTACCTGGGGATCCAGCGGTGGTCCAGAATGGCGGCGGTCCGGAACGGCCCCTTCAATTGAATCCTTTTGTCTTCAGCCGGCGCCATTTTGCAAAATGGCCGCCGCAAAATGGCGGCGACCATAGACAAAAACGATTCGACGCAGGAGGTCGTTCTGGACCCCCGCTGGACTTTTGGCAAGTCTTGTGGGGGTCAGGAGGCCCCCCCAAGCTGGCCAAAAGTTTCTGGGAGTCCAGCGGGGTTCAGGAAGCGATTTCTTGCCGCGAATCGTTTTCCGTACGGAAAATGGCACCGGCAGGAGATCGACTGCAGGAGGTCGTTCAGCGGCGGTCCGGAACCCCCGCTGAACGACCTCCTGCAGTCGATCTCCTGCCGGCGCCATTTTCCGTACGGAAAACGATTCGCGGCAAGAAATCGCTTCCTGAACCCCGCTGGACTCCCAGAAACTTTTGGCCAGCTTGGGGGGGCCTCCTGACCCCCACAAGACTTGCCAAAAGTCCAGCGGGGGTCCAGAACGACCTCCTGCGTCGAATTGTTTTTGTCTATGGTCGCCGCCATTTTGCGGCGGCCATTTTGCAAAATGGCGCCGGCTGAAGACAAAAGGATTCAATTGAGGGGGCCGTTCCGGACCGCCGCCTTTCTGGACCACCGCTGGATCCCAGGTAATTTAAAGCATTTGGGGGGGGGGGGGGTTCGGGAGGGTGGGGGATTTAATTTAAAGGGTCGGGGGTGGGTTTTAGGGGGTTTTAGTGTGCTGGTTTTCCTGCCCTCCCCCTTCCCCCGATTTACGATTTTTTAACGATAAATCGGGGGAATTGGTATTGTATCGTGGCCCTAACGATTTTTGACGATTTAAAATATATCGGACGATATTTTAAATCGTCAAAAAACGATTCACATCCCTAATAAATAGTAAAGTTACATATTGGTGTTTCTCTCCCTCTCTTTCTCTCTCTTTTTCTATCTGTCTTTCTCTTCCTCTCTTCCTCTCTACCTTTTCAGTTGGCAACATGCCTGCGGTGGATTAATCAGCATGCAATGTGAAAATTATCGCTGCTGTGATAAATTTATAACAGTTTACGGAAATTACTTATGTAGGAGCAGGGAAATTAGCTTAATAACGCCCCCATTTTTTTTTTTATCACGGATGTTGTGAGTGAATTTTTTAGTGGACCCTTGGGCCGACCTGTGAGAGACTGGGGAGAGGTGTATTATAGCCTTTGGTGAGTGACAGGTCGGGAGGCGAATACTAGGCAGGAGCTGGACGTGAGCTTCACCCTGGAAGCCGGTACTCCCCCGGGAGGAGCCTGTAGGAGCCCAGCTGCTGGAACTTAGGTGATTCGCCCTGGAAGCTGGTACTCCCCCGGGAGGAGCCCGGCCGCTGGGACTTAGGAGATCACGGAAGCTGGAGCTGGAGCAGGCAGGCAGGGATCAGGAGACAGGGAGGAACTGAAGCAGGCTAGGACTGAAGCAAGCAGGAACTGAAGCAGAACTGGCTACTGGAACTAGACAGGAACTGAAGCAGGACTGGTTACTGGAACCAGACAGGAACTGAAGCAGGACTGGCTACTGGAACCAGACAGGAGCTAAAGTAGGACTGACTACTGGAACCAGACAGGAGCTGAAGCAGGACTGGCTACTGGAACCAGGCAGAAGCTGAAGTAGGACTGGCTACTGGAACCAAGCTGGAACTGAAGCAGAACAGATTACTGCAAGCAAGCCAGACAGAAGCAAGACTTGGGCACGGAGTGAAACAAGTCTCAGGCAGGAACGGAGTCGCTAACGCAATAGCACACTCCAGGGCACGGAGCAACAGAGAACCGCAAGGAACCCTGTTGCAAGGCAAAGTCCTGGGCTCTGCGGCGGCCTTACATAGGCTACGGCGTCTGACGTCATAGTTAGGGCGGAGCTTCCAGTGGTGGGAAACGGCCTTCATAAGCGCGGATTGCACGTGCGCCTAGGGAGAAGGCGTCCAGGCAGGGCTTCGTGGCGGTGTACCCCCGCGGGGATGCCGCGAAACAGGCCGCAGACCCTCAGAGATGGGCCGGGACCAAGGAGGTAAGGGCCTAGTCGCTGCTGCCACGACTGGGACCGCAACAGTATCCCCCTCTTATGCCCCCTCTTAGCAGGCCCGGGTTTACCTGGGTGGTTTTGATGGAAGGCTTTCAATAAGTCCTTATCAAGGATGTTGCGGGCTGGCTCCCATGTGTTGTCCTCGGATCAACAACCTTCCCAGGTGATGAGATACTCCCAGCGATGTTGATGGAATCTGACATCTAGAACCTCCCAGACTTGGTAGGTGGTGTCTCCTGGCATGGAAGGATCTGCAGATTCGAGAGCTCAGGGATGGTACCTGGAGAGGATGAGAGGCTTCAAAAGCGACACATGGAAGACATTGTGCACATGCATCGAGGAGGGTAAGTGCAAGCGATAGGAAACGGCTCCTACGTGCTCGGCAATGTGGAATGGTCCACATAATCTGGGGGCGAGTCTGCGGGAAGGAATCCGAAGTTGTAGATTCTTTGTACTCAGCCAAACATGGTCCCCAGGGAGGTAGACTGGTGCTGGCTGACGGTGACTATCTGCCCATCTTCTGGCAGCAAGGGCAGCTCTTTGCACCTTCTTTTGGATAGACGTCCAGAGGGCAAGTAGCTGGCGGGCAGAGAGTTGCACTGCTGGCAGTGCGCTGGGTTCAGGCAAGGGCAAAGGCAAGGGCAAGGGCAAGGGCGGCCGAAGTTGCTTCCCATAGACAGATAAGAAGGGAGAACTTCCTGTAGTGGAGTGTGTATGATTGTTGTATGAAAATTCCGCCCATGGGAGAAGTTTGGCCCAATCATCTTGTCTTTCATTTACAAAGGAGCGAAGGAAGGTCTTCAGAGTCCGGTTCGTACATTCAGTCTGCCCATTACTCTGAGGGTGGAAGGCTGATGAGAGACTCAACTGGACCTTGAAGCGTTTACATAACACCTTCCAGTAGCGGGCGGTGAATTGTGGTCCTCGGTCTGATATGATGTCCTGGGGAAGACCATGAAGTAGGAACACATGTTGAACAAATATTTCGACAGGGGAACAAAATGTGCCAGTCCACCGTATTGGCTCCCTTCTGGGTGAGCGCAGTCAGAGGAGCCACTATGCGAGAATAGCCGGGAATAAAATGCCGATAAAAGTTAGCAAAGCTGAGGAAACGTTGCAACGCCTTGAGATCCCTCGGCTGCGGCCAGTTCCTAATTGCAGCGACTTTCTCCGGATCCATCTGGAAGCCATCAGCCGATACAATATACCCCAGGAACAGCAAGGAAGTCTTTTCAAAGCTGCATTTCTCAAGCTTAGTGTATAAGCTGTGCTCTCTGAGAATTTGGAGCACCTGGCGAACATGCTGGTGGTGCGTAGGCAGGTCACGGGAGTAGATCAGGATGTCGTCGAGGTAAATGATCACACAGACGTTGAGCAAATCCCATAGCACCTCGTTCATCAGGTGTTGGAAGACCGCTGGGGTGTTACAAAGGCCAAAGGGCATTACGAGGTATTCGTAATGCCCATCCCGTGTATTGAACGCGGTCTTTCATTCGTCCCCGGGACGTATTCTAACTAAGTTGTAGGCCACGCATAGATCCAACTTAGTAAAGACTCTTGCGCCTTGGAGCTGATCAAGTAGTTCTGGAATCAATTGGAGAGGGTAGCAGTCCCGTTTGGTAATTGCATTGAGCCCTCGGTAGTCGATACAGGGCCTCAGGGAGCCATCGTTTTTGCTGACGAAAAAGAATCCCGCCCCGGCTGGTGACTTTGACGGGCGAATGAATCCTTTCGCCAAATTCTCAGTGATGTACTCAGACATGGCTCGTGTCTCGGGCAGGGACAAGGGATACACCCTACCCCGAGGTGGCATAGATCTGGGCAACAAATCAATAGCGCAGTCATATGGACGATGCTGCGGAAGAATCTCTGCTTTAGTCTTCGAGAAGACATCCATAAAGTCCTTGTATGGTGCTGGAGGTCCAAGGGCGGAGTGCAAAAGCAGAAGTGCTGGAGGCTTGGGAACCTTCATACAATGAGAGAGGCAATAGGGACTCCACTTAGTGATTTGCAGAGTATCCCACTGGATCACAGGCGAGTGCTTTTGGAGTCACAGCAACCCCAGCACCACGGGGTGGACAGCCTTTTCGAGAATCAGGAAGGCTATCTCCTCTGAGTGGATCGCCCCAGTGCGGACTGTGATGGGAGCCGTGGCGGTCAATATGCGACCTGGAAGGAGCGTTCCCTGAATGGAGGTAATCCAGAGTGGAACCTCTCGTCTCTGCGTAGGAATCTGCAGTTGAGAGACCAAGTCTTGCTGGATAAAATTACCTCCGGCTCCGGAATCCAGGAAGGCAAGGGTTTCCAAGGACCCTCCAGGAAATTCCAAAGTAATGGGTATCATACTCTGAGGAGCTGTGGCACAACCTAGGAGGAGCTCCTCCTGACCTCCTAGGTTCTGGGGTTTTTCGCACGCCACAGTAAAGGCACAAGCCCATCGAGCTGCGGCGTTGTCTCTCCTCAAGGGAAAGCAGGGCACGTCCCAACTGCATGGGTTCAGAGGCAGAAACATCAGGACGGGCAGGCCTGGGTGAAGGCAGCGGGCGTGAGGAACTGCGGACAGGGCTATGCTTTGTCGTGCGTAATTTTCATGCTTGCTATTGCAGGCGGGCGATCGATGCGGGCAGCCATGTCAGTGTGAGCATTAAGATCTTCCGGGAGATCCCGGGCGGCAATCTCATCCTTGATGCACTCTGACAACCCTTCCAAGAAGATGACTTTAAGGCTATCGTCCTGCCAACCTACTTCCTGAGCGAGAGTCCTGAAATCCATTGCATAGTCCGCCGGGGAACGGGATCCTTGGCGAAGCTGTAGCAACTCTGACGTGGCTGAGGCCTGGCGGGCGGGTTCATCAAAGGCTTGGCGAAAGTTGGTGATGAACTGTTGCAAGTCGTCGTTACGCTCCCACAGGGGGGGAGGCCTACACCAGGGCCTTTCCATCGAGCAGGGAAAGAATGTACGCTACTTTGACGGAGTCCGTGGGAAACTGCCGGGGCAATAGCGAGAAGCGCACGAAACACTGGTTCAAGAACCCACAGCAGATCCTAGCATCTCCACTGTAGCGAGCAGGCGGCGGCAGCTGAGTCACGGGTGAGGCTGCATTCTCGGGTCTCGAACCCACAGCAGGCGAAGAACGGGTATCGTGGGCATCCATTCGGGCAGCCAATTGCCCAACGGATCTGGCCAGGACATCCAGGTATTGTTGTTGCTGTTGTAGCTGCAGAGCCAACCCAGGAAGATCCTAGGATCCTGGTACTTCGGCCGAGTCCATGGCCTTGCAATCTGTTGTGAGTGAACTGTTTAGTGGACCCTTGGGCCGACCTGTGAGAGACTAGGGAGAGGTGTACTATAGTCTCTGGTGAGTGACAGGTCGGGAGGTGGATACCAGGCAGGAGCTGGACGTGAGCTTCACCCTGGAAGCCGGTACTCCCCCGGGAGGAGCCCGTAGGAGCCCGGCCGCTGGGACTTAGGAGATCAGGGAAGCTGGAGTTGGAGCAGACAGGCAGGAAATGAAGCAGGCTAGGACTGAAGCAAGCAGGAACTGAAGCAGAACTGGCTACTGGAACCAGACAGGAACTGAAGCAGGACTGGCTACTGGAACCAGGCAGGAGCTGAAGCAGGACTGGCTACTGGAACCAAGCTGGAACTGAAGCAGAACAGATTACTGCAAGCAAGCCAGACAGAAGCAAGGCTTGGGCACGGAGTGAAACAAGTCTCAGGCAGGAATGGAGTCGCTAATGCAATAGCACACTCCGGGGCACGGAGCAACAGAGAACCACAAGGAACCCCGTTGCAAGGCAAAGCCCTGGGCTCCGCGGCGGCCTTACATAGGCGGTGGCGTCTGATGTCATGGTTAGGGCGGAGCTTCCAGTGGCGGGAAACGGCCTTCATAATTTCGGATTGCGCGCCTAGGGAGAAGGTGTCCAGGCAGGGCTTTGCGGTCCCCCCTGCGGGGATGCCGCGAAACAGGCCGCAGACCCTCAGAGACGGGCCGGGACCAAGGAGGTAAGGGCCTAGTCGCGCTGCCGCGACTGGGACCCGCAACAAACGGGTGCTATTTTTGCTAAATTTATAGCATTTTGATAAATTTAGGCCTAAATTAGGCCCTTTATTTTTAATCTTTTTTTGTTATCATTAGCAACCCTTATACAGGAAGCAGGGTTCAATACATTTTTGTATGCAGATGACATTCAAGTGGTTGTCTATATTGATTCTAATCCTGAGGAACACAATTTTAACTTATTTCTAGAGAATATTGCCAAATGGCTGACTATACAAGTTGAAGGTCAAGCCAAAGAAATTAGAGGCTAAATGGGTGAGTAAAAGAAACTCATTTCTCTTAAAATGGCAAGTTCTCCTATTCATTTAAAAGATGTGGTTGCTACATTGGTGTTAGAGTTAATTCTAATCACACCATGAATAAACAAGTTGCTGTTTTAGTTCAAATATGTTTCTATTTTTTAATTTTCATGTAAGACCCTTCCTGAATCAATCTGACCTTATAACACTGACACATGCTTTTCTGCCCAGTAGCATTTATTACTGCAGTTAAAAAGATTTACAGACTGAAGAAATTTGACCTTGTGACTTCAATTTTAATAAAACTTCACTGGCTTCCCATCCTTTCTAGGATTACATGTAAGATTCGTAGTCTGGCATTTAAGGCTCTTAATTGAAATCAGCCACAGTGGTAGCTGACAACGTGCTGCTCATGCTGAGAAGTACTGTGTGGAGTGCCCACTCTTTCCTATGCTGCATTCCCATTGTCCTTCTGCCTCTGGTGCTCCCATTCCTTCCAGTAAATTAGATTATTGGACCAGAAAGCAATACTCCATTTTACCTGTAGGTGCCACAATGTGGCTAGCATGTAAGTATCTTTCTCAGTGAAGGATTTCAGGCTATCTTGCATCTGATTATTCATTTTTATTAGTCTTGATTAATTGCATTTCTTACAAAAAGTAAATCATAGCATGTTTTAAGAAATTAAAAACAGAACATCTCAATAAAAAGAATAATAACAAGAAATTCAGCAATTTCTATTAAATATAACCAAATTAAATATAATAAAATAATAATCAAAAGGGGGGCAAGATGGCCGCCAATTGAAAAGCACGCCGTGAGGCTCCCTGTTCCTATTGCCTTTCTTTCCTTTTTTTCTTGCGTCTGCCATATCGCATATCAAGTGAAAAGCTAAACTGCGGGAGAACATTATTAGTTTCCATTACCTGGATTGCAGCAGCCTAAAATCGACGAGTTTTTCGTTGTGATGCTTGTATGATTGCCCGGAGCAGAGGCCACTGTGGAGGAGGCCAGCGGGTGGAGCCTCAATCCACAGGCTGATGAAATCTCTTTGAGTCCGGGCACACCGGAGACACCATCTCCCCTGAGGATGGAAGCGCCTGCTTCAGGAGGGTCCTTGGGTGATTTCCAGGGGGTATCGATTGGTGTCAAACTGCGGCAGGAGGCAGTGGGGAGTGTGACGATTTAGAGCACCGTGAGGGCAGAGGAACAGGCAGTGGAGAAGCCCTCAATGAGAGAGGGCCTGCCAATTCCATTTTCAAGCCTGCAGGAGCGGGACAAAATTGACTTTGAAACAAGAGGACAGATCCTTGGATGGCTGGAGAGGGAACAAGCATACAGGTTGGCATTCTAAAAATATCTAAACCTAGTACCATTACCTTAGAATCCCTCTGGAATATTTTGGTTAATTTAGAATCTTCTATATCGTCAGTTGCTTCTCTTGTTAAGGAAACAAATAGCACTGTGAAACAGAATTCTGTAGCACTACTACAACAAGGAAATAAGATTAGGAAAATAGAGTTCCAAGTGGAAAAAATGGAAAAGATTCAACATCAGCTTGTTCAATCTGAGTTAGTAAACTCAAAGAAGATAGAAAACATTGAAAATAGTTTACGTACTCTAAATCTGAGGATTATAAACTTTCCCATCATGAAACAACTTTCTCCGAAGGAACTGTTCAGGAATTATCTATCTCAGGTACTGAAGGTTTCTGAAACCGCAGTGCTGGTGATAAATAAGGCTTACATGATATCTAGACCTCAACAAGAAGATCTTCCAGGAAATATAGATCCTGGACAGTCATTGTTTAACATACTTTCTGCAGTCTTCTCAGGATTTTGAAATCACATATAGAGGGACATTGTTGGTTAAATTGGCATTTCCTATTGATAGAGATAACGTTTTACGTCTCTTTGTAATCGATCATTGCTATTTTCTAAACGAAAAATATGGATATACCCTGACTTGACAAGGGCAACTCAAATTAGAAGAAAAAATGTCCTATTGTTGCATGCTGAGGTACAAGCTAAGGGGGGATATTTTCAGCTTAGATATCCATGTAAGTGCATGGTTAGATATAGAAATGTTAATTATATATTCTTTGAACCTTCCCAACTATGTATGCTGTTAGACTGTCCAGAGGGTTAAACCGGTAAAAAGATGGATACTGGCGGTTCTCATTGTTTTCTTTTTACTGTATTTCCTGTAATCTGCTCGTTGATGTAAGACTTCCCCCCCTTTTTTCTTTTTTAATAATCCTGGTTGCATGAATATTTTTATAAAATAACTGTTTTTCTTTGTTATTCCTTGAATTGTACAACCTATTTCACATCAAGGTGTTCCTTGTGTAAACAACTGAAAGCATTAAAAAAAAATTACATCTAAAAATAAAACTAAAAGCAAATAAAACTATGTTAAACAAAATAAGATACATAATAAAACAACATTAAACAAAACCACTTGAATGTTAATATTAATGTGCATAGCTATTACTTGCTAACAATCTTTAATACTATTCAAATTAAACATAATAAAATAATCACAAAGAATAAAATAAACACAAATAAAACTTTGATACATAATAAAACCAAAGGGGCAGATTTTTAAACGAGCGTGCACGGGGTACATTTGTGCGTGCTACCCGGTGCGCATGTTATAAAATCCAGGGTCGGCACGCGCAAGGGGGTGCACACTTGTGCACCTTGCATGTGCCGAGCCTTAGGGGAGCCCCAATGGCTTTCCCCATTCCCTCCAAGGCTGCTCCTACTAAGTAGAAGGAACCACAGAAAAGCAGTATTTTTGGCTCTTTTGTGACTGCTTGGAGTGTATGAAGACTTAATAGAAGCTCTGGGCTGGCATTAAGTTTTGCATGCTAAAATGTGTGTGTTGGGCGCACAGTGATTTTTTGCATCAGGGATAATAGTTAATAGCCTCACCTACATGGCATTTAATGTGATGAGCGCTATTAGCTATGCACTAATCCCATTATTGCATGGGGAGTTATTTTAGCGCATCCAAAATGTACGTCCAACCCTGTGGCAAGCTGTGCGCTAGGCTGAGTGCACTGTATTGCATTGGACTGTAAATAAGGGACCAAGTTGCACTCCTAAGATGTTGACAGCAATTTTCAGTGGAATCGACATGCCTGCCAAAGTGGGCAGAGGGAGATCCTGTAGATCTTTGTTTCTGGTAAACCACGTTGCTTCTGATTATTTAGGATAAACCTTTAATTTGGCTAAATTCAGCCAGGTAGCTATTTCTGTAGGACATTTGTTGAAGTTTCCTAGATGATCTTGAGATCTAGGATCTGAGCTGGTATATCATCTGAATAGAAGTAGCTGGAAAAGCCAAGACTTTGTATGAGTGTAGCTAGTGAAAAAAGATAGAAAAAGAGCGTGGGAGACAGTATTAATCCCTGTGGGACACCACAGGTTAGGTACCAAGGGTTTGACATAAGGGAACCTGAAGTTACATAGCAAGATCTGTTTTTCAAAAAAGACCTAAAGCATTGAAAAGGTGCATCTCAAATATTTATTTCATAAAGATAATCTGCTGGTCTATTGTGTCAAATGCCACAGACATGTCAAGGAAAACAGCTAGCACTGCCTTACCTTGATCTAACCTGAGGCTTATTTCTGTAATAAGTACTGTAAGGGCTGTCTCAGTTCTTCAGCCTCTGCAATAGCCTGATTGCTTGGAGTGTAAGACAAAGGTCTTGTCTAAAAAAACCAGAAAACTGTCCATATTCTGTCTTCTCAATGATTTTTGATAAAGTGGGCAAGTTGGAGATAGGCCTATAATTTGTAGGTGCATCTGGTTCAAGATGGATCTTTTTTATTACAGGGAGGACTCTTGCTACTTTGAGGCTGTTAGCAAATGAGCTGGACTTTAAACTGGTTTTTATGATGCCAGCTAATGGAGAACTTAGTCCCAAAGTGGGGCTTTTGAGAATGCTTGCCTGTCTTCTCAATTGAAGGATCTAATACAGTAGAATAAGTTTTCATTTGTTTTTACAATAATTCTAGCCCAGCTGTGGTGACAGGATTAAAGGCTGAGAATCTACTTATAGTAATCATGATTACTCCCAGGAGAAGACAATAATTCAAGGGAATCTAAGTACTGGATGTGAATTCAACTTGAATTGTTCGTATTTTATTTTTGAAGGTGGTAGCAAATTCTTCTGAGGCAAGAGGTACAGTCAGGTTTCTTAGTGTCTAGACAGATGAATCCAGAACAAGTGGGTTATGCACTCCTATCAGCAGATGGAGACAGAGCAAGCTGACGTCACGGAATATATAGCCCTGCAGTGACCTCAGCCCACCAGTATTCTCCATCTCCAGCAGTTGGTGGACATGCATCTCCCTACTGGGGACTGCTTTAATTTTAAGAAGGAGAATTACAGATAAAAAACTTAACGCCCCATTCTCCTTAAATGGTCCCTCCTCCAGTTGAGAATTCCTGAGGTGATTTCCATGGTTCCTCAGAGGTGTGCCTTTGTCCAGTAGCTGGTTTTGCTTGGACAGCTGAAAGGCAGTGGGTGCAGGAAGTGGAGCGCAGCAGTAACGGCGCATGCCCTCTCCCCCTGCAGCTGGAGACCGTCTCTGTGCTCAGTCAGGTAAGTCTGAGCTCCAGAAAGTTTAAAAAAGGTTTTACTATGCAGGGCTTCCTCCTGTCAGGTCACCGAGCTTGGCGTGCCATTCTGATGTTCATCCCATTCCGTGGGAGGTTGAGGGTTGTGGGCAGCCTGATGGTTTGAGTAGCCTCTGTTGGTTAGGCCCTGCTTCAAAGCTTTTTGCTGTACGCAGTGTGGTAGGCCGCAATGGCTTTTTGCATGCTTTCTGAGGCTGCTTTCTACAGACTTGTTGTCCTGGCATGTGCATCTTGCTGTGCGCCCAGTTGTTGGGCGCACAGTAAAGCCTTGAATTCTGAGTGCCTACCTTCAGCACCTATTGGCCATGCACTTACGTCAGCACACAAGGGGCATTGTGCGCTTAAGTTTTTTGTGCGCTTTCATTTTGGCTGCTTAGGTAAGCGCCTAGGTGTGCGCGCTTAAGTCTTGGATGCATAATTTTTGGGCGCATATTGGCTCGCCTAGGTATGCATGTTTAAGTCCTAAACAAATAATTTTTGGGTGCCTAGTTGAGCACATATATGAAAAAAAAAGCAGCTAGACGCATGCCTCCGGCTGCCGCTCAGTGCATTGTTGGCCATAATAGTGCCTGTGCCTAAGAAGCCTCAGCGCCTTATCTTTGCTCTGTTTGCCATATACAGGCATCTTAGCCAGAAGTGTCCACTGATTTGTGCCAGTGCTGCTTGGAGGCTCCGGGTGATTGTCTTCCTCTTTTTTTTTGGCTAAGCCTGCTTTTTCCCCAGCCAGATGTGGTCTGGTTGAAAACATCTCAGGTGGGGTGCCTGTCCTTAGACCTCCCCTAACTGTTCATCAGCTGGGGACGGTGATTTAGTAAGCACTCCTCCAGTGTCTCTTGGTCTGTATGCTTCTATTTTTTCAGTACCAGAGTACCCCTCAAGTGGCAATGGATCTGGATTTCCTGGCTTGGAGGAATATAGAACTATGTTACGGTACTTTCACAGAGATGAACTTAAAGCTCTGATTCCCAGACCTTGACTATGCTTGGAGTTCCTGGGGTGGATCTGTTTCTGAGCCAAAGAGAAATTCTATTTTGGTTTTCTTGCGTAAAACCTCTTGTTTTTTCCCCATGCTGGGAGCCATTCAGGAATTGATTGATCCTGAATGGGGTGCCCCAGAGGTTAATTTCAAAGGGGGCCAGCTATTGGAAGGCCTATACCCTCTGGCTCCTATGGTGAGAGAACGTTTACATTTTCTGAAGTTAGATGCATGTGTGTGTGTGTAGTCTGCAAGAGGACCACTATTCCTGTGAAAGGAGGAGCGGCCTTGAAAAATGGTCATGCTTATAGCATTGAAACTATCCTTAAGCAGGTGTCTGAAGAACATAAGAACATAAGAACCTAAGAACATAAGAACATAAGAAAATGCCATACTGGGTCAGACCAAGGGTCCATCAAGCCCAGCATCCTGTTTCCAACAGTGGCCAATCCAGGCCATAAGAACCTGGCAAGTACTCAAAAACTAAGTCTATTCCATGTAACCATTGCTAATGGCAGTGGCTATTCTCTAAGTGAACTTAATAGCAGGTAATGGACTTCTCCCTCCAAGAACTTATCCAATCTTTTTTAAACACAGCTATACTAACTGCACTAATCACATCCTCTGGCAACAAATTCCAGAGTTTAATTGTACGTTGAGTAAAAAAGAACTTTTCTCCGATTAGTTTTAAATGTGCCCCATGCTAACTTCATGGAGTGCCCCCTAGTCCTTCTACTATCCGAAAGAGTAAATAACCGATTCACATCTTCCCGTTCTAGACCTCTCATGTTTTTAAACACCTCTATCATATCCCCCCTCAGTCGTCTCTTCTCCAAGCTGAAAAGTCCTAACCTCTTTAGTCTTTCCTCATAGGGGAGTTGTTCCATTCCCCTTATCATTTTGGTAGCCCTTCTCTGTACCTTCTCCATTGCAATTATATCTTTTTTGAGATGCGGCGACCAGAATTGTACACAGTATTCAAGGTGCAGTCTCACCATGGAGCGATACAGAGGCATTATGACATTTTCTGTTTTATTCACCATTCCTTTTCTAATGATTCCCAACATTCTGTTTGCTTTTTTGACTGCCGCAGCACACTGTACCAACGATTTCAATGTGTTATCCACTATGACACCTAGATATCTTTCTTGGGTTGTAGCACCTAATATGGAACCCAACATTGTGTAATTATAGCATGGGTTATTTTTCCCTATATGCATCACCTTGCACTTATCCACATTAAATTTCATCTGCCATTTGGATGCCCAGTTTTCCAGTCTCACAAGGTCTTCTTGCAATTTATCACAATCTGCTTGTGATTTAACTACTCTGAACAATTTTGTGTCATCTGCAAATTTGATTATCTCACTCGTCGTATTTCTTTCCAGATCATTTATAAATATATTGAACAGTAAGGGTCCCAATACAGATCCATGAGGCACTCCACTGTCCACTCCCATCCACTGAGAAAATTGCCCATTTAATCCTACTCTCTGTTTCCTGTCTTTTAGCCAGTTTGCAATCCACGAAAGGACATCGCCACCTATCCCATGACTTTTTACTTTTCTGAGAAGCCTCTGTGGCAATGTCCTTGCAGATCGCTTCTTGTTGTTCTTTGGTGGCTCACTCTTTTTTGCTTCTTTCTCAGGAGGTTGATGACTCTGGACTGAATCCCAGATCAGTTTTGAGACCAGCTGCTGCCTTTTTGGCTGCAGTGGGCTGTGATTTGGTTCGCACTTCGGCCAGAAGGGTGGCTTCGATTGTGGCAGCCAGGTGACAGTTATGATTGAGAAATTGGTCGGCTGATATGACCTCCAAGGCTAATCTCTCCAAATTGCTCTTTAACAGCTTGGCCTTGTTTGTCAATGAGTTGAAGTACCTGTCCAGTAAGTGGGCCGAATCTCCGGGTCTCCATTTGCCGTAGAATAAGAGACAAGTGCATCACTCCCTTCTCATGAGAGTTCATGCTAGAGGATCCAGGCATTTTTGCCCTTTAGAGGAGCTACCTTTTAGAAGACTTGGCTCAGTCCTTTCACTCCTGAAAGCCCAGACGAGGCAAGAGGCTTGGGTGGTGATCCCTCCTGACCCTCCCAATGAAGGTTTGCAGACCCAACCTCAAGAACAGGAAATAGGGGGTCATCCCTCTCTCTCTTTTATCAGAGGCAGGTCGAGATCACATTGGACCAGTGGATCCTGGAGGTGATAACCGAAGGATATTTAATTGAGTTTTGCAGTATCTCTTGGGACATATTCATGGTGTCTCCCTGCTACTTCCTGCAGAAGAAGCAGGTGCTGGAGGTTATGTTCATAAGGCTCTTCAGTCTCAAGTCCCAGTACCCACATCTCAAGAAAATACTGGGTGATATTCCACTTATTTTGTTGTGCCAAATGAGAGCTCTTTTCGTTCCATCCTGGACTTCAAGGGGGTCAACTGTCATCTGCGAGTGAAGCATTTTCGCATGGAAACATTACGCTCTGTGATAATGACTGTGCAGTTGGGGGACATTCTGAGCTCTCTGGATCTGTCCAAAGTGTATCTTCTTATTCTCATCCAACTACAGCATCAGCACTTCCTGCGGTTTGCAGGTTAGGAATCCACTTTCAGTTTTGGGCGCTGTCCTTGGTCTGACCACCACTCACAGAACTGATCCAAGGTAATAGTGGTGGTAGTTGTGTCAGCATTGAGAAAGGATGGAATCCTGGTACACCCGTATTTGGACGACTGGTTGATTCACTCCAAGTCGCTGGAAGAGAGCTGCCTGGTAACTTACTAGATGACTTCTCTGTTGCAGGAGCTCAGCTGGGTGATGAACCTAGCCAAGAGTAGCCTCTAGCCTATTCAGTCACTGGAATACCTGGGGGTTCGACATGCAGCAAGGCAAGGTGTTCCTGCTGGAAGCTTGAATTTGTAAGTTGCTAGCTCAAATATGTCTGTTGTTGAACACTCTGCGCCTGACTGTATGGTCTTATCTCCAGGTCCTTGGCTTAGTGGCGGCGACCTTGGATGTGGTACCGTGGGCAAGGGCACATGTGCGTCCTCTTCAGTGCTCCTTGCTGTCTCTATGGAATCTGCAGTCTCAGGACTATTTGATTCGGGTCCACCTGCTGATGGAGGTGTCCTCCCTACTGCAGTGGTCGCTGCAGGCAGATCATCTATGGAAGGCAGTCTCCCTGTCCCTACTGGACTGGCTAGTAATGACAACGGATGCGAGTCTCCTAGGTTGGGGAATTCACTGTCAGGAGCTGATGGCGCAAGGGCACTGGAGTACAGAAGAGTCTCTCTGGAACATCAATCGGCTGGAAGACAGGGCTGTCCAGTTAGCATGTTTTCAGTTCGGTAACAGGCTGCAAGGTCAGTCAGTCCGAATGATATCGGACAATGCAATGAATGTGGTTTACATCAATCGGTAGGGAGGTACCAAGAACCAGCAGGTGTCACTGGAAATAGATCAACTCATGGAATGGGCGGAGGTGCAATTTCAGATGATCTCAACCTCACAGATTGCAGGCAAAGACAAGATCAGGGTAGACTTTCTCAGCAGAGAGAGTCTGGACACAGAAGAGTGTGCATTGTCAGATGAGGCATTTTAGCAGATTCAGAATTGATGAGGTCTCCCATTCCTGGACCTGTTGGCAACTCTGTGCAATGTGAAAGTTCGGCGATTCTTCACTGCAGCAGGTATCTGAAGTCATTGGGGATCGATGCCCTAGTGCAGGAGTGGCTTGAAGATAAGTTGCTGTATGCCTTTCCTCCATGGCCCATGTTGGGCAGATTGATTCGCAGGATCGAACACCACAGGTGGATGGTGCTCTTGGTCGCTCCATATTGGCCCAGGAGACCATGGTATGGAGGTCTGTGGAGGCTCCTGGAGGATTCACCTCTTTGACTTCCAGTGTACAGGAATATAGCCAGTTAAGTGCCACTGTTTTGGTAAAAAAAAAAAAGTGAAGTGCAGCTTGATTCCCACACTCCCCCAATATTTAACAAATGGCCTTGTGGGCCAAGTACCACCCACCTTCCCAAACCCCTCCAAAAACACAGGCTAGCTGTCAGGATAGGAAGTGGATTTTTCTATTGTATATGACTTGTTTAAAAATTCTTTTGTAATTTTTATCAGGTTGTATTATTTTTTATTGTGTTGTAATCTGCCTTGAACCAGTGGTTGCTGGAAAAAATGGAATATACATTTTTAAATTAAATTACACATTTTGAAATGTACAACAATGTTAGAAAAATATTTTTCTTCTGTGAACCTTTTCCCTGGAAATTTATTTGCATTATATAAAATACAAATGCATTTTTTAAATTCTCAAGTGTGTGCTGGAGTCTCTTCTCTGGGGCTCCTTCCTCTCTCTCTCTCTCTGCCATTTTCTCTTTGTCTTCTGTCTTTACCTTGTTCTGGATGCCACATCTACCATAATTCCTTTTGATGCAGCAGTCACATCTCCTCTGTCTTTAACCCCAAAACATCCTAGGTGCATCGCATCCAGCCCATTGACACCAGGGAAGGAAATCTGCCAGCCCTGACTGGAGGGCAATTGTATCGGATCATCAGCCTTCAACAAGCATCCTGACGTTTTAGCTCCATGGCAGGCCATAACTCTGATGGTAGCCTGTGTGGTCAATCTGAAGATACTGGGAAGAGATCCCCATTGTGGCTCCATAGCATGCTTCAGGTTCAATGAATGCTGACTTGTATAATGAAGAATATATTCCTATCTGTAGGTTTGCAAAATATAGAAGTACAAATGCCATTACTGTTTTTAATAATAGTAATATTAATCATCCTTTCATTGCACATGTTGCTATATGGGATAGAGTTTACAAGACAGCAACGATATTCCCCTGTTATTCTCCATTTTCTCTATAATCACCACAAGGCTTTATCTGTGATATGGGGATGCAGTGGTAGAGAGAACGGATCTCCTTAGATTTTTTTCAATTTATTTGATTAGGGAGTTTTTCTCCTAAGGGATTAGTTTTTGAAAATAATATGTAGGCCTGTGTCTCTGTTTCTACTATTTTCTGGCCAGGCACTTTGCCACGGCAATGGATGGGTAAATATACTTACTACATCAACCTATAGCAATCAAAAAGCAATTACTTGCAAACTAGATACAAGAAAACTGATTTCAGGATTATATAATGCCCCACTTGATATAGTTCTGATTCCGTCCTACAGTTATATGCTGAGATGGGAAGAAATTCTGGGATCATAAGTTTGAGTCGTTTTGGACCAAAAGTTGGAAGTATATGTTTAATTGCTCTAGTTCATTGACTAACAAACTTAGTGCCCCATTTACTAAGCATTTTTACCATGGTCACAGAATGGGAGAAAAGCCTTAGTGAATCAGGCCCCAAGTTTTAATTATGTCATATATCACATGAAGGAGTCAGGGTTTATCCCTATCCCCAAAGATCATTAGAGGAAATGAGGAAGATCTGTCAACCCTGGGCACGGCAGAGCAACACTAGCCTATGAAAGAACTTGAGGGAACCCCTGGACAAAAGCAGAGAGAGTGTCCCTGTAGGGAGAGGGACCCACTAACTGGATAGGTCGTCCTCAGGCAGGAGAGACACCTTGGAAGATCCTATGGCAGGGAAGAGGCAGGTCCCACCTGGAGGGAGCCAGCAAAGGGCCAGAACCACCTGACCTGGGGAAGGAGGAACTACAGGTGGAACTGGAAGCTGAAGAAGAAGAGATGGAGCTCTTACCGGCAGGAGAGAGCCAGGAGGAGGAAGGCACAAAGTCCCCTCTGGAAGGGGAGGTTATGGAGGAGGCTATGGAAACAATGACTGAGGAGTGCCAAGAGGAAGAGACAAGAGCCTGCACCCAGGTACAGCACATACTTTAACAGGGAGAGCTATTAGTGGGAGGTTGTGGCAGAGCTGAAGCTAAATGAGGAAGGAGCCAGAAAACATTCTTGTATGGTCAAGCACTAACACAAGTAGGAGGTGATAAAACCCGCTCAAGAAGAGAACGTGGTAAGAAAAAAAACCTGTTTCTTTCCTTGTGGAAGTGGACTGTGATCAACCGTGGGGATTTTTTGTGTTTGTTTGCATACCTTAGTGCCGAGAGGTGCTGCAAGAAAAAAAAAGAAAAGATTTTTTTTTTCCCCAACGGCACTTGAAGGAGGAGCTGCCTATCCCAGTGGGCAAAGAAACTAGGAAAAGAAAGGCTCCTTAATGGTAGTCTTTCTCTTCTGTGTGATTTGTGGCTAAACAGCTGGATGGTGAGGTGTTTTTTTTTTCCAGTTCTGCCAAACTGAGCCCTGGAGACCTGCAGAGAGAAATAGGCTTTGGAAGACCTATCAATGTTCTGTTGGAGAGGGAGCGCCAGGCAGCCGTGCACTTCACAAATTGGTGGTAGCAGTGGGATCAGCGGACCTCACGCGGGGAAGACAGTTTGAATCCTACAGTCTCTCCGGAGAAGCTCTACCACAAGTGGCCTCAAGGTAATGGTGTATAAGACTTGTGGTACTGGATACTGAGGGTAATAGGGTACTGTGCCCCAGCTGGAAAGTAAAAGAAGATGGGAACTTTAGGTTCCTAGTTGTGGTCCACACTTGGTGTATTTTGTTTTCTCTCTTGTCCCCAGGTCCACTGAAATGTTGATGGAAGGGATCCTGAAGTGGATAGCCGAACACTCCCATATGTAGCAGGAGGAGAACAGGCAATTGATGGAGGATACACTGAAGCAACAAAGCCAGCAGCAAGGCCCCCTCTTAAAATTTCTGGAGGAACAGTTAGTCATGACTTATCAACTACTTGCCCAGCAGGCTTACATTACTCCGGGCATGAACCTGGCAACTGAAATCTTGGACAGAGGGGTGAGCAAAGGGTTGATGGTGATGAAGATGGAACCCAGGGATGACCCATATGCCTACTTAGTAACATTTGAAAGGGTGGCTGAAGCTTCCAGTCGGCCATGGACTGAATGGGCTATAAGGTTGGCGCCCTATCTAACGGGAGAGGTCCAGGCCACATATAGGGCACTAGATGCCGTGGTGGCTGCTATTTATAAAAGTGTTAAAGCCGCTATTTAGGATCAGTTGGGGCTTACCCTGGAAAGGTACAGAGATTTAGGAGGATGCATCTGGGGCTGGGGGATGGACCTCAGGCTGTAGCCCAGCAGATGAAAGACTTGGCCTACCCGTGGTTAGCCCTGGAGGCAAAGATGATGGCTGAAGTTATTGAGTTGATTGTATTGAACATTATATATTTGGGTTGCCAAAAGAGGTGCAGGATTGGATGGTAAAGCAGGGAGCCTAGTCTCTAGCTGGGGCAGGGTCCCTTACAGAACATTTCCAGGAAGCACTCCAACCCTATATGAGGGTAGGAGACCTAGGGAGACTATCATCACAAAAGGCCATGAAGAGCGGAATAAATCTATATAGAGGAAATTAGGGGAATCCCTTCAACACTTTACCAAGAGTTCTGGAGGTTATGGAAGGCAAAGGGTTTTGGGGGCCAAACGTTCACTGTGGAGAATAGAGGAAATCAGGGAGCAGTTAAGGAATATTCCGTGAGAAGATGTTATCATTGCAGGGATGCAGGGCACTTCCAACGTGTATGCCCTTATAAAAGTTGTGCTTAAGGGGGCCCGGACACTGGGAAGATGGGCACCTCTACTCCCGACCCTTACAACCAATTTGTGTATGAAATACAAATTTGTCAAACACCCCTAGTTGCATTATTAGACACCAGAGCCAACCAGAGTCTGATAACACAAAGCCTTGTCAACTGATTGGGAGTACAGGCCCAGCTGGAGGGAAGAAGGCTAGGAGGGGGTTGAGTGCTGATCCGGTTCATCCATGGCGACTTAAAACTATACCCTACTCAGAGATGGGTGTGGTGGTAGGAGGCTGGGAAGGATGGTTGTCTATGGCAGTCACCAGATGACTCCTGTTCACAGCCATAATTGGGTGTGACTGTCTCAGTTTGGCAGAGCTGGTGGGAAACATAGAAATATTAGTACAAGTGGGACTGAAGAGGGAAAAGTAGTCAAACCCCCAAACATTAGTGGAGCTTTTCCCTTTTGAAAGGGAGGATGTGGTAGTTCCCACTGGGAGAACTCGTAAAGCCAAGGCAGAAAGGAAAAGAGAAAAATGGAGGCAACTGTGGGAGGGTATTTATGAGATCTTCCCAGAAGGGGATAAGAGCAGCTCCCGGGAGATAATTCAGTGATTCCCAAGTTTCCGAATGGAACAAGAAAAATATATTAATTTGAAGTACCTTTTTGAGCAATTGGCTAATGTTGATCGAGATGTAAATAAAAGTATGGGAGACACCCCTATTTTGAATTGTCCGATGAATTACTGTATAGGGTAGAGAAAGGGAGCATACCTACAGGGGTTTGGAAACAATTGGTGGTACCCCCAGATATTCCACCCAGATTTGCTGAGGTTAGCCCATAATCATCCCTTGTCCGGACATTTGGGAGATCATAGAACCCTCATCAGACTAAAATCAAGGTTTTATTGGCCAGGGGTACATCATGATGTTAGGAGGTATTGTTTATCCTGCCTCAATGTCAAAAGATATTTCATAAAATGCCACCTTGGACCTCTTTAGTTCCCCTTCCCATTATTGAGGAACCACTTAGACAAGTAGCTATGGACATCCTAGGTCCATTGGAGAGGAGCCGGAGGGGGTTCTAATACATACTGGTGGTGTTGGACTATGCCACTTGTGACCCCTGGGCTATTGCACTATGTTCCATGTCAGCTAAAGTTATTATGGAAGAACTAGTGAAAATATTTTGCTAAGTAGGTTTTCCCCATGAGGTCCTTACTGATCATGGTAGCAATTTCATGTCATCAGCAGTAAAACTATACTAACAAAAAGAACATATTTCGAAACAGCTGATGAGTGGAATATCCAATAATTAAAAACTCATATAAAACATTTCCAGATACCAACAAAATATTTCAAAATAGCAGACACAAAGATCCAGTAATGAAAAATAATAAGGATACAAAATTTTTTTTGCTCTGCATACCTGGGAACGTTTGATATCCAGGTGTCCTGAGATTGTTCTGAATTAGCAGGAGGTGGGGTGGTTTGCTTGGAACTTTCTCCTCTCTCAGTCACATACCAGCGCTCTCTCTCACACTGGCTCTCAATGACACACCTATACACACATGCTCTCAGTACTCACATATACACATCTTTTTTCTCTCTCATATAGGCTCTTAATTACACATTTACACACATGCTGTCTATCTTTTCACGCTTACACACACACACACGGGCTTTCAATCACATAAATACATGCTGTCTTTTTCTCTCACATACAGACTCTCATTCACATGCTTACAAACATGTCCTCTCTTTCTCTCATTTACACACAGGCTCTCAATCACATACTCACATGCTCCCTCACCTAAATCAGCTCTCAATCACACACAGACACACATGATCTCTCTCTTACTTATACACACAGGCTCTTAATCATACAAACACATGATTTCTCTTACACACAAAGGATCTCAATCATACACACATACTCTTTCACACAAACAGGTTTTCAATCACAAACTTACACATACAGGTTCCCAATGGTAAACTTACATTCATGCTCTCTCTCTCACAGGCAGGCTCTCAAGCACAGACATACTCTTTCACATATACAGGCTCTCAATCATTCACATGCATGCAATCTCTCACTCACACACACACAGGATCTCACACACATGCTTGCTGCTCATTCACTCTCTCTCTCCCCCACCCCGGGAACTCGCGGCAGCAGCAGCCTCCTCCCAACACTAACCTCCTTCATTTTCAGCCCTCGCGGAGGCGAAGGCGGAGTCCCATCGGCCGCGGTTGAAACTCTTCATTTTCCTCCGAGCCGCGCTGCAGTCTTCTTCCCGTCGGACAAGCGTGGCCTCTTCTTCCCGCGCAGGCACCCGATGCTCTCCACTTCCTCTTCCGGGCCGCGGGAAGAAGAGAGCACGCCGGTGCCGCTGACTCAGTGGCCCGGAAGAGGAAGTGGAGAGCATCGGGTGCCTGCGTGGGAAGACTCCAGCGCTGGCACCCGGCTGACACCCGAAGACTCCCGCGCAGGCACCCGGATGACTCCAGTCGTGGCGTGCTCTCTTCTCCTCCCCCCCGCGGCCCGGAAGAGGGAGGGAGGGGGGGGGAGAAGAGACCTGTGGTCTCTTCTTCCCGCGCAGGCACCCGATGCTCTCTTCTCCTCTCTTCTCCTCCCCCCCCGCGGCCCGGAAGAGGGGGGGGGGAGGAGAAGAGAGAAGAGAGGAGAAGAGAGCATCGGGTGCCTGCGCAGGAGCGCAGGCACCCGATGCTCTCCACTTCCTCTTCCGGGCCGCGGGGGGGGGGGGGGGAGGAGAAGAGAGCACGCCGGTGCCGCTGACTCCAGCTGTCCTGCCGCGTTCCGCCCGGGCTGACAGCATTTTAAGCCCGGGCGGCGGAGGACCGGAGAGCAGCTGTGTCAGCGGGGAACCGCGAAGTGTGGCGACACTTGTCCGCAAGCCAGATGCAGCCTTCAAAAGAGCCATATCTGGCTCGCGAGCCATGGGTTCCCGACCCCTGCTCTAGACTGATGCCTCTGGTTTAGGGTTGGGAGCCGTGCTGTCCCACGTACATGAGGGTGAGGAACATCCCGTGATGTATCTCAGTCGTAGACAGTTAAAACATGAGCTAGGATATGCTGTAATAGAAAAAGAGTGTCTAGCCATTAAATGGGTGATAGAGAGCTTGAACCTCTGGGGGTGAAGGTTTACTTTAGTTACTGATCATGCCCCATTAAAATGGCTAAATTTGATTAAATCAACCACAAATTTAGAGAGACAACACATTTAACCTATGTAATATTTATTGTAAATATCCACATATATACCTACATAGACATTAAAAACTAAGCTAGCACACTCACACATTCATACAACCCAATTAAAATAACAAGTGTTCATTCGAGATGTTAAATTGAGATTAATTGAAAGAACATATATTGTTTTTTTCAATAAAGGCGCTTATTTAACTGAAAACTGAATATTTAACAGTACAAAGTTTAAACCCACTGAAATATCAAATCTCAGTTATAACCACTATATCTTCTTCTTTGACTTCATATATAATTCACATTCCATGTATCATTATTGATTATCACTGTAGTGTGTTCATTGGTCATCACAATGTATCCGATATATCCACGTTCATTTAGTCATGACGATATACTCAATGTGTCCGACAAAAGATATCTTCGTTTCACCCCTATTATCAGGGGCTTCCTCAGGGACTCATATTATTTTGGGTCTATAATCGTATTCATGCACTACAGAGGGACATATGAACAGACATCAGTAATTCACAGGAACTTGGGGTAAGCAAATTATTACCACCTATCAAATTTAATATCAATCCAAGGTAACCAAATGTCACCTGTCCAAATTTAATTCATTGATATAATGGATAAACTAAGTCAAATACTAGCCACCTGATTCGTAACGATGTCATATTTTCAATACCATTTTTTTAAATTTTTAATTAATAATTAATTAATAAATTTTGTGAATATAAAGCGAAATTACCACTTGAAACCTACACAGAACCTGCTAAGCCACCACCAAAATCAATAACTACCAGTGAAAAACCAAGAAGTAAATGAAATATAAAACTTACTAGAAACACAATCCAAAATCCATATTGTACGGCGTTCCACTCAGTGATTATTATAAACTTTTATGTTCGAACCTTTACACTTCTATATTGGAACGCCAACATGCATACTCAAGCGAACATAACTCTGAAACAGTATAAACACAGAGAATCCTGTTAATGATTTAAATGAACCAACCTTTTACCGCAACACTCCATGAGCGTACCCCCGTTGAATGAGTCATCTGGTGTATGGCAGTGGCAGAAAGCTGATAGGGGCAAGACAGGCTGCCAGAGCGGAGGTAGTCTGGTCCCTGTGGTTTTGATAGGGACAAGACAGGCTGCCAGAGTGGAGGTAGTCAGGTCCCTGTGGTTTTGATAGGGGTAAGACAGGCTGGCCCCAGGGAGAGTTCCCTTTCCTTTGCGCAGGAAAGGGCTCCCTAGAATGGGTTCGCCCCTAGAGTGGAGTGTTTCCATTGGCGTCTAGTGAGCTCTTGCTGGTCTTTTAAAATCTGGTAGAGTTAGCAGATATACAAACGAGAATTTTCAAGGCTGAGGCGGAGGAGGGTGCATGTGAACAGCAGTTCAACATGGGTCAACAGGTACTAAGAGATAGGCTGGCTGGCTACCCCGGGGAGAGTACCCTTTCCTATGAGCAGGAAAGGGCTCCTGGATGGATAGGCACAGCATTAGAGGTCAAGCCCTTGAAGGAACATAAGGCCTGGATGGACAGGCACAGCATTCGAGGATAGAGGTCAAGCCCTTGTAGGGACATAAGTCCTGGACGGACAGGCAAAGCATTTGAGGATAGAGATCAAGCCCTCATAGGGACGTAAAGCCTGGAAGGATAGGCAGGCACAGCATTAGAGGATAGAGGTTAAGCCCTTGTAATAATTCAACAGAGGATGCTTTTGGAGCAATAGAGACTAGAGATGTGAATTGGAACTGGAATCAGTTCCGGTTTTGGATTTGTGGACCATCGGGAAATTATTTTTCCCACGGTCCAATCACTGGGTTTTTTTTATCGGCTGCGCCGAGTCGATAACCCCAAAACACAGCCCGACCCTTTAAAATTAGTTCTTTAGTATCCCCCCACCCTCCAGACCCCTCCAACCCCCCCAAAATTTTTAAGTATCTGGTGGTCCAAGGGGGGTCCCGGGAGCATTCTCCCATTCTTGGGCCATCGGCTGCCAGTAAACAAAATGGCGCTGATGGCCCATTGCCCTTAGCATGTGACAGGGTATCCGTGCCATTGGCCGGTCCCTGTCACATGGTAGGAGCACTGGATGGCCCACACCATTTTTAAAGCTGGAACCTGAACCCAAATCCAGAAAAACGAATTAAATAAAAAAAAATCCAAATCGGAAAAAAAACCACCCCAACCCTTCACATTTACTGTATTACAACCCCCCCCCCCCCGCCCACACACACACACCATCCCGATCCCTCCCCAAGACTTACTAAAAGCCCTGGTGGTCCAGCGGGGTCCCATGAGCGATCTCTCCCTCCAGACCATCGGGCTGTCGGGCCTGCTACGAATCAAAATGGTGCCGAAGGCCCTTTGCCCAGCGGGGGTCCAACGGGGGTCCCGGAGTGATTTCCTGCACTTGGGCCGTCGGCTGCCAGTATTCAAAATGGCACCAATAGCCTTTGCCCTTACTATGTTACAGGGGCTACCGCTGCCATTGGTCGGCCCCTGTCACATGGTAGGATCAATGGACGGCTGGCGCCATCTTGTGCTCCTACAATGCAACAGGGGCCGACCAATGGCACCGGTAGCCCCTGTGACATAGTAAGGGCAAAGGCTATCGGTGCCATTTTGAATACTGGCAGCTGATGGCCCGACAGCCTGGAGGGAGAGATCGCTCGTGGGACCCCGCTGGACCACCAGGGCTTTTTGTAAGTCTTGGGGAGGGATCGGGATGGTGTGGGGGTGTGTGTGTGTGTGTGTGTGGGGGGGTTGTAATACAGTAAATGTGAAGGGTTGGGGGTGGTTTTTCTTTTTTAATAAATGTGTACCCCTCCCCCCCCACACAAACCCGAAAAACAAATTTTTCCTGAAGTTCGGGGAAAATCCGTTTCGTGGTTCACGTCCCCCGAACCATGACGAATTAGGCAATTTCAATGAAATTGCCTAATTCGTGATAAACAAATGCACATCTCTACTGCCTGTCCCTACCTCAGCCAGGTTCCACCAGTGTGACATCAGGGAGAGAAAGGAGCATGAGGTGTTTGTGGATTTCTAGATGTCGCTTGTGAAATGCACATTGTTCTCCTGTGCCTTTATCAGCAGTGCCTGCAGATAGCTATGGCAATGCTTGTACAAACTGGGGATGACCTTTCTGCTAAATGTGGTCTTGGAGGCCACTTTATAGTTTGGCACTAAGAGCTGCAGCAAACATTTGAGACTCATGTTCTCCATGATCTGCAGGGGCTGATCATCTAAATTGATCATCTCACCAATAATCCTTGTCAACACTTTGGATGCTGCCTGCCTCTTTCCCCATGACAGTGCTATCCCATTTCCTCCATTGTGGGCTGCTCCTTATTAGGTATAGCTGGGGACTGCTGCTTCCAGCCTGCCACCTTTCTGATAGAAGTAGCCAAAGACTTGGAAGGAGCTTGAGACCGCGCTGTACACTATCACCCCTGTAGCACCAATGGAAAAGGTGTAAGTAGTATTTCTGGTACTACTGCCAGCAATAATGTTCAGAACATTATTGACTGCAGCTCTACTGGCCCCTCATTTTCCTAAACTGTGCCTAAACTCCTTCCCTTTCCCTCATTTAAATTTTCAATTTGCGATGAGGTAGTTATCGCATGCATTAGGGCATTATCGCATACAATAACGGCTCATCGTGATTTAAAAAATGACCATGTAAGTTTGTTCTGGAGGCAACAGAGGATAAAATGTCTTGCCCAAGGTCATAAGAAGCAGCAGTGGGATTTGAACCCTAGTCCTACTGTAACCTTCCTCTAGGTCAGTGGTAGTGACAGTGAGATGTTAAAAAAAAAATTAAAAACATGAAAATTAAAACAGTATGTCAGCAACTAAAAGGATTAGAAAAGATGGAATGTTTCTAATGTTGAACAAAAGCACTGTTGATATAGACGTGTGTAGTAAAATACAGAATTCACACACAACAGCAAAGCACTATGGGGTAGATTTTTAAAAATTGCGTGATCGCGTACTTTTGTTCGCCCACCAGGCGCGAACAAAAGTACGCTGGATTTTATAAGATACACGCGTAGCCGCGCGTATCTTATAAAATCCGGGGTCGGCGTGCGCAAGGGGGTGCACATTTGTGCAACCTGCGCGCGCCGAGCCCAGCGCGCGCTGCCTGTTCCCTCTGAGGCCGCTCCGATTTCGGAGCGGCCTCTGAGGGAACTTTCCTTCGCCCTCCCCCCACCTAACCCACCCCCCCCGGCCCTATCTAAACCCCCCCTTACCTTTGTTGGCAGATTTACGCCTGCTAAAAGCAGACATAAATCTGCGCGCGCCAGCGGGCTGCTGGCGCGCTGTCACCCGACCCGGGGGCTGGTCCGGAGGCCTCGACCACGCCCCCGGGCCGGCGCTATGCCCCTGGGCCCGCCCCCGAAACACCAGGGCCCGCCCCCGAAACGCCGCATCATTTTGGGAATGCCCATGACACGCCCCCTCTCCCGCCCCTTTTACAAAGCCCCGGGACTTACGCGCATCCCGGGGCTCTGCGCGCGTCGGCGGCCTATGCAAAATAGGCGCGCCGGCGCGCAGGGCTTTTAAAATCCGCATCTATGTATTTTCCATGAGAAAGAGATCCAAATGCAAGCTGTAACAGACTGGGAATAGTATAAGAAGAACAGCAGAGCAGTGATTCGCTGATTTAGAAAAATGTTTCCCTCTGAAATGGTCCCTTATTTTGTCAATCTGGTTTCCTTGACAACAGATCCTGGTTCTCTGACCTCACACATGTCATAGGCATCAGGGTGGATGCTATGGAAACTCCCACATGACCTGCCCAGCCTCAGGCTCTATCTTTCCAATGCAGCCAATGCTTTTCAATGGGAAACATAAACAAATGAAATGAATGACATATATTTTATTTTGGAGCTTGCTGATTTGTTTTGGGGGGCAAACAAATCAAACAAATATAACATATTCATCATGGATTGGTAATTCTTTTTAAACAAATGCACATCCTTATTAAAGTGTCACAATGATACTAAGGGGGAAGACACACATCACAACACAGAGAGCCTAATTTTTAATGTTTTCATGATCCCTTGACTGACTTTACTCCACCTTCAAGGCTGGAGTTAAATTTCCCACATTAAAAGGTATGCATTGGGCGCCTAGTGCTTTACTGCATGGGGGTAATAACTAACATCCTCATCTACATGCAATTAATATCTGATAGGCTCTAGCGGTTTCACATTTGTTATGGTGCATCTTTTGGATGCGATAATCTCCTTACTGTATCCAGCACTAGTCTAGCAGGTCCAAGATGCATGTCCAATCACACGTAAATCTGTGTGTTAGATTGAGTGCACTTTACTGCATCAGCTCCTGAAACAGAAGTGAGTTAAAGAATAAATGTAGTGTCCTATCTAGATTTCTAGCTCCCTTACTCCTCCTTTGGATTGTTCATTTTGTATTACTTTGTTAGAAGTGTATTCTATTATGAGACATTATGGCATACTATATTATTTTAGAATTTGTTGTTAGGTTTAATTTTATTAGTTTATTCATGTATGGATTTGTTTATTATTATTATATTTTAGTTTTAATTTTAATTCTTTTTTTTTCATTTTTATGAATGATAATGTTCTGTTCAGTAGTGGATTTTTATTGTCTATTATTAAGCTACTTAATTTTCTCTGCTTTTATCAAAAATTGCTTTGATTAACTGGAGTAAGAAATGTTGATTAATCAATAAATGTTGATTAATCAATAAAGAATAATAATAATATATTTTTGCTCTCTTTTCTTGTTTCAATTATACATCTTAAGACATATTCTGCCCATGTTGTATCTTACCTAGCTGTCAGGGTCAATTCTTAAACTACTCACAGTGTGAATCCCTCAGAGAAAATTATTTTCAAGTATTTTTGTTTGACAGAATTGCCTTAGAAGGATAAATAGAAAGGTGAGAATTGAGTAAACATCAGTCTTGAAGGAGTGCTGACAGCAGAAACTTCATCTGCTGCTGGTAAATTGGACTTGCTGGTATAGAGAGCTTAAATCTTGGAAAATAAATTGTCAAAGGATTAAACTATTATTATCTGTGTATATTGTGTACTACATTGTAAGTTTCATAATTGTGAAAATTGACCTTGAATTAATTATGTGAGCTAGTTTAAGGTTAGCATTTGATTATCAGTTTTATAATTCTAGGTTTACAAAGGTTACTTACTTGATCTGAGAAGATGAATGTTCTGATTCTTGGGCAAGTAGTCACTAGTTTGATTTCTACTCTCCCTCCCTTTCTCCCATCTTCCACCCACTCCAGTCACATTTTTTGACATCTATTTATTTATTTAAAATAATTATTACACACTCACAACATGGCGCCGGCTGTCCATTGCTCCTACCATGTGACAGGGGCCGACCAATGGCACCGGTAGCTCCTGTGACATAGTGAGGGAAAGGATATCGGCGCCATTTTGAATACCAGCAGCTGACGGCCCGAGTGCAGGAGATCATTCCAGGACCCCCGCTGGACCATCAAGGACTTTTGGCAAGTCGTGAGGGGGGGGGGGGGGGGTCAGGAGGGTGGGGGTTTATTCGTTAGTGATACATTCTATTCGTGGGGTTTCGCCATATGTTTCGTGACCCCCACGAATACAACGAATATGGCATATACGTTGCGGATTGCCAATATTTGCAAACGAATGCACACCCTTAGATTCTACATCTTGGTTCCTGTGAGAGCCCAAGCATCAGCATTCTGCACATCTGCAGGGCTCTTAAAGAATTAACTGGAAGGACAATATAAAGGGTATTCCAATATTCAATGCCCGAGATGATGAGAATCTTTAAGACAGTCCAGAAATCTTGAGAATCCAATAGAGGTAAAGGTTTCAATCACCTGAGCAGCCAAAATTTTAAAAAGGCAGTTTTAACTATTGACTTTATCAGATTGTGCATAGAGAGATTACTATCCAAAATAATACCAAGATTCCATACCTGTGATGAAATTTGCAACTTGTGACCTTTAATTTAAAGGATGAAGGATCATCGGCCAGAGAAAATCTTCTTAAAATAAGGATCTCTTTCTTGTCAATGTTAAGAGCCAAATTATTAAATGACATTCGAATGCTTTCAAGCAGATAGAAATAAAATGAAATGTTTCAGGCCAAGTAGGTCAGGCTGGAAGTAAAAACTGAATGTCACCAGTGTAAATTGTATAATTCACACCAAGACTAGAGAGAATTTTGCAAAGAGGTGATAGGTAAATGTTGAAGAGGGTTGCCAAAAGTGCTGAACCGCTGAATTAATAGATTGCCAACTTGACATGGCAGAAGTGATTCTAATTTGCTGGGTTCTATCTGGTAAATATAATGAAAATGAATGAAGCACTGTACCAGAAATTTCAAAGTCGTGCAACCAGGAGAGCAGAATAGTCTTGAAAAAAAAATTCTGGGCATCTAATATAGATGCACAAGATAGACCGTCCAGACCATGTATCATGTGCTGGTATCTTGTGCTGTGGTGGGGGAAAACGAACTCTCGTATTGAATGTATGTTTTCTCAGCCTGCACTGACAGCCACCTCTCCTGGGCACCCAATGCTGAGGAGGTGCCAGGGATGCACAATTTTCCCTAACACCTCCTTTTTAGAGTGACCCTTCATTTAAAAAATATATCACCTGCCCAGGAGAGGTGGCTGTGCGCACATTAGGAGAGCGGGCGCTTAATCACGAGCACCCATTTTACGTGAGCTGATATTGCAATGGCCTGTTAGTATGTCAAAGGCTGCGGTGATATCTTAATTCCCCTATCAAAACCCTGCCTGATGGTATCAAAGCAGGAAAGTAGGAGAGTTTCTGTGTTAAAGTGCATTCTGAATCTGAACTGATACTGAACAATGACAGAATTAGCATCTAAAAGATCAGTTAACTGGTTCAGTATTGCAGATTCAATGATGTTTGCAAGAAAAAGAAAGATGAGATAGGGCAATAGTTCTCAAAAACTGAAGGGTCCACACAGATGGGTTATTTTTTAACAAAGATGTACACCACTGCTTGTTTAAGCATAATGGGGTAGATTTTCAAAGGGTTATGCGCATAGGTTACCCCCCTGCACACCGAGCCTATCTTGCATAGGCTGCCGGCGCCTGCAAAGCCCCGGGATACGCGTAAGTCCCGGGGCATTCCTGGGGGGGGCATATCGGGGGCGTGTCGGGGCATGTCGCGGCCGGCGCATCATCGGGGGCATTCCGGGGGCGTGGTCGCAGCCTCCGGACCAGTCCCAGGACCGGACCATGGCCTGCCGGTGGCCGGCCCAGTGGCAGGCGTAACTTGTGCAACAAAGGTAGGGGGGGTTAGATAGGGCTGGGGGGTTGGGTTAGGTAGGGGAAGGGAGGGGAAGGTGCGGGGGGTGGAAGGAAAGTTCCCTCCGAGGCCGCTCCGATTTCGGAGCGGCCTCGGAGGGAACGGAAGCAGGCTGCATGGCTCGGCACGTGCAGGATTTTAACAGATATGCGCGGCTACACGCGTATCTATTGAAATCCGGCGTACTTTTGTTTGCGCCTGGTGCGTGAACAAAAATACGCACGCGCGTAGTTTTATAAAATCTGCCCCAATGGGTAAAGTACCTTCAACGAAGGAGAGATTCACTAGCTTTACCCCTTATTCACTAGCTTTACCCCTAGCGAACAAAAGTATGCCCATGCGTAGTTTTATAAAATCTGCCCCGATGGGTAAAGTACCTTCAATGAAGGAGAGATTCACTAAGTTTACCCCTTATTCAGTAAGGGGTAATAGCACATCCAAAACGCGCATCCAACCCCCCCGAACGTAATAGCGCCTGCAACATGCAAATGCATGATGTTGGCCCTATTAGGTATTCCCGCACGATTCAGAAAGCAAAATGTGCAGCCAAGCCGCACATTTTACTTTCATAAATTAGCGCCTACCCAAAGGTAGGCGCTAATTTCTGCCGGCACTGGGAAAGTGCACAGAAAAGCAGTAAAAACTACTTTTCTGTGCACCCTCCAACTTAATATCATGCCGATATTAAGTCGGAGGTCCCGAAAGTTAAAAAAAAGTTAAAAAAAAAAAATTGAAATGGGCCCGCGGCTCGCGGGTTGAAAACCGGATGCTCAATTTTGCTGGGGTCCGATTTCCGAACCTGTGGCTGTCAGCGGGCTCGAGAACCGATGCCGGCAAAATTGAGCGTTGGCTGTCAAACCCGCTGAAAGCCACTGCTCCTGTCTAAAAAGAGGCACTAGGGACATGCTAGTGTCCCTAGCGCCTCTCTTTATTGCCGGCCCTAATTTAAATATTTTAGTTTACTGTATCGTGCGCACAGGACACTGGCCTGTGTGCGCGCCGGGATAGCGGGCGCTAGCC